>NC_044302.2:42177679-42494069 GCF_004027225.2 Strigops habroptila | reverse complement strand
AATCCGTGGTTTCCTGCTGTATTATCTGCTGCACTGAGGGTCTGGACACCCGTCCCTGATGTGGGAGCACATGGGAAAGGTGTGAAGTGGATGGTCCCTAGCCTGCTGCACTTCCGAGGTCCAGAGCACAGCCTGGCTTGGTGGGAGCTTTGTTCTTGTCCATACCGATGCCACCTTGGCCCACAGGTGACTGACCCTGTGCTGGTCAGCAGTCAGGAGGACTCACATGTGTACACACCCTGTCTTGCACTCTCGCAGCGTGCAGTGGTGTCAGTGGGAAATTTCTGAATCATCAATGAAATAATGAGCGTTACTCATTGCCTGCCACGTGGGAGTATTTACCCACAGCAATAAGGAGAGGAAGTAGGCAGCCAAAGGTGTGGTGCGGACCCAGAAATTCTGGCGAAACTGCTGGGAAGTGGTGACAGCCGCTCCCTGCCCTGATTACAGAGGGTGATGACCTCAGGTGTGATGGGGTTTTCCCCTTCTATATCCAAAGGAGAACCTCTGGTCACCTGCATCTGTGTAGGAGGTTTTTTGTTGCATTCAAAGGAACAATTCAGTCCTTCTCCCTTCTACTTGTGGTGAGACCTCAGGGTGAGCAGAGAGGCAGAACAGGGACTACCATCATCTCTGTAAAAAAATATCTGGAGGCAGGGAGCTAAGGATGAAAACGAGTGTGGTATTTACCCTCCTCTTTTTGACTTGCTCCCTTGTGCAGCAAGACTGTGGACTCGGAGCTTGGCAGTACTCTGCTTCTGAGGTACTTGGGTGTTTGTGGGTGTTTGCTGCTATGCAAAAGCGCTGGGAGGAGCAGCAGCGCAGAAGTGAAAACACTGGCGCAAGTGCAGCAAGCTGTGAGGCTGAGGTCAGCCGTAAAATCCAGGAAAGGCAGCCGATAACAGCAAGGAACTGGCAGGTGCTGGGTGGAGCGGTGACAACACCAAGGCCACACGTCAGATAAGGCCATCGGGCAGACATGGAGCAAGAGCAATGTGATGCAATCCAGCATGGCCTGCTGCCACCAGTGCCCAGGCAGATGGAGAGCCTGCACACAGCACCGTGGTCGCCGGGAGGCATAGCCATGATAAAGGCTCATGCTGCAATGAGCAATCCCGGGCAGCATGGCAGCACGGACACGGGGTGCCAGTCAGTATGTGGGTACAAGTGCAAATTCAGGGATAACACTGTGAGGCAACAAGCGAGATGGTTTGGGTTGGAGAGGTCCTTAAGATCATCTAGTTCCAATCCCCTGCCATGTGCAGGGACACCTCACACAAGACCAGGTTGCTCCAAGCCCTGTCCAACCTGGCCTTGAGCACCGCCAGGGGTGGGGCAGCCACAGCTTCTCTGGGCAACCTGTGCCAGTGCCTCACCACCCTCACAGTAAAAAACTTTTTCCTTATATCTAATCTGAACTTCCCCTTGTTTCAGTTCAAATCCATTCCCCCGTGTCCTATTGCTACAGTCCCTGACGAAGAGTCCCTATCCAGCACCCTTGCAGGGGATGGGGAGCAGCTCCCCCATGTGTTCCTGTACCACTGGGAGCCTGGGACACACCAGGCACAGCAGAAAGGTGCCCCACTTCGTGATACCTGCAACAGAGAGCAGGAAAGCCCAGACTCAAATGTGTGACTGTCTCAGACATAGCTGGAGCTGTGTGGCCAAGTGTGAGGGCAAACAGCCACCAGGAACCCTCCAGCTCCACCCATGGAAGAATTTCCTCACCTTTTCTTTGAGGGGGACAGTAGGCAGGACTTTCATCAGGGACTGCAAGCCTGTGCTTGAAAGAAAAGCAGAAAAAGACAAAAACAGTTTGCGGGAGGCAATTTCCCCTTTGTCATCTCTTAGTGTTTGAATACCACCGAAGAACCACGCGGAGGCAGATCAAGCCACGTATTGGCCAACAGGTTTTCCACAGCACCACGTAACCTGCTGCCTCCGATACAGACCCAAAGAGCCAGGCCACGCTTGGGACCCATGGCACAGCATGGTTCTCTGCAGCGGTGGCACTGGAGGCCACCAGCTTTTGTGTGGGGTTTTTTGGTAGTAAAAACATTGAAGAATATTGTAAAGGCCCATGGTAGCCCTCAACCAGGGCTGTGCTCCCAGCCTTAGTGTTGGTGTGGAGCAGTTTGCAGGAGGTGGACCCATGTTGTCCATGTAGCTGAGTGTTGGCTGAGACCACATTTGCAAGGTGGGTGCCCAAGGAGATACATCCACGTGTGCTGGAGAGCGAGAGCTCCTGTGTCCCCAGGACCCAGCATGCTCGTGGTGGGCTCCTTCAGGGCTTGCCCACCAAACCTTGTGCACAGAAGGGCTTGGTCGGGGCACCTGCGCCCCTGTACATGGCCCAGTGGATGGAGATCTCCCACCTCCCTGCTGGTCTGGGTTGCTGCCTGACCTCCATGGCAAGGATTCTTTCCTAACTCATGACCCGAACATCTCAAGGCTGCAGTTTGTGCTTGTTGCATTTTATTCTGTTATCTGGCACTACCAAGAGGCTGTATCAGATCCCACCATGGCCTCCCTAGTACCAGAATAAACATGACCAAGAGGCCTCCATGTGCCTCAGGAACAGCTGCTACTGCTGCTATCAGGGTACTATCAGATCCCACCTTGGACTCTCTAGTACTAGTACAACAAGAACAACAGGCCTTCATTAGCTTCAGGAGCAACGGCTACTGCTACTATCAGTCTACTATCAGATCCCACTTTGGCCTTCCTAGTACTAGACTAAACAAGAACAACAGGCCCCCATGTGCCTCAAGAACAACTGCTAGTGCAGTTAAGTATTTGCTTTAGTTGAGGAATTTCCAAAGTGGAATAATAATAAAAGCCAAAGGTTACTTGAGCTGTGTAAACTCTGTGAAGAGGGAATATAAAACATGTGCACAGCTGCCTCAGCAGAGTGAAGGAATGTTTCTGCAAGGGGAATCCTGAATCAGTCACCTTCCTCCTTCCCAAAACCTCCTCACAGCCCTGCTGAGTTGGTTGAGACACCTCCCAAGGGCAAGGATGGAAGCAGCTTTGCGTAGTGCCCATACCCCTCTGACCACGAGGGATGCTCACCCTCAAGTAAGACTGTGGGTGAGAAATGTCCTAAGCACAGTCATGGTCAGCTCCTCAGCAAGCGCACATGTGCTTGCTGTGGGTGTCTGGAGCTCTCCCAGGCCAATGGTGGCTTCTGTAGGACACCTACTCCCTTCCTGCCCCTTGCCCACACAGCACCTCCTACTTGTTCCCAAGGGTGAAGGAGACCATCTGTCACTTCTGACCACAGCAAGTCTGTCCCAAAGGAGTTTTCAGTCAAGACTGTTCTTTAGCTACAACACTGACTTTCCACACAGTGGTCCTCGTTTCCCTCCTTTACCCTTCACTGACTGATTCACCAGAGGAAGGTGGGGATGGATGTGGTAAATTCAGATCCTCAGAAAGAGGTGGTGAAGATGCTGACATGGAAAGACTGACATTGAGCATCCAGTCTTGCAGGCAAAGCAGCTGGGGTCTTCTAGGTTGGTGATGCTTCACGGAAGAATTGGCTTTTCTTACCATGCAGGATCCTCTCCACACGCTCTGCACCTCCCTCTGCATATTAAAACTGGGTATCCATGCATACAGTCCCCTTCCATCACACTGAATCTTATATAAACATATCTTTGCTCTGTCACGCTCAGCTGCAACCATCTATGTGACCAAGCTGGTGAGCAGAGCAAGGTATTAAACTGCCCACGAGGATGGGTAGAGAAGCATAGGCAGCAGCTGCAGCTGCAGCTTCCTACTCCCACTCAGATGAATTTCACTCCCTTCAGCCTGTCTCTGCCCCCAGCCATTCCCATCCCACCCTGTGATGGGGTGTGCTTGCTGCACCATGGCAGCAGCCTTCCTGCCTGCGTATTTGAGATCACACTGCTGGGATCCTGCCCCATGCACCAGGCAGCTGAGCATCTGCTTGGCTGGGTATCATAATGCTGAGCCCACAGCACAGCTACCCAAATGAGCCTGAATTTCCTGTCAATCCATGTGGAGTCTCCCAGACCAACTGGACATACCTGCCACGTATGAAGAACAGCAGCTGCCAAGCTGGAGGGATGGTTTGGGTGTCATACACCCAGAGGTGAGCTGGCTGGGGGGAGCGGAGAAGAGCAGCATTGCCCAATCCAGGCAACAATGCAAGGCATTATAAAGCAGCTTCCAGTACCTGAGGCCAGCAAGTGGCACTGGGGCTTATCAGTGGCATGGGAGCACCCGAGTGATCCCTCTGGGTGCACAGAGCAGCTGTTCCCAGTGCAGATCAAAGTGCTGCTTTTCCCAGCACTGCTGAGATAAGCCGATGCCCTTCCTATAAAGGCAGCGGTGCGCGGAGCGAGGTGCACGAGCGCGCGTGTCGGCACCAGCCATGCCCGCGCAGGAGCTGCCAATGGTGGTGGTGGTGGTGGCGGCGGCACTGGTTGTTCTTGTCGCTGCCGGCGGTAAGCCCGCTCTTCTGCCGGCAGACGGCTCTGTGGCAGTGGGTTGGGAGCAATGGATGGACCAGAAATGGGTGGGAGGTCAGAAAGAACCAGGATCTCTGCTTTGGAGGGGAGGTGAGGAGGGCAAGCACACACAGTGGCAGCATGGTGCGGAAGAAGGCTTGGGGCAAGCAGGCTGTGCCAGTTCGGGGCAAGGGTTGTAGGCTGGTTCATCAACTGTACTGCCCTCGGGAGAGGGATGAGACAGGGGACAGCCTGCAATGCAGACGAGAACCAGGATATGTGGGGACAGCACATGCAGCGTGGTGGCAGCTGCTGTTGTTCTTGCCTCCATGAAGAGCTGCAAGTCTTTGCAAGAACACTGTGTGCTCAGCGTATTCATGTGGGAAGCAGCTATTTGTAGACTCTGGAAAATTGGTGCTACCTAGGTGCACGTAGTGGTGGTCCCACAGCAGCCTGTGCATAAGCCCTCGTGCTCCCAGGATGTTCATGCGCTGCATAGATGGGCTGTGAACTGTTCCTACTGCTCTTCCTGTGTGCAGAAGAAGAACCCACAGAATGCAGCTCTTCCTGGGATGGCTGTTGTCTGGCTGTTGTCTGGCTGTCACCCGCCCTCAGCCCTCTGAAGATACCCCTTGTCCCTGTGCTGCACAGTACAGGTTCACATTTCCTGGGATGTGCTGGATGCTCTGTGGAGCTCCTGGTCCAGAGACTGGGAGAGAAGAGGGAAAGGGAGGGGGATTAGGGAGCAGGAACAGGCGTTGCCAGCTTTGTCCCAGCCAGCTCAGCTGCAGTTGGAGGCTGTGCACAGTGCTGCTGGGATGGTGGCATGCAAGAAACTGGTCGCCCCTCATGAAACCCACACAGCTGATCTGGGTCCTGAGCGGGCCCTGCACAACCATGCCTTTCCTTTGGTCTGGATGTAACCTCTGTTGATGTCTCATGCTCCTGCCACCAGTCACTGGTGTGCCATGCTCACAGGTCTCTGCTCTGTTTCAGGGGCAGAGCTGAACAAAAGGAATGGCCTGAGAAAGGTAAGAGGTTTCTGGTTTTACTTGTTCACGACTTGAGATTGGATTTAGTGCCTAGCATGCGTGGGAGAAAGGCTGTTCCCAGCAACCATCTTCAGCTGACCATGGGTGCTGGTGCACCAAGCATCAAACCCACATCAGAGGCCAGGTTGTGAGTCCCACTGAGGGATGTGGTGGCCTGCGCTCTCTGCTTTCTTGGTCTGTGTGATCTGTCCAGGGCAGAGGGAACCAGGTCAGCAGTGGCACTTGCTCCTTCGAGGGTGCTGTGGGAGGAAGAGATGGGTGCTGCTGGCAATGAAAGGGGTGCTGTGATTCTCCTTTTCAGCCGGTGTGTGGAGAGATGGTGGAGCTGCAAGCCTGCCCCCTCCTGCACTTGCCTGTCTGTGGGACTGATGGGAACACCTATGCCAATGAATGCCTGCTCTGTGTGCAGCAAATGTAAGCTCATGCCCTTAGCAGAGACCTCCAGGGGCCTAATTTTGGCTGTCTGAAACTGGGCACTTGTGAAATACTGTCACTCAAGCTCCCCTGTGCCTGGGAGCTTCACCCTCCTGCACTGGTAGTGCCTGCAAATGGGTGCAGGCACATCCCCAGCCCTTGCCTACAGATTCCTGCCCCATCCCTGGCACCTTGTTCAGTGACTACTGCTCAGCTGCAGGCTGGGGGATTTGGATTGTTGTGTTGGCAGTGGACTAATCCCACAGAAGAGCTGAATATTCATCCGTTGGATCAGCTTGCTAAATCAGACCATTTGTGGCTGCATGATCAGCAGATCCAAAAGGGAAGTCAGGATCCCATGGCCAAAACACCTCCAACAGGAGTGCCTGCAAGCTGGCAACAAATCAGACACTGACAAGGATGGGAGAAGGTCCCACTGTCTGTGCTGCCTGCAATTAGAGAAGGGAGAGTTGAACTTTGATGGGCAAAAAAGTCAACTAAGCATCTAGTCTGGAGAGTCAAATAGCACCACTAAGTCCTTTGAAGGGACTTTTGTGAATGCAGATGTGCAGTTATGTGCCTCATGCCTCTTTTGGCATAACTTCAAACAAAAGGTACCACCATAAACTTGCAGACTAGGGCAGCAGGGACCCCAAGAGAAGCGCAAGGGTTGCTTTGGGGCACTGATTTTATCCAGACTGGGGAGTGACCGAGCAGGAGTTCCCACTAGAAAGGGACAGAGGGTGAAGATCAGGTTGAACACAGGTCAGCAGTGCACTTGCACAGCAAATAACACAAACTGTGCGCTGGGCTGCAGGAGGAGAGCGATGCCCAGCTTGTCAAGGGAAGCTGCAAGAAGGTACAGAGGAGCTATGTCCAGCTAGTCTGTGGAATGGGATGCTTGGGGGATCTAGCAGCAGCCTACAGTTGCAGATGGGATGGTGCTACACTCTTCTTGGTGGTAGTGGGTGGTTCAAAATGGGGCAGCAACCACAAGCATCAGCCACAGAGGAGGGGACACTGTGGGCCAGGATTGCGTGCAGCCACTGCAGCTTTCTAGACAGGAAAGTAAGCCAATTTTATACCAGTCAGCTCCATTCCATGGGCTGGATGGGAGCCAAAGTATGACGTGGGGAGTACTTTTTTGAGCTCTTATGCTTTTTTTCCTATGTTATTCTAGGAAAACCAGGCAAGACATCCAGATTTTGAAAGACGGGGACTGTTGAGACCTCTGACCTTTCCTGAGCCTAGGAACAGGTGATTAATTGATCCTGTGTGCTGTGTACTGAATGCACATTTAAATTAGCGATGGTGAATAATAAAATGACAGGCACAGTCTTATTTCAACAGAACTTTTTTCATGCAAGGCTGAGGGAAAACAGCACAAGCCAGTTCCTACAAAGGGCTACTAAAAGCATACAGTTAAAACATTAATTTCAAATTCACTGTGATGTGATGCTCTGCATTGCGAGCATTATTTCATGCACGTTTGTGTGACAAAGACCATGTGGGAGTAGCAAGAAACACACAGATTCCAGTGAAGAAGGCGCTGAACGAGTGCAGATATTTTTTTCTGTAAGATGGCAATTTACCAAAAGGAAAGTAAAGTTTCTCCAGTGTGGGAGAAAACAACTTCCTGGCTCCCTAGTAAACACCACCGCTTCCAGAGCTGATGTAAGTTGAAAATAGTAACGTCTGCACTTCTCAGAGTAGATTTTATCCAGCTTCTTATCCAAGAGCCTTTCACAGCAGGAATCTGGAAAAAGCCCAAAGGGAGACCCTGCATGCAAGAGACCCCTGATCTCTGTTCCAGTGCTTGAAAGCAACCTCCAAACTTAACTAGTTACCCAGAAATGCTCTCTGGGAACTGCAGGTTCCGGTCTGGTTGCCAAATTTCAGGTCTAGGTTGCTCCTGGTGTCACGGCCGTCTTTGGGACTGGCACAGTCCAACCAAGGGAACAGTGTAAGTGTGTATCAGCAGTCCTTGGGGCTCCCTCTGCTCTTTTGTCTCCCAGTTATACCAGATAGGATACAACTGACCTTTCACAAGATACCTCTAACAAGACTGTACAACAAAGGGGCTCCCTTTGCTTGCAGTGGCAGAGATCAGCACCAGGGCGCTAGCTAATCCAGGACTTGCCTCTTAATTCAGTTCAGTCCTGCACCAGATGTTGTATTTCTACAGAATGAGTGGTTAAGGTTTCTGATCAGCCTTTAAAAGTACTTCAGTGTGAGCTGCAACCCTTCAAGGACAGGTCTGCGCTCACCCACAAGGGCTCATGCAGCTCTGACTTGCTGCTATACTCACACAAGTCACTTGCAGGCATCTGGGTAAGAGTCCAGGGTGCGTGACATGGTCAACCGAGCTCCCTGAGATCAGTAACCACCCTATGAGTCTAGGGGCTGTGCTAATGTCGTGGCTACCATGGTGCTTGGCCAACTAGTCATGTAATCCATCCCCATGCACCTCCTCCAGGTCTGCACCTTCCTGGAATGATGAGGCGGGACACCGCAGCGCCATAATGCACGACAAAGCCATTGCTGGTACATGTAATGCTGCAGCTGGAAATAGTATTGAGGAATGTACAACAGCCATGCTTGGTCTGATGAGAGATGCATCTGACCTGGTGTCCACTGTCTTCAGGCCCAGAGGCGGCTGCTGTCACTAAAAGCTTTTCTTTCATTGAAAGCTCTTCCCCAGGCTGAAAAGTCTTAGCTGGCTAGTTGCTCAGAGTTGTCCAGAGCTTCTATCTCTGTTTTCCATGCCTGGACCCTTTCTGCTTCTGCAGAGCAGGGGACACAGCTTGCCCACCTGCCCACAGCTACTGCTCTTACACCATCTGCTCATTCATCCCAGGGCTCTGCAAGCCTGTTTGCCCCCTTCCAGCCTTCAGGTAGCAAAGGAGGGGTGGTCTGGCTGTGTTTGCTCTCTGCATTGCCAGTCCTTCTGTGCAGTCCTTTAGATGCACCATAGGGATGGATTTTGGTGGGGTTATCATCCCCAAAACACTTCCATAGTGAACAACACAAATGCATCGCTCTTGCCCATGGGGTTTTCTGCTCCTGCTGCTGCCATCCCAGCCGTATGCAGGACGTATTCGGGCAGCTCTGTCCCAGCTTTCTGCCAGGGCTGAAGGAAGGTACAGCATAGCATGGCACATAACTGGGACCCATTTTCCCCTGCAGAGGCAGAGTGGCTGCAGCCCTTCACTCTGTGTACCCTGAGAGCCACATCTATTTGTTTGCAGAGGCTAGGAAAAAGCAACACAGACAATTTAGGGGCTTTTCTGGAGATGAAAGCTGCACGCCTCCAGCACAACATGGATTGTTTATTTATAAACTACAGAGCTAAAGCACATACTTGTGTGCCAGACGTGCAAGGTCAAAGCTTGAGCAGCCTTGGGACAGAGTCAGTGTTGACACTACTCGCAGCGAATTTAGAGATACCCATCCTCCCCAGGGACTGCTGGATTCACCTGCTTATTTCATATGGCTCAAGAGCAAGAGACAGGCCCCGGGAGGTGAAGATGCTGATTTAACACCACCACAGACCTTGGCCAGAGAGCCTGACCCTGAAACCTGGCAGATCTGTTTCTGACAAGGTCAGGCGAGACTAAGGAGGCAGCTGGTGGGCAGCAAGACACGTGCACTGCACTGGTCAGTGGCAGGGACTATGGACATGGATTTGTATGTCTGCATGCAGTTTTGCCTGTTGAATTTATCCACCTGTTTCCCGTCTTTTCATGCTTCAGTCAAGGAAGGGGGAGGAAGGGATTATCTGCTTTCACGGGCACCATAGTTCATCACACAGAGCTACTCACTGGTAGTCCTGCTCCCAGAGAAGTGTGCTGCAGCCAGGAAAGTGGCCCCCAAGCCTGCCTCAATTCACGGAGTGAAAGTCAAGCCTGAAAATCGCTTCTCTATCATTGTCATGTGAGACAAAACTGGAGAAGTGCTAGAGTGACAGCGGAGTGGCTCCCCAGCTGCTCATGTTCAGCGTGATAATCTTGGTTCAGGTCTGCGTCCATTGACTGCAGGGAGGGATATGCAGGTCTCTGGATATTGCTTTGCATAGCAATGACAGATATGGGTAAAGAGAGATACACCAAGTCTCGTAAAGAACTTTGTGTTACGTATAGATCCAAAGCCCGGTGTCTGCAGTGACAGTCTCAACAGAGTCAGCAGACGGGTCTAGGGCAGGAGGTCCTGCCCTAGGTCCAGCTGTCCTTTGGACAAAGCGTTCTCAGGGCTTTTGGGTGGTGAAAGCCACGTGGGGGACCAGCAAGGTGAGATGTATCCAAGGTTGGGAGTGTGCCCCTATCAAGGAGCTCCAGTGACACTCAAGGGTTCCATGACACTGGTGCTGCTCAGGTTGCTAGACACCTGGTTAAGCTCCTCCAGTTCCTCGTCTGCGAAACTGATGTACCAGTGAAGGTGGCCCAGGGCTACCTGATCAAAAATGTGGAGAGGAAGGGAGGGAAGCAGCACATGGCATATGTAAAGTGTCCAGCTGCAACAGCTCACTCAACTGAGACTGGCCAGAAAGTTTAATCCACTTGCACAAATTCATCTATAGCAAAGGGGATACAGCTTTGGCCACATCAGCTGGAGAGCTCTGTTGGAGAAGAAGAGTCTGCTGTGTTACTGGTGCTGGTGGTGGATAGGGAGGTAACCTGGGCTTTAAAATGAGCCCAGTATCGCTGGTGTTGTGGGCAAGTCTCTGCCTCTCAGCACCTCCACTTCAGAGCAGAGACAACTCAAAACTAGGCAGCGGCGTTTGTAATTTCCACAGTCATCCATCACCAAAGCCTTCCCACAGGATACTAAAATCACTTCCTTGGAATTTAAAGTAATTCACACAGCCTCTCTAGAGATTTTGGTCCTGAAGAGATGCAAGTGCAGGCTGTGTAAGATTTTAAAGCCCATCTATTCCATTAAGCACCTCTAAAGACACTGAAGGCACAGCAACTCTTTCTTTTACAAATGTTCTTTACAAATCTATTCATTTCTAGCCAGCTAGAAGATGGCTGGAGTGGAGAAATATTGACAGTACCATCTCTGCAGTGTCATATGGCAATGTTTTGCTGAGTCAGGAGTCACTTATCGGACCTCACCAGGCTTTGGAGTGACTGAGTAGATGGGGGGTGTGAGAAGCTAAGTTAGCCACAGGCTGAGCACGCACCCAGTTCCCACGGAGCACTGAAACACCCAGAGATTTCCATCCCGTCTTCTGTGTTTCATATCATCCGCAAGCAGCCCAGAATATATCAAGCTCTTTGTAAGAATGCTTCTAGATGTGATGTTTTGCTATGGCCAGGCATATGGAATCGCAGTTCTGGTGTCCTCAACATAAGAAGGACATGGAGCTGTAGGAGCAAGTCCAGAGGAGGGCCATGAGGATGGTAAGGGGGCTGGAGCACCTCCCATACAAAGATAGGCCGAGAACATTGGGGCTGTTCAGCCTGGAGAAGAGGAGCTGCGTGGAGACCTCATAGCAGCCTTCCAGTATCTGAAGGGGGCCTACAAGGATGCTGGGGAGGAACTCTTCATCAGGGACTGTAGTGAAAGGACAAGGGGTAATGGGTTTAAACTAAAACAGGGGAAGTTCAGGTTAGATATAAGGAAGAAGTTCTTTACAGTGAGGGTGGTGAAGCACTGGAATGCATTGCCCAAAGAAGTGGTAAATGCTCCATCCCTGGCAGTGTTCAAGGCCAGGTTGGACAGAGCCTTGGGTGATACAGTCTAGAGTGAGGCATCCCTGTCCATGGCAGGGGGTTGGAACTATGTGATCTTAAGGTCCTTTCCAACCTGAACCATTCTGTGATTCTGTGATTCTATGATTTAGGTTGCAGAAGACCCTTAAGATCATGAAGCCCAACTGTTAACCGAGCACTACCAAGTTCACCATTAAACCATGTGCCTAAACGCTGCACGTCTTTTAAATATCTCCAGGAACAGTGACTCCACCACTGCCCTGGGCAGCCTGTTTCAACGCCTGAGCACCCTCTTGGTGAAGAAATTGTTCCTAATATCCAATCTAAACCTCCTCTGGTGCAGCTTGAGGCTGTTACCTCTTGTCCTGTCACTTGTTACCTGGGAGAAGAGACCGACCCCACCTCACTACAACCTCCTTTCAGGTAGCTGTAGAGAGCAGTAAGGTCCCTCCTGACCCTTCTCTTCTCCAGACTAAACACCCCCAGTTCCCTCAGCCATTCCTCATCAGGCTTGTGCTCCAGACCCTTCACCAGCTTCATTGCCCTTCTCTGGGCCTGCTCCAGCACCTCAATGTCCCTCTTGTAGTGAGGGGCCCAGAACTGAGCACAGCATTTGAGATGTGATGTGTTTTCTTCTTCCCCAAGCACTGTCTTTGCATGGTAGAGCATCTTGCAAGACACAGTTTTCAGGATGTCTGCATGGCACCGGGGCTGTGCAGCATCATCACACAGTACCAGAACATGGACATCCTCACCAGCACAGGACACCTTCACTTGTGACTGAGCTACAAGAAACTCCCCTGTGAATGACTTGGATGCCTCACATCTCTTTATGCCATCCTGGCCCACCCGCCCATATCAGAGCCTTCCCGTATCTGCTGTGCTGCCACCACCCTGCTGCTTCTTTTGGGGCTGCTAAACCTGCCCCACGTCTCTGGAGGTAACCTGTAATCTGCAGTGGACAAGGGGCCATCTGGGTCTTCCCACTGGTTTTACTGGGGCTACCCATTGCCATCCTGCTTCCTGAGAGAACTGCTTTGCTCATAGCCTGGAGCAACAAGTCACTGGGAAGTCCTCAACACACACAGGCCCTGGGCTGCAGTGCCAGTCTGGATTCATTATTCTGTCTGGATTTCCCAGGAAGGTGGTGCAGCCCTTGGACAGGTCACATGAATATGGCAGTCTCCATCCATAGGGGTTTCCAAAGCATACGATGCCACAAGGGCTCTAACCTTGCGCAGCAGAAAGTCCCGCTGAGAGACAGGCTGCAGTGGAGACAGAGGTCCCTTCCCACCAGCATTGCTAGGGTCCTGTGCAAACACCTTTCAAATAGCATACATCCCATTTCAGACCTCGCAAGGGGTCCTTAAGGGCTAACAACACTTCCCTGCATCTCATTCCGGAAACCAGTAGCAAGGGAGTGCTGCATCCTGCCCTGCCATGCAGCTTCTTTGGGCTATAAAGGAGGGCATTTGAGTCATGGTTTAGCAGCAAGGAGTGTAAATTTGTCTGAACTATAATTATTTTTTGTATAAAAGCACTAACTTTTGCTCTAACTTTGTGTGGATCTTTTGCAATCCACAGTAGATCCTGAGCAGAGACTCTGTATACCTTTGCACTCTGATAAGGAGAACATTATTACCCTACTAGTGGCCAGGCCAGATAAGAGGTTTTGGGCGGGCAGTCTGCATTTTTTTCAAGCCCTCATTATGCTGCACCAGTATCTCCAGATGCCCTTCCGAGGGAGTTAGGCTGCTTCCTATTCAACACAGCGAAGAGCCATGGCCAATTCAGAACAATGCCACACTAATTTGGAGCCTTCTAATCAACCCATTGCAGCCCGTGAGGAGCATGGAGAGGCAGGTAATGATGAGAACTCTCCTAACTTGAGTTTTTGGGGAGAGGAGAGAATGATCTTTGACACCAGTGGTTTCTAAAAAAGGAGTTAATAATTAACAGTTTATGCTTGGGGGGATGGAGGATGCACACTGAAAAGATAGGTGGCTTTTTCTGTGTCGTGTTTCAGATCACAAAGGCAGAAGAACCTATAAGCACTTTTCAACTCAGACAAAATCCCTCAGGCAGCATCAATATAATGCCTATTTGCAGACTTGGCAATACTGTCTCATTGTTCTCTTGGCTTGATGGATGTTTTTTCTTTTCATTTCATCTCTACCTCTGTGTCCTCAGCTAGATATTTTCTCACCAGGACGCAAATGTTTTACTGTGATCTTTCCTGCTTAGTGTTAACAGCTGACAGTTCTGGAGAATCTGTGGGAGTCCTCTCTTGGACCAGCCAGAGATGAGCGAGGGGTGTTTGCTGCTTGTGCAAAACAATTTGCTTAGGATGGCTAGGGAAGGAAACTGATTGCAAGCAGCTAAAAGTGCTTTTATGGCTCACAGGACCTATCTAAAGGGAAAGTTAGTTACCTTGGCTGCAAAGGGATGTGCGAGGGATTGTAATCTCCAGTAGTTAAACTGAAGCAGACCCTGCTACTGCAACTTGTAACCTCATCTTTCCAGGCTCTTTTCTGCCTTTTGCTATGTGGATTGCAGAGTCATCTCATGCTGGCTGTGCTCTGCTGCCTTTTACACTGCTTCGTGTTGGGGAACAGCCTCACATTTGGGGAACATCTACTTGGCCGTACGTTGTGCAGACCAAGTTCAGTGCTGGACTGTGCTCAGAGGCTGACACTGTCTCTGGCGATGCTGAGATGGCCCTGTCATCACTAAGATACTCTGGCACTATCATTGCATCTTGCCTTCAGAACTGTGTATCCTGCTGTGCCCTTTCTCTTGTTAGGTTGGAATTTTTTTAGGAGAAAAGCCCTCTCTTCCTGTATGGCACTACTGTGCTCAGAGCTAAAGGGGCCACTGGAAAACAGCTATAAAATAACCAAAAAACTAATAGGGAACAACAGAGGTAGGTGTTGTGGTTTAAACACAGCTGGTAACTAAGTACCACGCAGCCACTCTACCTGTTCGTTGTTCTGACGTTCTTCAGTGGCCCGACTCTGCATCCCTCCAGCTTATTGTTGCCAATAAGTTGGCATATAATGGTGGCATACTCTGTGTAAATTTCTGCCGTATGGGTCATGTACATTCAACTTCATCTGGATCTACGGGTGTATTCCCAGTGACCGACTTAAAATAAATAATATTTAGAACGGCTAATTCCCTGGCTCCTTGGCAGAGCACGAGACCCTGAAGAGTCCTTGACGAGTGCAAGCACTACTTAGCATCAACCAAAACATCACTGTGTTATCAGCACTGTTCTCAGGCTGAAACCAAAACATAGCCCTGAACCAGCTACTAGGAATTAAAACATAACTGAGGAGACCTCACTGCAGTCATCCTCTGCCTAACAGGGGCTAAGAGAAGGGAGAGCCATACTCCTTTTAAGGGTGCACAGGGAAAGGCAGGAGGCACTCAGTCCACATTGTGAACATGGCTGGATAGAAAAACAGAAAAAATGTAAGGGTGAGAGTGGTGCAGAGACGAGATAAGTGGGCTTTGAGGTATTCCCACTTTGCTGGTCAGGGGCCTGGACTGCTTGATGTAATTTTAAAGTTGGACCTGCACAGAGTGATGGGGATCCAGAGGGGTGCCCCTTTCTCCTGGTGGCTGTAGGTAACCTACACATCTTGCCTAAATGGTAAAGTCAGCATTGGAGTTAGTTTGACTCACAAGAGCCAGTCTGTCTTCAGCCTTGGTATGGTCTTCTTCAGAGCTGCAGACCAGCTTGGGGCAGCTTGTGTGTTTTTAGGGACCAGTGTCCTCACTCCCAGAAGTGTGTACTAGCCCTGTCCTGGTCTCTGGGTGGGTCAGTATCACCCACAGGGCCTCAGGCCAATACACAGGAGCATCTGTGTATGGGAAAGCCTGCACCCTCTGGCTCACCCTCTCCTCACCCCAGAGCTGTAGCAGCAGGAAGAAAACTGCAACTAGAAGTTTAGAGTAATTTTCAGCACAGGAGCACAGGAGCTTTGGGGGTGTTTGTCATCAGATCCTACCCACTGAGGCTGAGCTGGAGGTACAGCCCCCAAGCAGTTTCATATCAAAACCTGCTTCATGACAAAAAGAGCATGGCTTCTTGCATCAGTTTTCTGTCACCAGGCAGGGAGGTATCGAATTGTCATGTTAGCACTCAATTTTTCCTTGCAGAAATCCCCATCGCCCGCCGCTTGAGAGACCGTGAGATGCTCCGGAAAAGAAGGGAAAAAGCCCAGGAGAAGGACTCAGCTTACTGGATTTACAGGTTAAAACTTGCTTATGCTGTGGGGTCGTTTTCTTGGTGCATTTAACCTGAGCTCAGGCGTGGCATCCCAGCCCCTCCATCTTCACACAGGGACAGAGCCAAGCTGGGCCGCACCAGTCTTCAGTGGGGAAAGGTGAAGAAGGTCTAGGCAGGCACTGCGGGGCAGAGATGGACGGGGGGTGGTTATGTAGGTAGTGGGTTTGATGGCAAGCAATCCTCAACCCAACATGGAGCTGGGGGAGGTTTTGGTGCCAAGCTCCCACTGGTCAGTGCAGCCACAGGAGGCTGCTGTGCAGGGCTGGGGAGGAGGGCTGGGGAAGGGCAGCTTCTGCTGGGATGGACTGGGGCACAGTCACAGTAAAGGCAAAGAGGCCTTGGGGAAGGAGGCAAAGTCCTCCACCCCAAGCCCAACTCTCGCCCATGTGAAACCCCCTGACAGGGAGCCGAGGATCAAAAAGCCGAGGAAAGGCAGAGGAGACAAGCAAGGATGGGGTGACCAGCCAGCAGTGGAGCCCAAACCAGTGGCGGAACTGAAGGTGGAACCGGAGGCAGAACCAGTGGAAGAACCAGCGGAAGAACTGGAACATGTCCAGCCCAACCTCAAGCCGCAGGAGAAGGCTGAGCCAGTGGCACCCAAGCCAGCACCACCTGAGCCAGTGCAACAGGAGCAGTCGCCTGCGCTGACCACCCAGGGCCTGGTTGCTGGGATGCCAATGGGAGCAGCGGGTGGGGAGCTGGCAGCCAGTAGCCAGGATGCTGTGGGTGAGCTGCTGGAGAGCCGCTGGCTCCATGGGGTCTTGGGAGCAGTGCAGTGCCGCCTCTTCAGAAGTATCAGCCAAGGTTACCCACCTCATCAACAACCAGCCCGCAGCACCACTAGGGCACAGGTCCCTGCACCACCAAATGTGGCCTGGGTAGCTGTGTGTGGGCTTAAACCACGACACTGTGAAAGAGTGGGGGCATGTTGGGGCTGTAGGGGCAGATACCGCTCTCCACGTCATGGGGAGTGACAGAAAGCCCACTACTGTCAGTAGAGTTGCTGGCAGGGGGTGTGTGGTCCCTGGTCCTAAATGGCTCCTTGTCCTACGGACACCTCTGAGGCTCAACAAAAGCCAGGTTAGAGCAGAGATGCTGTGGAGAGAAGATGCAGTCTCGTCAGGCCAGGGCTGGTCAGCAAGAGCCAAAACCCAGACATGCTCTGTCCACAGTCCACCCAGTTTCAGGGCTGACACTGGGATGGGGGGAAGGTTGTCACTAGGGCAAAGGATGGGTGTCTGCAGAAACCTCTTTGAAACCCACTGGGGCTTTAGCCTCTCCAACTCCCTTCCACTACCCCTGGGGCTGCTGTGTCCTTTGAAAAGCAGACAGGCCACCAGGAGCTGCCTAACACCACAGGCAATCACAGGAGCCTGTCCACTGAGGCTTTAGCACAGCACAGAGGGGTAACACACGAGATCACTGCAGTATGAAATAATCTGTCTCTTACATGTCTTACAGGTGATGAGGAGCTGCTGAATCTGGCAGAAACGGAGATACCTGAAGATCTGAATACTCCTCTGGATAACATGTGCCAGGATAACGAATACATACCCTTTCTGTTTTAGTTTTCTGATCGGGTTTTTTCCGGTTCAGGATGTTTTGACTCCTGCCTGACAAACTCCAATAAGTACTGCAGAGTGATTTTGACCTGCTCCTTCCTTGTAACAAAGCCCATACGCTCCTGGTCACTCTGCTTTTTATGCTTCTTTTAAGTTAGAATGAGGGCAAATGTAATTGCTGTGCTTTTAGCTAGCTGGAGCTGCTCAGCTTGGGCTTTTTTCCTGCACCCAATAAAACAGCCACTTGTTTCATCATCTGAAGTCTGAAGTCTTTCTTATGGTCTCTTTCCCTCCCGGTAAACAGCTTGCTTTCCTAAAGCCTGGAAACCCTTTTGGTTTCAATTTCTGGGCAGCCTCACTCCAACCTTGGTGAGCCAATATGTTCAGCAAACAAAAGATGGTTGAAAACATCTGAGTGCAACAGGCTGGGAAATGCCATCTGGGGCAAAGACAGGAGGTACGCTGTGTCCCTGGCTCCCCAGCCTCACACCCAGGGTTTCTCCTAAAGCCAGGAAGGAATGGGGTGCCCTCTCTGCCCACATTTCGGGTCTTGTGATCTTCTCTCCTGTGCATGGCCAGGGGGGTGGCTCTCTTATGTTCCTGTAATATCCTGACACAGGGGGTCTTTCTCCTCTTGAGGTGGCATGGAGGTCTCTATTGCCATTATCTGACTTACCAAGAGCCTGTGTCCTAGAGCACAGGGCTGGCCAGGCCTCTATTTGGGAGATTTATGGAATTTTTGTGGCTCCAGGGATGTCACCACTGCTGTCCCAGAGCTCTGCAAGGCTCTGTGTCCCAGCAGATGTGACATGTCACCAGTGACACCAGTAACACTGTCTCTCCAGTGACAGGATGGACATCACTGATTCATGTCCCTGCTTTGGTGCCAGGGATGTCACACTGAGAGGCAAGCGCTTAGCACAGCCTCCCCAGTCTGAGATCCTGGGGTGACCCCTGCAGTTACACCACCAGAAGCTCTAAAGCACTTGGTGGGTGTCAAAGCAGAAAGCATCCTGCAGTGCCATAACCAAGCAAATGCAGCCCATTACCCACAGACAGCTCCTGGAGGGATGGGTCTCCCCCTATAAAGGTGTCCTGGTGATGTTTCAGTCTCCATAAACATCTCAGCTAATGCAAGCTGGAGTGACTTATACCTATGGGAAAAGAGCAAGATCTATTACTTTAATGGTTTAAGCCCAGCTGGTAACTCAGCACCACACAGACACTCTCACACCCTCTCCTTCCACTTCCCCAGGCAGAGCATGAAAGTCTGAAAAGCCCTTGATCAGGGTAAGTGCTACTGAGCAATAACTAAAACATCGGTGTGTTACCAGCATTGTTCTCAGACTGAAGCTGAAATGTAGCACTGTGCCAGCTACTAGGAAGAAAATTAACCCTCCTGTCAGTCACGGAGGGCACAAAACAACCAAAACCCTCCTTCTCCAGTGTTTAAGTGGAGCTGTATGAGGTGGCGAAGGCCTGACAGGGTGAGGCAGGGTGAACACGGGGCAATGCTCATTGCTGAAACACACATCGGCAGTGGTGCTGGGCCTGCGCTACAAGGGCTGGGGAGCTCCCTGTGAGCAGAGGCTCCCAGGAACCAGAGAAAGCACCTCTGCAGAGATGGCTTTGGTGGCCATGAGGTCCTGGAGTCACCCCACATCCTGTGTGCCCTTACTTAGAGCTGCTCTCCCTCTAACTGGCTTCTCTGGCAACCGGTAAGAAAGATGTGCCTGCAAGCAACAAACCTTATCACAAAACAAACAAGGGAAAGATAAAGTACTCCTTATCAGCACTTTCACTCCCAATGCACCGTTTCTTTCTCTGATGAGAGGGCAGGTAAAAGAGCTCTTGGTATACGGATGGGCTGCAGGTGTGAAGCTGGACACAAAGGGGTCCATGTGCATCCATCCTGGAGGTAGGTCCTGCTCTCTGAATGGAGCTATGTATAGCGAGGGAGGCTGCTATTTCTCACATGCAGTGCATTACTTTCTCTCTCTTTTCCCTCCTTCCTGGGCCTCAGACAGATGTCTTTACCTGTCCAGTAAAGGAAATTTTCTTCCTTTGGGATGACAACCAGGGTGTGGGTCTGACTTTAAGGTGAAGGCTGGGACTATAGCCTTCTTGATGATGAAGAGTAGGTGCAGGGAGATGGCTTCTGAGCCGTGGGGCCAGCACAGAGAACTGGGTCAGTACCTGGCACAATGCTCTCCTTGCTGTGCTGTACTGCAGTGTGAGAGGGCTGCATGAGACTCTTCCAGGATGCTCTGACCTGCTACCTGAGCCACACAGACCAAGACAGGCATACTGTGATATGTCGTAGGTATGACCACTGTGATTGTCTCCTTACTCATGAGATACAGCCTGCTGTTGTCATTGGGCTGCCCATGCTGCTGTGAGCTCATCTCAGGGCTATAGGTCCTGCCCCATGTCCTGTAGAGCATGGGAGCCACCCCGAGGGCTGACAGGACACCTAAGGAGAAGGAAGTTGATACCATATTTGGGAGAACCAGACTCTTCTCTGTCCACTACTAATTACCTTTTGATATCCTCCCAGGAAACATGCTTCCAGCTCCTTGGGAGAAGTTGTTTGGTTTGTGCAACCTGTTTCCTGCTTCTCAAAGTGCTCTTGTGAAACGGAGCCTTCGGAGAGAGCCAGGGGTGACTTGTGGCAGGCTGTTGCTCCTGGGTGGTGTTTTGAGCCGGGAGCTTAGCAGAAATGAAGTCATGGGTAAGCCTGAGCAGAAAAAAGTGGGCCAGCAGCTTAGAGACGGAGGTCAATGAAAAGCCATTCCACCCCACAAGAACCTGGTCTTGCAGAGATAAGAAAACTTGCTGGTTGATTTACCAGTATTGACTTTAAATAGTAAATCCTGGTGACAGCAAATACCCACTCCCTCTTTGGCCATCATTTCTTGCTCGAAGTGTGTAAGCTCTGATCCTTCCTGTTCTGTGTTCACCATTTAAATAAATACCTCTCTAACACTCCAGGGCTGCCCAGGACTGCAGCTATGTGCCGGCTGGGCTCAGCAGTGCTCCTCTGGCTGGCTTGGCTCCCCTTTTCACCAGGAAATCATGTAACTGTAGAAAGAGTTAAGCGTGAACAGGTACCTGGAGATATTGAACCCAACCCCTGCTCAAAGCATGGCCAATTCCAACCAGGCGGCTCAGGAGGTTTTCCAACGAAGTGCTGACCATTTCCAACATTAGAGACACTACCACCCCCAGGTGCCCATCCCAGGCACTAGAAGGGAAGAAAGTTTTCCCCTATGTCCAGCCAGACTTGCCCTCATCACAGCTTTTGCTCTTTGCTTCTTGCCCCATCATGGTGTATTTCAGAGAAGACCCCAGCTCCATCTTCTCTGTAACTCTCTTTGGGACTGCAAGGTAGACTCCATGCTTGCCTTCTCTTCTGCAGGTGAATAAACCTGATTCCCTCAGCCTATCCTATGCTCCAGATCTGTATCTCATGGCCTCAGCTGGGCTCCGGAATAACAATGTCTTTCTTGTACTGGGTTACCCTAACTGGATCCAGGATTGCAGGTGTGGGCTTGTACACAACAAGCAGGGGGAATGGCCACTTGCCCCAGCCCACTGACTGAAACTCAATCCATCTGTCTGGATTTGGAGCATTGAGCATGATTGTGCCTTTGTCTCCCTCAGAATGCCTGAGGTTTTCATTAAGAAAACACAGAAAATGCAGAACAAAGAAACCAAGACATGGCCTGTGTGGTAAAACAGTGTGATCTGATCTTTGTAGCGCTAATAACTACTCTGAAAGGAGGTTGTAGTGAGGTGGGGGTTGGTCTCTTCTCCCAAGTAACAAGTGATAGGACAAGAGGTAACAGCCTCAAGCTGCGCCAGGGGAGGTTTAGATTGGATATTAGAAACAATTTCTTCCCCAAAAGGGTGATCAGGCATTGGAACAGGCTGCCCACGGCAGTGGTGGAGTCACCATCCCTGGAAGTGTTCAAAAACCGTGCTGGGTGAGACCCCTAGTGACGTGGTTTAGTGGTGGTCTTGGCAGTGCTGGGGTAGTGGTTGGACCTGACGATGTTAAAGGTCTTATCCAACCTACCTAGCTGATTCTGTGATTCTTTGATTCCCTGTTCAACCCTCTTCTGCACACACCATCTTCCATCTCATTTGCAAAAGCACTGAACATGGCTTGAGCACGGCACTGAATGTCCCTGGAATCACTCCTCGTTTGTCACCGTGTCTAACTGCAGACAGGAGGCGCAGCTCTGGCGCCGCGTTTTCACAGCTCAGCCTCACGGTCCGTGACAGACCTACCCAGAGGCAAAGCAGCAGCTTTGCATCTGCAGCGGGAAACGAGAGGCTGTGCCCCGGCCCCGGCCCCGGCCCCGGCCCCGGTGCGGCCCGGCAGTGCTCTCTAGCGGCAGCACCGGAGCCGGGGCACCAGGCGCTGTGGGTCATGCGGAAGGCAGGATTCCCCTCGTAACAGCCGTAATCGTTGTGCTTCTAGTAGTGTTAATGTACCGGAGCCTAGCCCTGATGCGGCAGAGAGGTGGTGTATCTTGTACCCACACATGTAGGAAGGCTTGAAACCGTTTGCCCTGGTTGCTTCAAGTGAGGCTTTCTTCTGTCTTCAATTTAGAAGAGAAAGTGTCTTCACTATCCATGGAGACGAAATGGGAAAGAGGTGACCCAAGAGGGAAAACTGTTCTTCGCAACATGACTTCTTTTTTTTTTTTTTTCTTTTTCTTTTTTTTTTTTTTTTTTTTTTTTTTTTTAAATGAATGCATTCAGCTTTGGGACCCCCAAATAAGAAGGACATGGAGCTGTTGGAGCGAGTCCAGAGGAAGCCATGAAAATGATCAGAGGGCTGGAGCATCTCTGCTATGGAAACAGGTTGACAGAGTTGGGCTTCTTCAGCCTGGAGAAGAGAAGGGTCTGTGGAGAGCTTAGAGCAGCTTCCAGTGCCTAAAGGGGCCTACAAGAAAGCTGGAGAGGGACTTTTTACAAGCAAGCGCCTATAGTGACAGGACAAGGGGGAATGGCTTTAAGTTGAAAGAGGGTAGATTTAGACTAGGTATAAAGAAGAAGCTCTTTACTATGAGCATGATGAGGCACTGGCACAGGTTGCGCAGAGAAGCTGTGGCTGCCCCATCCCTGGCAGTGCTCAAGGCCAGATTGGATGGGGCTTGGAACAACCCGGTCCAGTGGAAGGTGTCCCTGCCCATGGCAGGGCGTTGGAACTAGATGAGCTTGAAGGTCTTTTCCATCCCAAACCGTTCTGTGATTCTATGATTCCCTGCATAAAGAGTCCAAGCCGTGAATCGTCCTCTGCCTCCTCCATGAATAAAGCCACCAGTATTAACAATAGTACTCCAGGCACAGCCTCTCACACAGAGTGGGACCACTCACCAGGCATCTGTGGGCAGCTCAGTCATTGCTGCTCTTGTGCAGAGAACAGAGCCATGGTGAGGTCAGCCTTTATGTGAGGACACCTGGAGAATATGGGATTTTCATGTGACCACCAGTCCCCTTTCCTTTCACCCAGCCAAACTTCACCCGCTAAAGCCCGCAGAGTATCTTGAGGTGCTACGTGCATGGCAAAGGGCCAGGGCTTGGAGTGCCTGCTGCTGCAATTTTTCTTGCACTTAGGATAATTATCCCGGTCAATCTGAAGTGCATTTGCTAAATGCATTTTTGCTCAAGTGCTCAAGTGCGCAATTCAGGCTGCGCCGTGCTACTGTGCTCAAGCAAAGAATTTACATTAGCTGCAGCTCACTTAGTGAAAAAAAAGGCCGGTCTGCACTTTCTGTGATTAAACTTCAGCAACCAGAAGATCAGGCCGGTCTTCCAGGGATCTTCTGTATCTCCTCTCTGCTTCTCCTTCCCACAGCGTTGATGTTTAAGGCTGTCAGAATCCCACATGGGTGAGACTCTCACGTACAGGCTGCATTCAGATTTCTCCCACCCTTTCTTTGGCAAAGTCACATGCAGCTGATTGCTGGTCAGCAGAAAACATACAGTAAGAGTTGAGGTGCTGAGATGCCCATTGCCTCTCCATGTTTCCCATCCTCCAGCCCTGCTCCCAGCCTACATCTCACAGCAGGGACTCTGGGTTGGTGCCAGTGGACACAACCGCAGCAGAGGAGCCCCTTCCCTGGGCTGTATCTGTCTCACTTAGCCCCCCAAGCCCTGCCTGCAGCATAGCAGACTAGGCCACAACAGATGTAGAGCCCTGAGACACAACAGAAAGAACAAACTTAGCCCATCTTAAGAGACACTCCTCTCCCAGCCCACTGGTGTAGGATCTTTTGGTTGTCATTGTACATAGTACCTGGTCTTAAGTGCAGCTTGCAAATATGTTATTTTCAGGGCCATGGCTTTGTGTTGACCTAACAGTGCAGAGGACTGGAACTTGACTTGTCTTGTCTTGGCCTGAGCTGATTTTAGCCTGCTTGGCTATGACAGCAGTCAGTGGTCAGAAAACTAGCACTTATATCTGCTTTCTTTTATACTGACAACAATTATTTATTCTTCATGGCTTGAATTGCCTGTGACTCCATGGCAATTGCATAGGTCCCAGGCTATTGCAGTGGTCAGTCACTCACTGCAAGATTGCAAACCCATGTTATTCAAGTGAAGGCAATTTTAGTGAAAACGAGAACAGCAAAAAACCCCAAAACAAACAAAACCCCAAATTAACCAAACAAATAAACAAAAAAACAAACCAATTTGAGAACCACTGAAAAACAACATACATACAGAAACAAACTTGAGTGAACCCCAAGACCAAGATTCGTGTTGCATTAGTATTTCTGTGTGGTCCAGAGCTGCTGACCATCTCTGGTGGTGATGTTTGCATTGTATTTTAAAAGCCCCTGAGACCCTTATCCCACTGAAAGTGGATCCTGTCCCCTCCATGGATGCCCCTCATATCCCACGCCTGAAGGATGCTAAACTGAATGTTCCTTCTTCGTGAGGGAGGAATAGAAGGTGCCTGTTCCTTCTGCTCAGTGTGGTCACACAAGGTGGGGTTGGGGTGACTGCTCCAGATCTTAAAGTAGCTCCCAGAAATAACCTCAGCTTCCAGGTATAGCTGATGCCACCATCTCCCACCTTGACTTCTTGTCCTCAGACAGGGAGAAGACACAAATACGAACAGGAAAAGTGAGCTGAGAAATCAGCTTTGCTGTCTAGATGGTGCCTCCTATGAATCTGGGCTCTAGGAGCACACCAAGACAAGAGCGTGAAGCTATTCTCTGTGCCACCTGGGACACTGTACCCCCATACACCAGACCCTGTACAGCCAGTCTCCCAGAGAGCATCAGCCTTCCTGTGCTCACATGAGTTCACATCCAGGTGCTGCATGAGTGGGACATCCTCTCTATGCCACAACTAATGCTGGCATCGCAGTCCTGGGTAACAGATGCAGCTAAAGCATGCAGCTAAAGCCCATCTCCAGCCGCACAGACTGGCCTCCAACTACAACTCACAGAGTTTTGGACTCCCTCCAAGATACTGCCTCCTGGCCAAATGGCAGCTGCCTCCCCTGCACACTCCTTCTCATAAATTTGATGCACTTCTTGGCTTCCTCCAAAGGCAGATAAATCATACCCGGGAGTCCTACGGCTATTGAAGAAGATACTCCTATCTGCTTTTTGATCACTTAGCAGATTAAACTACTTGTTTCTGTCTCATTCATAACCCTCCAGGCAGCTTGGGCTACTGACAGAGCACCAGCTGCAGAGCTCGCTTTCCCTAAAACCCCTCTGGAAGCTGGTCACCACTCTCTCAGCAGGAGAAGGGGGCAGCATCTGCCAGCATCTTAGCCATGTGCAAGCCAGATCATCGCCCCGAGGTGTGGAGTTGCCCCTGCTGCACCTCACATTAGCTACAGTTGTTGCTTGGTGAATTGTTCATACAGATGCTGCTGCTGCACAAGGTGAACATGGTGTCAGCCTGCAGTTGCAGGAACCGCACGTCTACAGCCAACAAACCTCACTGGCCCAGGGTGCAGGAGGCAAGATCAAGCATTTTTGGTGCTGCTGCCACAGGACTGGCAACACAATGTTGTTTCCAGCAGTAAATCTTTTCCAGCTGGCCTGGCTCCAAGCTGGAGCAATCGTAAAGTCATTAACACTAAGCACAATTCCCTCACCCACCTCTCAGCTTGTGTTCCTTATGCAGGTAACAATCTCGGCTTCCATACCTGCCCCTTTTTAGCAGAGGCACATGGCTAGGCTGCAGCTTCATGCATTGATGTGTGGGGCACACTTACTGCCTGATGTGAGACCGGAAAGCAGACTGGTGACGTGGGGGGTTGCAGGAGTTTGGTAAGCCACCTCTGGCGTGACATTGCCTTCCCCATGCCAAGGCAAGTTAGACACAGAAAATGCAAGAAGCGGCATGTGGCATGCATCTTGCTCTGTATCATCACTCTCCTGGTCTTAGGAGTGTATGAAAAAAACTCACAAAGACACTTCATTACAAACAACAGGACAAAAAGATTTATTTCCATTGCAAGTAGGAGAGTAAATACAAAAAAATCTCTGATACATAACATAATGTTCTCCTAGGCTGTAACCATCCACCCCTTTCTTAAAGTCAGCAGAGGGCCTGACCACACCAGAACTCCTCAGGCAGAACAGGAACCAAGAGGCTCTGTCTTTCGGGAAATGAGCACTTTCAAGGCCCTTCTCTCTTCTCATCGGTGCTTACACTTAGTGTTTCCTACAGGGTTATAACCCAAACCTACTGGACACTTATTCCAAAAACCAAAAGACTAGTTTGAAACTTAGACTAGCTGTGCTAAAAGGAAAGCCCTCAGATATTTATAATGAAACTTCCAGAAATCACAATTTTCCTAATTCTGGACAGTGCCTGAAAATTACAAGCAAAGTGCCAGCCAAAAATACATTGAGATCCAAATGTTTAACATATCCCCGTGGCACAAGCATACATTGAGATCCAATTGTCTAACATATCCCCATGGCATATCCCCATACCCTTAACAGGCAGGCCCAGCCCCATGGCTCTCCAAGAACACAACAACTTGTATCTTCCTCCGTCAGTGGTCATGCAGTGGCATGAGACACACGGCCACATGCACCAGCACAGGGTCAGCGCGTCCTGCTGACACAGGGTAGAGCCTGGACAGACATGTGATGCTCAGCGCACCCGTTGCACCCGAGCCTGCACAACAGCCTGGGGAGGTTGCAATAGCCACAAAACCACAGCAGCGCTGGTGGGAAGGGATCTCTGGAACCTCCAGGCCTGCCACAAGCAGGAGGTTGGAGCATTGCCACCACTAGCACAGGGCAGGTATAGCCTGGTCTATTTTTGTATTGAAAACCCTGAACGAGAGACCTTGCACAGATGCAGAGTCCCTCAAAGGGTCCATATAGCTCATTACTAATCACAAAGCTCCTATCCATGGTTTCCAGCTGCTTGTGGCTCAAGTTTAAGCAGTTTGTGGCTATGTGTCTCAGGTCCTTGTGCAACAGGCGCAACCACTGCACCTGCTGCAGAAAGCATGCTTTCTAGACATGTCTGGTTTCCCTAGCTTGTAGGTAGTAAAAGGTCTGGAGAGAAATAACAAGCATCTAGACCTTATCTGCAAAAAATACACAACTGAACCTACCCAATTTGTGCCGAGTCATCAAGATCTATCACGCATGTCCTCCAGACACTGAGTTTTGCTCCCTGAACTTGCTGCAGATGCTGAGGTCAGGAGCAGTTTGCACAAGAGCTATATTATCACTGGTGCCTTTTTTTCAGACTGAAACTTTAGACTAACACCAGGGCTGGAGCAGAGAATAAAAACAGGTTGAAGTAATGGGGAACAAGGGCCAGAAGACCTCTAGACTCAGGAAAATGATCCAGTCCATGCTGATAACTGCTCTGACAGGAAGGAAGGCAGGCATTAAGAGGCAGGACAATTCCTCTCCCGGCTACCCCCAAAGCAGCTAGCAAACCTGCTAGCAAGGGGATGCAGTGCAATCCTAGCAGGAGATGCAAGCAGAGAGCCAGCAGGCAGCTGTCACAAAACTAAGAGCTGGCAGAGCCACTTCTCTTCCAGCTGGTGAAGGGGGAAGCTGGGAGAGGAGCTGGCACAGCAGCCGAGGAGACCTGCCCCACGCTGAGGTAGCCAAGCTGCAGAGGCAGGACTCTGCTCTACCCAGGGTGGAAGCAGCTTATAGACATGCCAAGGCCAGGAAGGACATTGAAAGAGACAACACAGCTCTTCAGGAGGGGAAGCAAGGATAGGAAAGATCTGATTCACTGCAGCGAGGATGTGAATGATGCCTACGCTTGCCACTTGTGGCTTCTCCCTCGCCCCCTGGCAGCAGTGCAATGCAATGCAACCTCCCCAGCTCCGTGTACAGGCTGCAGTTTGTGCAGTACCACAAAAAGGGTCCAGATGGACCAGGGTCAGCAGCACCAGCCCAGTCCCAGCCTCCCAGCCCATGAGGTGGCTCACCCACGATGTGCCATCCCAATCTCTCTGGGAGAGGGGTGGGTGCCTTGACTCATTTCCTACCTCAGAGCCACAGGGAAAGCAGACAGACAGCTCCTCCTGTCCTCCTACTGCAGTGCGCTTTAGCCACCTCCACCCCAATCTGTGCTGCAGTGACACCAAACACCTTCCCGCCCCACTCCATTTCCCCCCTCTCATGTC
The DNA here is from genome assembly GCF_004027225.2 of Strigops habroptila. Taxonomy (NCBI): domain Eukaryota; kingdom Metazoa; phylum Chordata; class Aves; order Psittaciformes; family Psittacidae; genus Strigops; species Strigops habroptila. Next base: position 42,465,904 of record NC_044302.2, on the reverse strand, counting down.
CCACTTGAATACCTGGAGCGTAGCACATGGAGAGGATAAGAACCTGCCTCTGCACGGATTTCATCCTGCTGACGAGCTCATCTGAAAGATTATCCATGGAGCAGAAGGTACAGGTGTCTTCATAGGATCTGAGCTCTTTGTAGCAGTGCATAGCAGCAGGACAAGAGACAGTGGACATGAAATGAGACTAGAGAAGTGCTGAGTGAATAAAAGGAGAAACTTCTCCCCCACAAGGACAGTCAAGTTACCCCAAGAAACTGTGCTGTCTCCATCCCTGAAAGTTTTCAGGACTCGACTAGATAGGCTTAAGCAACCTGTACAGGTTATAGCTGACCCTCCTTTGAGCACGAGCATGCAACAGAAAGTTCCGATGGTCTCTTCCAACCCGAGTTATACTGTGATCTGTACCCTTTTGTGGTGAGAGAGACCCTGGTGTATGTGCACCCCCACTGCTCTCCCAAAGCTCCTGCTGAGGCTCTGGCTGCACTTTCCACCTACCTCTCTCCATTCGTGGCCCGACCACTCTGCAGCACCCCTCACCAACCTCCTCCTGGCCTTGGTCACACACGGCCCCACCTCCACAGGAAAAAGCAGCTGTATAAAGAAATTTGGACAGTAGCAGCGCTATGTCCGCCCCTCTCTGCTCACAGCCCCTGACAGAGCCCTGGGCATCCACCATCTCCCCAGGAGCTTTTTGGGGGTGGCGGGGTCTGCTGAGAGGGATTTGCATGAGTTTCCCCATGGATCTATTTACAGGCCTCTCACAGCTGTTCTTATTGGTTGTCCCCTCTCCATGTTTTCCTCTAGCCTTTTTTTCAGCTATCCCTTGACAAGGGAGCAATCAAAGACAAAAAGACACCATGTCCTGCCTCTCTTGTTTCAGGAAGGAAGGGTTTACCCCTAGGTGCTGATTTCTCCGAGGCTACAGGCAGAGCTGGGCTGATCTTAAGATCAAAGTAATTTAGGACCTCCACAGACCTCTGCACTAGGTCTCCACTCAAAGCAGGTCCAAATTCAATGCTGGATCCAACCCCAAAGACAGGTCAGGTCACTCAGGCTCTGTGCAATCAAGTTGGGAAGACCCCGAAGGACAGAGACCCCAGAACCTCGCTGGGTCCCTCTTCCAGGGGCTGAACATGCTTATGTTAAACTTTTTTGTACTTCCAATCCCACATCGTCCCACAGCTGCAGCACAGAGCATGACTCCCATTGGGATTTGACTTGCTGTGTTTGGCTGCAACCCCAGCACCCAAACCTTTCCCAGCCCTGGCCATATTGGTTGTTGGTGCAAAGCCTGGCACTAACGCAATAGCCCTGCGCACCATCAGGGACAAGCCACCACATTAGTGCCACACGTCCCACTTTTACAGCTCTGGCTGCGCGAGGCTGGGGAATGCTTCCTCCTGCCTCCCTCATCCCCCACCATAGCAGACATTTTGTTCTATAAATGAAACCATTAACAGCGGACAGGTTGTTAAAAGTGAGATCTTCTTGGACAGACCAGGGAGCCCAGCTGGATGTGCTGGCAGGGTGCACTGGGCACCTGTCGTAGGAAAGGCAGGAGAAAAGGAAAGGGCTGTTTGCCCCATCCAGGCACTTGGGAGCCCCTAGAACTTCTCTGGAGAGAGCGGACAGGGCTGGGCAGGGTCCCCCAGGTCCTCACGGCTGGCGGCAGCGCTCCTCGCCGGGAGCCTCGGGCAGGTGGCATGATGCGGAGCCGCAGACCAAAGTCCTCCAGCATCTTCCCGGACGGCCGCGGGTCCAGCAGCGCCGGGCGAGCCGCGCAGCCCGCCCTCTCCCGGGCTCCGGTCCGCGCCGTCGGGCCGCCCGGCCTCTGCCGCGCTGGGTCAGAGTGGCGGGACGAACCTGTCGTGACCGCCGGGGTAGGCTCCGTGCCGCGGCCCGGGCTCGGCGGCGCCCAGCTGCCCGCCGGTTCCGTAGACGTGTGGCAGCGGCGGGTAGGGCGCGGGGGAGCGGCGGCCGTAGAGCCCGGCGGGGGCTGGCGGCGAGGCAGGCAGCACGATGCGCCCCGACGGCGCGTACAGCTGTCCAGGGCCGCCCGGTGAGTAGGGCGCGGGGCCGGGGGGCAGCGGGCCGTAGCCGTGGGGCAGGGCGGCAGCGCAGCCCTGCGCGGGGAAGGCAGCGGCGGCGGCGAAGGCGCAGGAGGCAGCGGCGGGAGCCGGGGGCAGGTCGGCGGCGGGCGGCGGGGCAGGCAGCGGGAAGAGGCGGCAAGGCGCGGCGGGGCGCTCGGCGAGGAAGGCCGGGTAGGTGGAGAGATCGCTGCGCTTGAAGCGCTTCCTGCGACGGAGGAAGGAGCCACTCTCGAACATGTCGCGGGCGTGAGGGTCCAGCGTCCAGTAGTTGCCTTTGCCAGGGCGGCCGGGCTCCCGCGGCACCTTGACGAAGCAGTCGTTGAGAGTGAGGTTGTGGCGTATGCTGTTCTGCCACTTGCGGGGGCTGTCGCGGTAGAACGGGAAGCGCTCGGTGATGAAGCGGTAGATGCCTCCCAGCGTCAGTCGCCGCTCGGGCGCTTGCCCGATGGCCATAGCGATGAGGGCGATGTAGCTGTAGGGCGGCTTGCCCCGCTCCGCCGGACGCTTGCGCCGCCGTCGCCCGCCCCGCGCCCCCAACGCCGCCGCCGCCGCCTCCTGCCCCGGCGGCGCTGCGTCCGCCTTCAGCGGCGGGGGCAGCGGCGGCAGCGGCGAGGGGCCCGGCGGCAGCCGGCTCTCGGCGGTCATGCGGCCGTCGGGGCGGCCCCGCGCCGGGCCGAGCCGAGGAGTCGCAGCTCGGCGCCGCTGCGGCTTTTATGCAGCGGTGTCCGGCGGCTCCGCGCCCGGGCGGCCGGCACTCCCCCTGCAACGCCCCGCAGCCCGGGAGGCGCGGGCAGGGCCGGGCGTGCCGCCGCCGCCGCCGCCGCGGGCACGGGCAGGGGCAGCGCCCGCCCCCCTCCCGCGGTCCCCGTTCCCCTCCTGCGGTCCCCATCCCCAGCGCCATCGGGGCGCCGCGATCCCTCCCGCTGTCGTTAGGAGCGCTCAGCTCCGGGAAGGCGGCGGGCAGCGGGCGGTGCGGGAGCGTCTCCTGTGTCCCGGTGCGGGTGTCTCGGCATGGGCATTTCCAGAGGCCCTGCTCAGCGGCTCCGCGCCGGTTCTGCCGGCGGCTGAGGCGAGGCGAGGTGCGGTGCGGTGCGCGGCCGCTGCTGTCCGAGGGAATGCTGCCGGTCCGCGGCACTAGGAAGGGTCGCCCGTGCAGCCGTACGCTTCTTCACGGTAGTGAAGCGGTAGAAACGAATTAAACGTTTCTACCCCCCCAACCCGGTGACAGATATGTGTGGGGAGAGATAGTGAATGTGGGCTTACGCAGCACAATTGGAGTGCAGAGCTGATATGTAAAATACGGTCAGAATGGGACTCTCACCTCCGGTCCCCTACAGCAATTCGACACAGAGCTGGACTCCCGTGCCTTGTTTTACCCCTGGTCAGACCTGCTTGTCCTTGATGCTTGTGCCACAGGATATCCAGGTACGCGATCCTTCCAACTAGGAAGGATCCTTCCACCGGTTATGGCTGGGACATATTACCTATCTGTCAGCTCCCTCCTGCTTGCTCAGATACTTGGGGCTGAAGGTCAGAGCCTGGGACTGTGGGTCAGAACAAGTGCCATAAGTGCATGGAATTTGTGAGGAAGGCTTGCTCAGGGCTTGTACCCCTGCAGCACCCACCCGCGGGGCTGGAGTCAGCACAGACTCCTTGCCTGCTGTCATGGTCATCGTTGGGAGCCCCGGGATAAAGGGAATGGCAGGAAGGAGGTCCTAGAAGGGGGATGAAAAGAGTCAGTGTGTGCAGGTGTGCACAGGGATGTGTGTGCATGTGAGGGCGAGCACGTGCAGGTACATGGGTATGCAAGGGCAGTGTGGGGTTGAGGATGTGCATTAGAGCTTGTGGCTGTGCATTGACATGTGAGTGTGTGTACAAACGTGCCAGTGTGCTGGACCCACATCACGAGTGTCCACAGGTGTGCAGGAATGGCTGTGGGCAGATGTGTGCGCAGAGGTGGATGTGCATAGGTGTGCAGGTTCTGTGTACAGCCGGTCCTGCCCATGTCTTGATGCCTCCTGTCAGTTCTCCCAGAGCTCGGGTCTGAGTATCTCTGTGGGGAAAGCTTTCCCAAAGCCCCCTTGCCCGTTGCACAAAAGGTGTCTAAGGGAGTTAGGGGAGGTGGGAGATGTTTATTCAAGTGAAACAGGGCTCCCTTGGGGGTTCCTAACAAAGTTTTTTCTCTGCTTGGAGAAGAATTGGGGGGGAGGGGGGGGGGAAGGGGAGGATCTATTTGCATGCAGCAAACAAACTCCAGCCCTGGTTTCTACCTAAATAAGGGGACCCCAGAGCTGTCTTTGCCACTTGCTTGTATGCGCAGCTTCCCAGCGACCGAGCAAACTGTGGAGCTAGCAGAATAAGCCATGAAGGGGCACTCTGAGGACCCCTTCGTGCAGTCCCAGTAGCTGGATGCAGATTTCAGATCACATGCTGCACAGTTTGTGCCGAAAGGAAAATCAGCCTCCCGTTCTGACGTCGGTGCTCTCGAAGTACACAAAACACTGGGGTAGCGTTACCCTGGAGGAACCAAGAAACCGGCTCCTTCGGCGTGAAAGGCGAGCAGCGGAGCTGCCTCGGCTGCAATGCTCTGCCCTCTGGCTCCCGGGACGCTGCAGCCGGGGATGGATTTTCCTATCAGATTTTCCAAGAGGCAGCGCGGTGGTTCCGTCGCCTCCGGGGCTGTGTGTCTGCCTGCGCCATGCCAGTTCCGTGCCTCCAGAGGGCAAAGTCAGATCGTGCTTCACTTCGCGCTTGCAGAAGGATGAGAATGAGCGAGGTGCGCGCTGAAGCGGAATGGTGTGCCCAACTGCTGCCTTTGCCCTCCCTGCTGGTGATGAGAATCCTTTTCCAGGAAAGCACTTTCCTTGGCAGAGCCCAGCATGTAAGCAGAGTGAAATGGATACCCAAACAGCATGTGCTGGCTCTTGTGCCTTCTCATTTCCTCATCAGGCAGGTTAAACTGTAAAACTCTAACGCCGGTGTTTGTGAGTGAAGTGGGAGTTGTATACTGTGGTGGCCTGGAGACAGTCCTCAAGCTGACATTGTCATCAGCCTATTTAAAAACATTCTCAGCTCTCCACCTTGGGAGCAGGAATACGTCCCTTTTTAAGCACTCATGTTTCTCTTGACTACTAGCTCCTGTGGGGAAGGAACTATGGGGAATGTGAAACTCAGACTCACCCAGGTGGATCTTAGACTGCAGATCTCCTCCACCTCTAAATCAGTGGTGCCTGCTGCTGGAGCAGAAGAGTTGGTGCTTTTCATGTCTGTGAACATTTTGTTTTCTCCTTTGATTCAGTTACGCCGGAGGGAGGACAAAGGTAAGTAAAATGGAAAATGCCATGCATTGACTAAATATTTGGAGTTCATAATGCAACAGAAAGTGTATGGTATCTATGGGAGTATTAAAAATACAGAAGATGTTTCTTTTATAGCTTGGGTTTTCTTTTGGTCTCTGAGATGAAGCTTAGAGTCAGCGATTTTTTCTGTTTAAATTTCCCAGCTCAGATCCTATCTTCACTGAGATCTGCAGCCTTCAGCTGGCCAGAGTGGGCATTGATTCTGAGACCAGGCACTTCAGAGCGTACCCTGCACAAGGGCATTGTGCCTTGGCCTGTCATGACTAGAGTTTGCTAGCACCAGTAGGTGCCAGAGAATTAGCCCAGCCAAAATCCCATGTGCTTGGATCTCCAAGAGCAATTTCCACTCATGGAAAAAATCCAGTCCTTTAGGCTTCATTCCCCACACAGTTGTTCCCATATTACAAACTGCACCATTGAGATCCCTTGAGAGTAAACTACTGGAAAGCCCTGTTCTCCTTTGGCCCTGTGACCTGAGTCACTTCTCCCACCTCAACCAAACCAGAGGGAAGTAGACATTAAATGTGTGGACAGCCCCTTCAAGCGCAGCACACTCACAGTTTTAGTTCCACCACCAGGATTCCTCTCCTCTTTTGAGGAGGTTTCCTCTCTTTGAAGAGAGGAAACATTTTGCTTTGCTTCTGTGCCCCAGGAAAAGCAGAGCTATCTTTAATGTGCTCCAAGTCAAGGGTTCAGTAGAGCCCAAACCCCCCACCAGTCTGGCTGAATGCAAATGAAGCGAGAGCACATACCCCATAGCACAGCCTGCCCCCAGGCTCATTGCCCCTGTAGTGGGATGGCAAGGGCTTTTTTTGTTTATTTGGGTTTGTTTGTTTATTATTTTTTATTGGCTCTGTGTTTGGTGCAAGGACTTTGCTGTTCAAGAGTTGGGACCATCACGGCCAGATGGTCTCCACACCATCATGATGCTTTGTGATAAAGGAGCCCTACCTGCAGCTCATTAAGGTAGATTAAGATCTGGGAGGGGACCACAAGCCTGAATCTCAGAAAAAGACAGATGATGGAGACATCCTTCATTCACTTTCTGAGCACTTGTGTGCAAAAAAGTGTCCCAAGACACTTAAGGCATCTTGCACCTGACTGGAGTTAGTGAGAGGCAAAAGCAGAGAGGTAATTGCGTAGATTTTGGAAACACTTTAAACCCAGAGTGCAGCATGGGGACCCAGGTGAAACATCTGAGGGAGAACTGATGTGCAGCTGCCACCTGGAGTCCTGTCAGTGGCAGAAGAGAGGCTGGAAAGCAACAGACTAGTGGATGGGTCCATTGCATATTTGCATCAGATGTTCACATGCCTTGTCTTGTGAGAGCAAGTTTTCACCTAATCAACAGGATGGTTGTTTACCATCCATCCTGTTTTTCTAAATTAATGTTGCTTTTCATCCCCTGGTTGAGTTTTCTATGGGAGCTTGGGGCTGCAGGAGAGAAATAATTGCTTGTTGGGAGCATTACATGGATATAGCCATGTTCATGAGAGAGGTTTGAGTTAGCCGTTGTGGTCATTCTTCTGTAGATCAAAAAGAAAACCCATGGTGGTTTTAAAACAGGCCATGTCTAATGGCTTTGGGAGAGGAAATGCAACTGAGGAGAGAGGTGTGGGAGCCTCATTCTCCATCCAGCATGGTTCCACGTGCGCTGGTCTGGAGGGCAGCAAGAGGCCACCCAGCATGCTTGCCTGGCAGCCCAGCAGCTCCCCTGACCGATGGAGGGCGAGCAGCATCTGCAGAGGGCGTGCTGTGACAGGCTTTCTCAGGGCAGCGCATCACCTCTGACTGCTCTCTTGGGACCCCTGGCCCCACGGTAGAGAATTCGGTGTGAGTACATGGCAGAGCGATTGGCATACAACATGGGTGATGTAGGTGGCGTAGATGTAGTCTGGTGCTGTAGGGTGATGATAGCACTGAACCTGAGGGAGTGGCTGACATAAGACGAGGCAGAGCCCCAACCTAGAGAGACACCAGAAATGGGAGCAGGAAGCTCTCAAAGCCCAGCAAACATGCTGGTGGGGCAGGACATGGGGCAGGATAACCCTATGCATTGGTCCAAGCCGGGAAGCAACTGTCAGAGCCAGGGTCCTGCTGCAGTGGAGCTGGGGCACAGTGTGCATGAGGCTGAACATGGGCCAGGACTGACTCTTGCTGCAGGTAAGGCATACTCTGTCCTGTGTTTCATGAGGAGGAGCACAGCTTGTCATGCACACCTAGGTCTGTGCCAGCACTGCCTAAACAGCAGGTTAGACATGCAACCTTGCCATGCAAACTGGCAACGAGAGGCTCATTTAGCTAAGATACAGAGCCACAAGCTAAAGCAGTAGGAAACATTACATGGGATGTAGGCAGCAAGAAGCAGACACCTTTGCAGTGGAAGTGAAGCGGATCTGGCCTGAGCTGGATGGGCCATGACACATTCATTTGTCCTCCTGCTCAGGCAGTTTTTAGAGCTGGTTTGCAAGAGAATAAGGTGCACATTCTTGCCTTTGCACTGCCAAGAAATCACTGAGAGTTGAGCAGATCTGTCAGATGCTGTAAAAAGAGGAGCTGGCTTTTTCTGGGAACATGCAAAGTAGAGCCAACAGAGCCAGGCTGACTTCTGTAAGCTGAAAATCACTTGCTATGCCTTTTTTTCTTTCGCAGGTGTTGTGAGGTTTGCATGGCTCTTGCTCCCCCAAAGCCTGTGCATTTCAGGAGCTCAAGAAAATCTCCCGGATGGGTATCTTTGAATAGCCATCAGGCTCTGTTGGCATGGAAATAAGTTCTTTCTGTTTTGCCTATCAAATGGCCTATTTGTCCAGTCATTCAACAGTTTCGAGAGGTTTAATCCCCTCCAGGGGAGGCCTAGGTCTTTGGCGTTCACACTCCCCATAGCGAGGTTCACCTTCCCCCTCTGAGTCTTCCCTGCCACCCGCAGCCTCCCCTGGTCTCAGCAGGCAGCTTTGGGTGTAGTTTCCACTATTTATGTCCTGGTTGGTAGCAGCAGCAAGGCTGTTGCAGAAGGCAGGGGTTGGGAAGCCAGTGAGCTGCAAGAATTTCTTCTGCGTGCAGGGCCACTGTTATTGGTGTTGGTCGATGCCTTAACTGTGGTACAGCAGGTGAAAGCCAGGCATGCAGGACACAGTGGTGGCTCAGGTCTTGCAGTATGAGCATCATCTACTCTGTGTCTCCCAGGTGCCCTACTGGGACCTGTCTGCTCTGCTGGATCACAACTGGCATCACTGCTGCCTGACAGGTGTCTTGCAAGCGGCCTCCGGGGAACAGAAGGACCCTGAGGCTTCTGGAAGGGGAGGATGGTTTGCCATCTGAAACCAAATTTTGCTTGTTGGAGCACTAGTTCGTCCCTCTCTGCAGCTAGTGGTGAAACTGATGCTTGGTGGAAAACAGGAGGATGCAGCATTAAGTTTAGGGAGAATTGTTTATTGCTTGCTTTGGAAGCTGGGAATTTAATTCAAGAAGAATTATTTAAGTTAATTAATTGCCTTACTGTGAACAAAATACCTTTGCAAATATCCTGGTTTAATTCACTAAGTTATTTGGAAAGAAATGCTGTTTGTTTTCTTTTTCCTTTATTGCAGACAGAACCACATTGCCCTAGACATTGGCTTTTTCAAACCAGCATTTCAGCATGGAACGGAGAGGTGACAGATCATTTTGGCCAAACTGTAGTGTTAGGAGATTAATTTCCCAACGCAGGCCACAGAAATTTCTTGGTGGTGTTCTTTTTTGGTCATGTTCTTCATGTTGCTACACCCAAATATGGATATTGCAAAGTCTTTTAACAAATTGCAGTGGAATCGTCCTATAATTTATTAACCAATTTCCTGTCCCATGACATGTTCTGTACTGCAGTCCTTGCAGAGGGCTTTCCCCATGGTCACAGAAAGTGGGTCAGCCAAGGAGGGAAACTAAGGAAAGAAAAGGTGTTGGGAGCAAGTAGATGGGAGCAGCGGAGGGAGATTTGGAGCATGTGAAGCAGGAGAAGGAAGATGAGGAAAAGCACCACAGAAAAGCAGGGAATGTGGAGAGGAAGGGTTGGGGCTGGAGCTGGAAGAAGATGAGCCCTTTTGGAAGGCTGGTTGGGAGGTTTGCTTTGTGCAGGAGATCTTGAAGGGGTGGACAAAAAAATCTTGTGCCCACCACAGTGTCTTCTCCTCCAAGTCTTAGCCTGGGATCAAAGAATTTCACTTTCAGCATCACTTGGGTACAATCAAATAAACATGAAAAGTAATGTCACAGCTTTCTGGGACTGACCCACACAGAGCACGAAAACATTCTAGTGCTGTGGTTCTTTTTGTTATTCTGTGTTTTGTTATTCTGTGCTGGGTTCTTTTTGTTTTGGTTTTTTTTTTTTTTCTTTAAACCAAGGAATATCACAGATTAAAACTGCATTACTGAGCATTATTAAACAAACCAGATGTTGCCCTCCCTGCCCTGGAAACTGTAGCTTTCAGCACACTTTGCACATCTCGATTAACAAAAATAAGGTGTTTCAGTAGGTCCAGGCACCCAGCACTTTTGTGTCAGGTTTCTGATGCTTCAGGGTTTCCTGGGGAAGCCCTCAGCGAGGAGGCAGGTCAGAGGCAGAGCTCGGAAGCCAAGTCAGCAGATCAAGGTCCACAGCAGCGGTTGTGAGGAGGGGCATAGGGTGGATTGAGAGCACCACTGCCACTGCTGAATTCAGCTGTTGGGTAGTCAGTGATGAGGGATTGGTGAGACCCGGCACTACCAACTGCTGTAATACCACGTGTGAAGGATGTAAATAGCCTTTATTTAAAAACAGAATGTAAGGTGAGGGTAGTTTGGGTTTATTTGCGCTGGCAGATAAAATCTGAATGCTTTCACAAAAAGCTCCCGGTTTTTTTTCCCTCAGCCTTTTTGTTCTCATTGATGCTCTCAGACCCTTTGGCAATCGCCATGATAATTACCAGGTAATGATCTATTTAGAAGTACCTACAGAAATCTGCTGGAGTTTTGCTTGACATCCCATAGCAAAATGTCTAGCCCCACATGAAGAAATAGGTTATTTCTCTAAATTCAGAACTTTCCTTTAACGAGATTGCAAAAGCTGTGAATAGCTGGAGTCCTGCTGAAGATAACAGACCTGTGGGGATTTACACTAGACAAGCATCTGCCCAGCATTTACCTGAAGCCATACATGTTCTCAAAAGCATGTAGGTCATGGTAGTTTGGATAGAGGAAGTTTTTAAGTCCACAGTGCTATTAAAAACACACAAGGTGCTGTTTGGATTTCCAGGGACAGCAAGAAGTTTCAGCAATCTCTCTTCATTTTGGACAGTCTAGTTTTAATTATGCTGTGATCACCGTGCATTTCAAGTGTGAATCTGTGCCACAGGACAGGTTTCCCAAAGGGATGGTGGTGTCTCTTTCCTTTGGGCTTTTTAAAACCCATGACCCTGAGCAAGCTGATCTAACTTGTGGCATTACCCTGCTTTGAGCTTTTGCTGGACCAGAAACCTTGTCATTTCTGCAGTTCTTTCTGTTACTGTGGGAGAAATATGATTTCCAGGAGTTTCTGTCAAGTCAGCTCAAGTCCTGTCGATGATATAGGAAAATGACCCATGGACAACAAGCAAAATGCCTTCTCAAAATGCCAGGTGCTCAGATCTTGTTTCTCCCAGCTGGCTCAGATAGTTTTGCTTATGCAGTTTGGGTCTTCATATGCAAATCACAGATTTGCCACCATGCTGGACCATTACCAGAAAACAGATCTTCCAGACGTTATTTAAACAATCACTTCTGGGACCACGTTTTGGACAGTAAAAGGGAAGGAGAGTGGCATCTTTTTGGGACCTTCAAGTGTCCCTCCTCTTTATTCTGCTGCAAGACAATGCAATTTAGCTATGTGAAAGTGTGCTGGTTTTGGCTGGGATAGAGCTAATATTCCTCACAGTAGCTAGTATAGGGGTTTGGATTTGTGCTGGAAACAGTGTTGATGGTACAGGGATGTTTTCCTTATTGCTGAGCAGTGCTTACACAGAGCCAAGGCCTGTTCTGCTCCTCACCCCACCCCAGCAGTGAGCAGGCTGGGGGTGCACAAGGAGTTTGGGGGAATGCAGCCGGGACAGCTGACCCCAACTGATCCAAGTGATATCCCACACCATATGGTGTCATGCTCAGCATATAAAGGTGGGGAAGAGGAAGGAAGCGGGACACTGGGAGTGATGGTGTTTGTCTTTCCAAGTCACCGTTACATGTGATGGAGCCCTGTTCTCCTGGAGATGGCTGAACACCTGCCTGACCATGGGAAGTGGTGAATGAATTCCTTGTTCTGCTCTGCTTGCGTGTGCGGCTTTTGCTTTACCCATTAAACTGGCTTTATCTCAACCCACGAGTTTTCTCACTTTTACTCTTCCAATTCTGTCCCCCAGCCACTGCGGGGGGAGTGAGCAAGTGGCTGTGAGGTTCTCAGTTGCTGGCTGGAGTTAAACCACGACAGAGAGTGTCTTTATTACTTTAAAAAATAGAGAACAAGGGAAAGGTGGAAAATGAGCTGAGAAATAAATAAAAAAAAAAAAAGTTTTTTTTTTTTCCCTGTAACAAGTGTTTATTTAGATGTGAACATACGAAAAGGTCCATAGGGCATGGACAGGCCAAGATCTGCTTCCAGCAAGTAAGTGCCAGAGCAGAAGACTCTCTGGCCTGCACCACATGCTAAATACAAGAGGCACAGGACTGACCTTTGCAATCAGCAGAGAGGGGGTGCCTCCAGGAGGTGAGTCTACCCCACGGCAGGAGGACCAGAGGCGGGCTCAGCCCAGCCCCGCGATACTCAGACAGCAAAAGCCGGGGCGGTGCACCCCATGAACAGCACATGGTGGCTCTGATCCTCCTTGGTGGTCCTGGCAGGTGATCCTCCCTCTCGGGTGAGGAGCAAGCCAACATCCCTGCATGGACCATTGGCAGTGAGGGGGATGGCTCACAGGAGTGGGACACAGAATCCCCTTTGCTGCCAGCAACGCTGTGCTGTGCAGAGGGCTCGGTTACCCTGGTAAGATGGGATGGTCCTTGCCAGTTCAGTGTAAACAGCTGAGCACTGGAGGTGATTTCTTTCAGTCACTTGTTACACAGCTTTACTGAATGGGGAGTGTCAATTTTTTCTCCTCAGAACTAGTCTGGGCAACACTGACAGAGGAGTTGAAAAATGAGAGCTAATCCTGCAGGAATGACTCATTCTGGCATAGGATTTGCAGAGCAGGACGAGAAGTTCAGGTAAAACAAAGGGAAATGGAAGCCATAGTAAAACTCTGTGGTTTGGAGAATGACAGTTTAACTGCTATGTAGTCAAAGTTGGAAACCCCCTCCCAACAAATTGCTGTACTCAAAACCTTGGCAATGTCTACAGCAAGTCAATATTCGAGCACACTTGCTCCAGAAGCAGAGGCTCTTTCCCATGGGAGCTGCAGATTGGATTGCTAATTACCATGGGACTGGAAAACAATTATTATTATTTTTAATTAAACACAAATAAAACAATGGCTGTCCCTTTAAAGTTTGACTTTGAAATATTTTCTGCATTTCTTAGCAGGGATTACACTGGCCAAGTCCAAACAGAGCAGCACTGGAGCTCTGACAAAGGTTTAAGGTTATTTGCAACCAGATTTGTCTAGCGGGGACAACTTGGTAGTTGGGGTGAAAGCACAAGCTCAGTCTGAACATCTGGGCTGAATTTCTTGAAGCTATTGCAGACATAAAAACAATTTTTCTCTGCATCCTTTGGGAAATCACTTAACCACTTATCTTGCTTTCTTCACCTGAAATGTTTGCAAAGACACCTGACTGGCTGCAGAGTAGCTAAAGAGAGCTCCCCTCCAGAGTGTGGATTAAAGGTCATTTTGTTATTATGATTTAAAACATTTCACCTTGTAAGATAAGGACGTTGGTGTGGTAACAGCAAAAAGCAAAAGCATCATGGAGTCACAGAGAAGAGGACACTTTTCCATCCCAGCCTTTCCCACACCTGTTTGTTAATAGAGAGGTGGCACTTGCAGGAAAGTTGTGGTCCGATGAGACAATCTCTTAAAAAAGATCATATGCTAGGAGGCATAAAACATGAAGAAGTTTTAAAGGAAATTAGTTCCTAAATAACAAGCCCAGAGGAGGGCCACAAGGATGATAAAGGGGCCCGTACGAAGACAGTTGGGGCTGTTCAGCCTGGAGGAAAGAAGGCTGCATGGAGACCCCATAGCAGCCTTCCAGTATCGGAAGGGGGCCTATAAGGATGCTGGAGAGGGACTCTTCATTAGGGACTGTAGTGATAGGACAAGGGGTAATGGGTTTAAACTGAAACAGGAGAAGTTCAGGTTAGCTATAAGGAAGAAGTTCTTTACCGTGAGGGTGGTGAGGCCCTGGCACAGGTTGCTCAAAGAAGCTGTGGCTGCCCCATCCCTGGCAGTGTTCAAGGCCAGGCTGGACGGAGCCCTGAGCAACCTGGTGTAGTGTGAGGCATCCCTGCGCATGGCCGGGGGTTGGAACTGGATGATCTTAAGGTCCTTTCCAACCCTAACTATCCTATGATTCTATGATTGTAAGTGCAAAGAGCATTAGCAGAAGCGCTGCAGCCTTTCAGTAGATGCAGGTGCTGTTCTGCAAGCCAGGAGGGGAAAAAAACAGCCAGCCTTTATGGATGAGCTGAGACCTGGTAGACCTCTTGATGGCAGGCAGTGGAATGCTGGAGTCCGTGCGGCAGGGCTTTGGCAGACACAGCTGATTTCTCACCACTCTTTGGACTTCACTGTGGGCAGATCTGACCTGTGAAAGGGTCTCCAGCAGCACCAAACAGGACAAGGATTGCTGGGAGGGAACTTGGTGGGCACCTCATCAGGTCCCTCATGTGGCCCAGGCCAGCTGAGGCCAGTGTGGGCTGCGGCTGCTGCCTCCATCCAGGCTGGCACAGCATGGGGCTGCCATGCGTGCCGGAGCATTCCCCAGCAGATTAGCCATGCAAGGAACGTGGTGCCGGATGAATGCCTGCCCGGCACAGCCTGAAACCTGCAGTCTGCTGCAGCCTGAAAATATGGGTGCATCGTGGTGGCAGCTCCTGCAGCACCATGACCCCTCGGAGCTGCGCTAGGGCTGTGTCACAGGGGATGCTGTCTGGGTGTCCAGACTCCAATGGACCTGGATGAGGGCATTGCTGGCAGGCTGGGGTTCATCTCCGGGTATGTCTGTGGCACCAAGGCTCGCTGCCACTGCAGAGCGAGCTGGAGAGTTGGTTATGGGGAAACGGGTTTTCGTTCCAGCACCCTGGGCTTGAGGGCCTTCCCACTCCTTACATCCAGCTGCTTGGCACAGCTGTCAGCGTAGATGCTGACTGAGCTCTGGAGCCACCAGCGTGCAGCATCAAGAGGTGTGTGCTGCTGTGTGCCCTTTCCTACAACACCCCTTGGGCAAAGAGGGCCATCACTATGGCCAGGAAAGCAATGTCAGCTCATGTCACTGCTAGGGAGTCCAAAATACAACTCAGTCAACCTCTGATGCTTGTCCTAACTGCTTCCATCACAGAGTTCATCCTCTCCCCATGGTGCTGGCCCAGGGAAATGACCACAGCTGGCTTTCTGATCTCAAACCTTTGCCTAGCCGCAGGCGCTGTGCAGCTCCCATGGCAGTCGGAGGTGCTGCCTCACCTCCCTGCTGAGTGATGGGTGTTTCGGCACTGTGTGAGCCTCCGGGGCTGTGGCTGGGTGTGGAGGGAAGCGCATCTCGTGGGGCTGCCATGCACAAAGCTGTTTTCCGATGAGCTCACGGTGGGGTCAGCGCCAGAACAAGGGCAAATGGAGCGTAAAGAGGGTTTGCACCCACATGCTGGCCCAGTACAGCCCGTATGTGGTAACTGGGATTTAGCTCTTGATCAAATTCCTGCTGGATTATTGCTCAACCTCCTTGTAGGGGCAGCAGCCATGTGTGGTAGGTAAAGGCATTTGTCCCGGTCCACCTACCAGGCAATGCCTTCTCAAGCAGCAGCTCTTTGGGGTTTGCTCCTGCTCCCTGTCTGGAGGGGCAGCCAGACACCACCACAAAGGCCAGAGATGCTCTCCCCTTATCCCTGGCCATTCAGCAGGCGTATGCTGGCAGCACCCAGCTTTGCATGGGGCTAACCCAGCTTATAACTTGTCCCTCAGCATAAAGCAGAGACATAGGAGTTAGTCCAGCATTAGATGTTCTGGGAGCCAGAGACTTGCAGCTTACTTGTCCTACTGCCTGATGGAGCCAGATGAGATCTGGCTCAGCTGCCCGGCTCCTGTCTTGGTGGCTGAACAGCAAGGCAGAGGCCCACCTAATGGCCTGGAGAACCCATGAGATGGAAACCCACACATGTGGCTCACGATCTGGCTGAAACCATCTCCATCTCTTTGTTCACTACAAAAACCTGGGGGCAGGTGAACATGTTCAGAAGGACGCAGGAAAAGAAGGAAGCATAGTCTGAAGGCACCACAGAAAATCCACAGCAGATCAGGGACTGCCATTCCTATCATGGGTCGATAGGAGGAACACTGTATTGTCCTTCTCGCTTCCTGGCAACACAGGACAATTGCTGTTGCCCAAATTTGAAGCACCCACCATCACAGGTGGCCCTGGGACGTGCTGGTGACAGCAGCAGTTGGACTGAACTGCCCCCTGAAGTCCCTCGCCCTCCAGACTGCCAAGCACTGCCAATGAGAAATGGAGGCTGATTCATACTGATGTGCAGAAGAAAGCCTGGTAGGGCTGGGGCATGGCCACATAGAGGCTGAAGCAAGGGACCAGGGTCGTCCCCAGAGGTGTGAACTGATCTCAGGGGCTCAGCACTACTCTTTTGGTTTGCCCTTGTTCCATCACCATTAGGAAATGTTCTACATTGAAAGCATGCTGTCACCTTCCCTTCTTCACCCTACCTTGCCTCTCCTGCAAACCAACAGAACAGCAACAGCTATGAGGTTGGGATGAATGGTTTTCTATCTATCTATCTCCTGCATCTTATGCCCCAGGGAGCCTGAAACCCATATGGTTTTCATCCCAGACCCTCAGCTGATTGCTGGGATTATCCTGGGCACATATTCCCTCTGTTCACCTCCTGTTTCCTCCCTGTGAACCAGGGATAATGGTATTCTGTGTCCTTCCCCAGCAAGGCCTGGCACATTTGGCAGGTATTAGGTAGGCAACATCTGAATCCAAGCCTTAGCACTGACTCATTACCATCCAGGCCCTTAAAGTGTTCCAGCGCAGTGGACTTTTCTCCCAGAACCTTTCCCAGCCTCCTAGGCATTGAGTATAGACGGCACAAGACGCTGTGCCTTTCCTAAGTGATGCCTGGGGTTCTTCTCCTTTTTTTTTTTTTTTTGTTTTCATCATACTCCACTTCTTTGATGTTGTTTGTTTGTTTGTTTGTTCTGGAAGCCTAGAAGGCTTTCAGGAGGGTTCACTTAGGGAGAGAGGCAGCAGAAAGACACACATTTCTCTCTGGTTTTATTCTGAGTCAGAGTAGGAGGCTTGATGCAAACATTTATGAAAGGACTTGGGATCTAAGTCTGCTGCCCAAACACTGCTCTTGGCCCAGTGATGGAGGCACTTGAAGCTCATGGGCATGTCACTTCTCCTGGGGTGTATTTATACTACCATTCACGGCAGTCCTTAGGCAGATGGAGAGCAAGTTACCACTGCTCACTGAACTAGAACTGAGCTGGGAAAGACCTTCTGCTCCTAGTGCTCAGAGCAAGCTTGGGGCTGGCTGGTACCTGCAGCCCCCAGCCCTGTCCACCCTGCAGGAACAAGGACCAGAAGACAGACACTCGG
The DNA here is from genome assembly GCF_004027225.2 of Strigops habroptila. Lineage (NCBI taxonomy): Eukaryota > Metazoa > Chordata > Aves > Psittaciformes > Psittacidae > Strigops > Strigops habroptila. The sequence goes on along the minus strand of NC_044302.2, from coordinate 42,448,650 downwards.
GCTCCCAGGGCTCCTGGCCCCATGTGTGAACTGTAGGTAGGATGGATGGATGGCAGGTTCCATGGCCCCCGGGGTCCAAGTGGATCCAGGGCACAGGCGAGTGACCTGATCAGCAGCAGTATCAGGAATACACACCACTATGCACAAGGATGAGCCCAGCAACATGTTCAGCTCTTGGCAGTAAGCAGGCATGGGGACAGCAGCCAGCACTGCTCTGTGCACTCACTGACAGTGGTGGCACTGCTGGGAGGTGTCATGTCCCTTATGGGGCTGGCGGGTGTACATCAGTGACTCGCCTGGATGGGCCAGCATCATCTTCATGAGCAGTACAAGTGTCCACTACAGAAGAGCAAGAGGCAGGCCATGCCACCACAGGCTGTGCTACCTGCAGCTCCAGGCCTGGAGGAGCTTCAGACGCCACCCGAAATAGCACAGGACTCTAAGAAGGTCGCCTGGTGGAAGCGGTCCATTGTGCCTGTCCTGCTCCATGAGCTTCTGGAGGGCTGTTACATGGAATAGCCAACGCGTAAAATATGTGAGCACTCCTCCGAGCAGGAGCACAAGTGATGCTGACCCTCGGTCCCTCTTTCTGCCCTGCTGATCTTTAAATAACAGCAGAAAGGGCTCAGACACCTCCTGCCCATACCATCCCAATCATAGGGCAAGCATGTGGCCTGTAGGAGCCGGAGATGGTCTGTAGAGGGAGGAGGAGTGACCCCTCAGGCAGAGAAGGGGTTGGCATGGAGAACCCAGCTCCCTAAGAGCTGACATCAGGAGACAGAGTGCTCTGTGTTTAGGAGGCAGAGCAGAAGTGCCCTCAGGAGAGGGAGGCATGGTGTCCATGTGGCACAGTACTGTGCATTTCCTCTTGAGATGTGCTCCCAGTGCTCCCCAGAGGCTGGCTTGTGCACGTCTGCTCACACTAGAAGGGCCAAAGGTCCAGCGTGCACATCGAGCACAATGTGACCTAGCAGCTGCAGGAAAAAAGGCCTGGCTTTGGGGCTGGGCTGCACTTTGACAGGGGAACGTATTCACTGATCAACGCCTGAGCGTCCTTGCTGTGTTCATGCTCCATTACCAGCCGGCTGCTGAGTAACTTCTGGGTAACAAGAAATACTGTTCCCCAAATGCAGCCCTGCAGTGATTCATCAGAAGAGCCCTTATCTTCATCTTTCAAAAGCTTTAGTAATTTTAATGAATAAACAACTTCCTGCTGGCTGGCTGTGTGATTGCCCAACACAGACTGCAGATATTCAAAGAGAAGAGCCCGTGATCCATTAGTTGGCTAAGGGCTATTCTTAAGCCCAAGAGCCAGGATAATCCTAGGTGGAAACATCCGCAAAAGGGTCAGCTGTTAGAGGCATTTAAGTGCCTTTACATTGGTATCCAGAGACCTGCTGGGAAGCTGAACCCTGTGGAAGACCTCTGGTGACCTTTTTCACAAGTCTTGGGGGCAGGATTCTAAATTACTGAGGCACGTCTGAAGGCTTCGCGCTCTGTTTTCTCCATCACTGGGCTCTCAAACAATTGCATCCTTGTCACACATTTGTCAAAGAGAAAGGGGCGGACGAAGAAAGAAATTTCAATAGTCTCAGGGTTTTTAATGCTGAATAGCACGCGGAGGTGGAAGGGATATCCTGAACAATGTCTGGTCTCCGGGCAGAATCTGTTTCCCATGACAGTCCCTTTCTGAAGCAGGAATGCCAGCATGAAGCAAAACTTGTTAAAGTAGTAAAAGAAGAAGTCTCTATTGTGTCCTGCATGACAGAGTAATCCTCCCCAAAGAACAGACTGCTGTCATTTTCACTCCCATCTGTGAATTTTGGCTTCATTCAACTTCATGATTTTCACAAAGTACAAAATTGAAGTCCAAACCTTTAAAAGCAGCCCAGCCAACCTTGCAGGATCTTTTTGCAGACATGTCCACGGCTGCAGAGGCAGTTTTCCTGTATGAACTCTAAAATGTCTGACTCTATCAACCTGCAATAGGGTTCCCTTTTAGGAGACATACTTGAGAAAAGGAAACAAGCATTTTCCACATCTCCATCTGTTCCACTGGCTAAGCATCGTTCTCCCTTTTCAATGCTTTATTCACAGGTTATCATTCTCCTCCTGATTTCTCTTTAGAGCTTTGCTCTGTGAAGTACCTGTGAAAATCCATAAACAATAGTTGAGAGTTATCAATTAAGCAAAGCTGTCTTGCTGCTTTCTCCTTCTGCCCAGTGCTTGTTCCACCTTTCTCTTCTGTGTTTGTTCCCTGGACAGAGCTCTCAACTCAGCCTCTTAAGTGTTGTATCAATAATTAATCACAAGTGTCATGAGTATTGTCAACATCTCTATACAGGAGCTGAATGCAGCAAATAAAAGTGAAACAGTGCCTTAGAAGAGAAACACGGCTGTTCCTTTCCCCCATTTCCATTCAGAAAACTACTGTCATGTCCTTCCCACTTACCTTGTTTTTGTGGGCACATAGTTTCAGCAGCAACACTTATCACAGAAGGGTGTCCCCAGAAGCAGCCTGGGAGGGCTCACCAGTGACTGCAGCGCTTGTAGCTCAGCATCGACACCATTCAGGGCTTCTCCTTCCCACCCAGAAGAGCAAAACACATCTGTTGTGATTTGATTGGAATAAATACAAAATACCTGCTGCCTGTGCTGGCAGTCAGCTATCTCTTGAGAAGGCAGACACTGAAAGCTTTATAAAAGCAGACAGCAAAAAACAGGTTGATGTTTATATGACATATGACTCTGGCATTAAAGGGAAACCAGTTTATTTTTCAGGGAATGGAGAAGATCCTAGTAATGAATCTGGTAGTGCTCTAAAACAATATTATCTGGAGCAGGGCATCTCTCTGGGTCCCCAGTCACAGGGGAAAGGATGCATGCAGGGGAGGCCCAGCGGGTGGGATCCATGCTCTCAGCTCAACCGACTGCATAAAGGACCCTGGGATTTTTAACTTCATGGACCCAGACTGAGCCCAGTTGGTGACAAACACCAATGCCAGTGTTGGTGGGACCTCTGCTTTGCTAGTAAGTGCTATCCAGATTTGGCTTTCACACTGGAGGCTTAAGTGACTTGTTACAGCCTTTGCACACAAGCAAAAGAATTCCTTGTAACTTTCAGAGTTACACATCTCCAAATCTGATGACAGCTCTGCACTGTTTACTTAGGGATTTCTTGCATTTTTGAGACAGAAGTCTGTCAGCAAGGAATCAGACCACGGATGACTTGGTTACTAGTTCATCAGTAATGTAATTACGCAGCCTTAAGATTCTTTTGAAAGATCTGCCCTACTGAAGCGGATGGGTTTGATAAAGATAGTACTGTACTGCAGACAAAACCTGTCCATACAGTTTCACATACAGTGATGCTCCTACACAAACCCTTTTATTGCACACAGGAACACCATGGTGGCAAACAAACGGGGTCGTCACTGTGGCTGGTGTTCCCAGATGCACACTTTGGCCAGTAAAGGTGTGCTTTGGTAGCAAACTAAATTATTTCTTGAATTTGATCCAAACTGACAAATAGCTGTAATTGAAAAGAGGGTAGTAGAAGTTTCTGAAAGCGGAAACAACGCATTTTGACATTTTCCAAGTGAGCTCCTTTGCTTTCTTGTTTCATGAGGAGCTTTCAGTTTGAATGAAAACGCTCTAAAAAGAAGAAAGAGGGAGGTTTCCCTCTGGCCCAGGTGAAGTGGAACGAATGCTCTGGCTTGCCACCTGCTACGCGCAGTCACAAAATTGGCCTCGCTAGGTACGTGCATGCTGTGGACGGGTCTTCTTTTCACAGGGAGGACGGAGCTCCAGAGAAGCAGTGTAATGGGCACACCAGCTCTCAGGCAGGGGCTTGTAGAAATGGTTCTTTAAAACCCCTTTAACTGCTAATTTCTTTAAGGCGTGGAGGGATGTGGTTTCTGGTTGCAATCCCTTGTTGTTACAAGTGGGCTGGCCTATCTGTACTAAAGAGCCAAACCATGATGCTTCCTTAACTACAGCTGCACAGAGAGGACCACCCACTCCCATGGCTGCCTGTGGCGATTAACTCTCCCAGCCACTGATCCCCTGTGGGGTGCTCAGGTAGTTTCACCGAGTCTTTCTTATGCATTTCAGTGAGCCCCCACTTTCCAAAAACTGCTGACAGCCATGCACCCTCCATGTGTAGGAAGGAGGTGTGGCACAACACTGTTTGTTTGCAGAGGTACCACTTCACTTGTGCCTCTATTGGCTGCAAACCTCACCAGAAATGGCATCTTCTAGATCTTCGGCTACTTATTGCTTTCTACAACTACCTGAAAGATGTTGTAGTGATGTGGGGTCGGTCTTTTCTCCCCAGTAACAAGAGATAGGACAAGAGGTAACAGCCCCAAGCTGTGCCAGGGGAGGTTTAGACTGGATATCAGGAAACATTTCTTCACAGAGAGGGTGATCAGGCATTGGAACACGCTGCCCAGGGCAGTGGCGGAATCACCATCCCTGGAAATGTTCAAAAACCGTGTAGATGAGGCCCTCAGTGATCTGGTTTTAATGGTGGGCTTGGCAGTGGTAATGGTAGTGCTAGGGTAATGGTTGGACTTGATGATCTTAAAGGTCTTTTCCAACCTACTTGATTCTGTGATTCTACTTTGTTTTGGAGAGATGTGCTGAGAACAGTTGCCTGCTGGATCTGTGTCAGGAATAGTCAGAAATAGGACTTTCCACAGAGAGCTATTTTTTATCAGTTGCTTGCTTTTTAATCCACGTGACAAGTACATCACAGATCTTCAAGGGATACTAATTAGGCACCTAAACTGAGATTAAGTGGAAAAGGCTGGCAAAGCCATCTGACTGCTATAATTACCATTCTCCTGTTTATGCTGTGCCTTTAGCTGGAGTTTGTGCAGGACTGGTGAGAATCCAGGATCACTCATGGGTGTAAATTAGGGTTAGTCACATTTCCCTGGTTTGCTGTATGGCTGCTGCAGATCTCACATGGAAGCCAGGCAGAAAGGGGAGGAAGCTTCACACTGCTTCCTCCAACCCAGCATCTCTTATATAGTCAAGATGTTTCAGCACTTTTGGGGCAGTTTATATGTCACTGGGCTTGTTGTCAGTCTTCACATATGACCTGCTGGCTGCCTTCACTGCAGTATGAAAGCTGCAGTTTCTTTTCAAAGGATGGGGATCTCATATCCCGCCAAGGAATGTGCTATGGGAATAACCTCAGGTAGCAGTTGCTTGGCTCAATCTACGCAAGTAAAACATCACTCATCATGGTATAAGAGATATCGAATACAATTTTCTTCAGAGTCAGCCCACTCTAACAAAGATGTCAGGTTATATGACAGGGTGAAGAGATGGAAAATGGCATACTGAGACTAAATTATAGCTTCCAATACCTTTCATGCTAAGGCACAGTTCAGTTTAAAAGGAGATCAGGTTGTAGTACATGGATGTAGTCCCCATGAGACCATGCTAAGGGTACTGTGTGGGTGCACAGCAATGGGGTATAGTCTGGGAGGTAGTTCTTGAAATCAGCAGACATACAGCACTGATAAGAACAGCACGAGACTGGTGCCAAGTTCCACCCGGGCCTTGTTAGACCTGGGTTTAGCAGATAGATATATGAGTCCTCAGAATTGGTCCAGTAAATTTTGCAACTGGAGAGAGAGGCCTTGACTGGAAAAACTGAGATGTCTGACAGCCTTTTCAAGAGAGCTAGGGTATGTGAGCAAGCAGAAGGAATGACTGCACATGCATGGGGGTGTGTGCATAAATTTTCCATTTACATAAGGACTGTTGGCAAAAGCTCTCTGGGCTTTAAAAAGAGAGAGGCCCAAAAGCTCGAATGATGTATGCTGGGGAGAAGGGAAAGAAGCTGGTGGGCAGGTCTCAAACACATACAGTATATTTAGCTTGTCATCGTAATTTCTGGGGCATTTCTGTTACGAGGGGAGATATCTTGGGAAGCAGAAGGGAGCTTGTGTTTGTGATAACATGTAGAAGTGAAAGCCTGCTAGATGTACTGAACCACTTCTCGGTGGGTCGCCACCCTAACCTCTGCCTTGGGTGCAAAAACCCTAAATTTAAAAAACAAAAGAACTGAAACAATCTATTCAATACACCCTTTGTAGTGGTAATGACTACTCTGTGTGCCCTTCTGTGGAGAGAGCTGCGGAAAAGGAATCGGCAGCAAATCTGCAATGACCAGCCAAAGCAGCAACCGGAGATACAACAGCATCCTGCCCTAGAAGTCCGGAGAAGCAGGTGAGGAGAATTTGGAGTTATTAAACTTCAGAGGAGGGTTGCTGTCATGGTTTAAGCACAGCCAGTAACTCAGCATCATGCAGCCGCTCGCTCACCTCCTCTTTCCCCCCCGGCTCCCAGTGGGATAGGGACGATAACCAAAAGAATGTAGAAACCTCAAGCTGAGATAAGAACAGTTTAGTATCTAAAATATAACACAAAACTACTACTGCTACCACTAATAATAATAATAATGATAAGGGAAATAACCAGGGAAGAGAGTATAAAACTAAAAATGGAAGGAAAAGAAAACAATAAACAGCAGTGATGCACAATACAATTGCTCACTACCCACCATCCGATACCCAGCCTGACTCGAGCAGCGATCTGCCCTTCTGGGTGACTCCCACTGGTTTATATACTGGGCATGACGTGCTGTGGTATGGAATACCCCTTTGGGTAGTTTGGGTCAGGTGTCCTGTCTCTGCTTCCTCCCGGCTTCTTGTGCCCCTCCTCACTGGCAGAGCATGGGACTGAAAAGTCCTTGGTCAGAGTAAACATTACTTAGCAACAACTAAAAACATCCATGTGTTATCAGCAATATTTTCAGACTGAAGCCAAAACATAGTACTGTGCCGGCTACTAAGAAGGAGAAAAATAACTTACAGCTGATCCCAGGATTACTGGTTACTCATTGTGTCCTGTCTCTCTGTAGTCTGATTCCTTTGTGTTTTCTGGGACATGGTGCCATAAAAACTTCCGAGTTTTTTTTCCCTGAGCCCCTAAGTGGATACTGAAGCCAGCATACATCACCAGTCCTAAAATCTGATCTTTGCTGGCATCACTGCAGTGCACCAAGAGCAAGCGTAGAGATGCCAGCTGCAGGTTCTCCAGGTGCAAGGGCTGGGGCACCAGCTCACTCAGGCAACGCACTGGGTGCCTGGGAGTCATCTACCAGCACAGGCTCTGCTGCATGTGCTGGGCCTCCCTGGCAAGGCCTCCTCCCATTCTCCATCTCCAGAGCTGTCGTATCCTGGTTTTCTGCTGCCCCCAGGATACCACAAAATGATCCCCAAAACTACTTCCCATTTTTGTCTCAAAAGGCTGAGATCAGAACGTATTTCAGCTTAACATCCTACAGCTTTGCCTGGCTTCTCTCCCTCGGAAAAGGGAGGAACAGAGATTCAGGAAAAAGTCTAGGAAAAGCTCAGAGGGAAGGAGAGAAACCTGTCACTGTGGCAGGAGGGCAGCTCCTCTCAAAAATGGCAAATCCTTTGTTAAAGGGTGAGAATATTTGGAGACATGGGTTGTGGGGTTTTTGTTGGTTTTTTTTTTTAATAATTGAAATATTTTGTGCAGGATTTGTTAAAAGCCATTTATGGCTGAAAGACAAATGTTTAAAGACTAAGAAAAAAGGAAGCAATCTTCAACTGAAAAACATGGAGCTTGGATGCAGGCTCACACATCCACAGAGAACTGCTTCCCGGCGGGCAGAGCTAGCTGCAACCAGGTACTGCCAACGACATCCCGATGGAGCTGTGCTCCGCGCTGCACAGGGGCTGCTTGCGCACTCTGCTGCGTGGGGGGATTCCTGCAGGAGCTGTTCATCCAGGTTGCTGGTGACTCACAGCCGCAGGAGCAGACGTATTGAGGAATGTTGTGCCGGTGATAGCCCCTTTTACCTCCAGACCATCCCCATAAGCCTCCAGAGCCCACCTATGCTGGCCCAGCTACGCTTGGAGATCTCTCACTTCCACTTCTCTGCTTGCCTCCATCCTTCCAGAGGCGTGCAGTGATGGCCGTGCTGCCCTGTCTGCTGCTAAAGCCCCATCCCTTAAACATCTGGTGCCCAAGGGTCCTTCCAGGAAAGAGCACTTCACACAATTGCCTCTTGAGGAGGGACACGCTTGGCCCCTCCATCAGCTCGTCTCACACCACATGAGCCCAGGAGGGGCTCTGCTCAGAAGCAGTCTGTGGACTCAAGGCCTTTTCACATAGCAGAGGGGCACAAGTACATGCCTCCCACAAGGTTTTCCATTCAGCCAGGTAGCTTGGAGAATAACTTCTATCAGGGGTCTCTGCAGTAGAGCCAAAACCTGTCCAGGCTTCCTGGTTTTCGTTTGTCACCCCAGTGCCTCCATGGCGATTAACTGGGAGAGTTAATCACCACAGACAGGCATGGGAGTGGGTGCAGCATACCACTGTAAACTCAGCAGATCCTTTCCAAATCTATGGGCACTTCCAGCTAATCCACACTCTCCAACTCCATCGCTGCCTTTCCCACTCTGCAGAGCCCTCATTTGTCCCTGGTTTACCTGTGTCCTTCATGCCTCTTCCCACCTACTACAGAGCATGGGGAAATTGCCAGCAGCTGAGATCTAGGGCTACTTTAGCAGTGACGTAGCCATTCCTCCAAAGATCAGTGGTGTGACAGGCTTTGCTCTACAGAAACCAAACGACATTAGCATTCATGACTTAATCTTGTGCCAGAAGGATCGCTATAGAGCTTCTTGAAGAAAGGGTGCTGAAGCACCTCCCGTATGAAGACAGGCTGAGAAAGTTGGGGCTGTTCAGCCTGGAGAAGAGGAGGCTGCGTGGAGACCTCATAGCAGCCTTCCAGTATCTGAAGGGGGCCTACAAGGATGCTGGGGAGGGGCTCTTCCTTAGGGACTGTAGTAGTAGGACAATGGGTAATGGCTTCAAACTTTAACAGGGGAAGTTTAGATTAGGTATAAGAAAGAAGTTTTTTACAGTGAGGGTGGTGAGGCACTGGAACAGGTTGCCCAAAGAAGTGGTAAATGCTCCATCCCTGGCGGTGTCCAAAGCCAGGTTAGACAGACCCTTGGGCGACATGGTCTAGAGTGAGGCGTCCCTGCGCATGGCCGGGGGTTGGAACTAGATGATCTTAAGGTCCTTTCCAACCCAAACCATTCTATGATTCTGTGATTCTATGAATCACAGAAAGATCTATATCTGATAGTCTTCAGCCCAACCCCTTGCTCAAATCAAGGCTCACCAAAGCTATGTCAGGTTGCCCAGGGCCTCATCCTGTCAGTCTGGAGAATGCCCAGGGACAGAGATCTCACCACCTTTCTGGTGCATCACTTGTACCACTTTTGTGGGAGGAATTTTTTCTATAGGTCCAACCAAAATCTTCTCTGTTGCAAACTGTGCTCATTGCCTCTTGTCTTTTCCCTGTAGACATGTGAGAAGAGTCCGAGTCTCTCTCCCCTGTAACCCTGTGCGGGAGTGGATGGCAACAGCTAGCTACCCCCTCAACCTTCTTATCCCCAGCCTGAATAAGCCCAGCATTCTTCTCTTCCACCTCTTACTGTTTATTAAGTTGGGCATACCCTCTGTTGCATCAGAGTATTATCTTTTTTTGCCACCACTTCCTTGTACAGCTTTCTCCTAAATGTCTCTCCCATCATGGGCGACTCAAGATCTGGTAGTGCAGAAAACCACTTCTGACCACCTTTAACGAGAGAGTGAATCACTTTGCAGAAGCAGCCCAGAGAACCAGCCAACACCCTGCCATCAAGATCTCAGAGATGTGCTCCAGAGAAGTGCTAATCCCAAGAGAAAGCCCATTTCACCTTCCTGTTAGACCTCTTCTCCGCTCCTCTATTCCTGCCCTCCCCACACTCTTGTTGCCGGTGCTTAGCTCTGAAGAGATGCACTGCTCTCAGGGCAGCTGGCTGGGTTGCTGGCCTAAGAACACTTTGTCCCCAGCAGATACTCTTTCCAGTCTCCACTTGGGCGAGCCATGGAGTGGTTAAGTGTGTATTCAAGCCTCCTCGTCATAGCTCTGCTCGGCAGGCATTTCACCCGCCACATCGTGTGCATCCTGCCAGAGCGGAGAAGCCCTTGAGTCGGTTGCAGCGGCGGAGCGTGCAGAGCTCAGGGACCTCTCTTTTATGCTGTGCTTGACTACCAAATGTGCCACGGCCTCAAGTGTGCACAGCTCACATCTGTGACATCTTAGAATTCAATGGCAAACCCAGCTCTTTCTGAGCTAGTGAAGCCAGTCACAGAACAACTGTTAAGACTCTTTGTCTGGAGCTACATTTCCAGGGTGAACCACAAAATATAACCTAATTAGTGAATGGGAAGATTTAGCTGGGTTTGATATTTGAGAGCAACTCCAGTTTCTGCTGAAACCATTGGAACCATGCTGTCACCTGGATCAGGCCTCCACAGCCTGTGGCTGTCCATGCTAAGATGTGATAACAAACCATCCGGATGCATCCTGGCAGCCTGGCTACCTTGCCACTAAAGGTTGCATGCCAAAAAGTTCTGAGTACTTGCTAATGCCACTCTCATGTCCAAAAGCTGCTGGACACAACACTGGAAAAACCTGAGAACGACACTTCCATGTAAAAATTTTTCTCATCGCTTTGGGATTTCTAGGCAGGTCACATTTTGTGTACAATGAAAGAAAATCACACTAATCATTCAGTGAATAGATATAATATGATGAATGGGATTTGGGGGGTGCTCAAATGAAATGAATAGGGAGGTAGAAATGCTCTGCAGCACGCTGCAGACTTCTAAGAGGAGCATCTGCAGCAGGCTTCTTGCACATGCTGCAGGGAAGGTGATGCAGGACCTCAGTGCACTACACTGAGGGGCACAGCTTTTCTGATTTTCCTGCATTTCCCAGCCTCTGTCCTCCTGTTTGTGTTTTTTGTTTTGTGACTGCAGGAAAGACACCTTCTACAGGAGGCCTTGAAAACACAGAAGCACAGATCTTTCTATACTTTCCAGTTAAATATTTGCTGTCCCAGACAGAAAATGCTTCATTCATCAATTGTCTGAATGCCCCCACCTGGAAAAGAAGCACTGAGCCCCAGAGATCCTTCAGCAAACAAATTCCTTCTCATTACTGACTCCGTGGGCATGACTGCTCTCAAGAAACTTGAAAGTCAAGCTACTCAGAAGTGCTGCCCATACATGTTTACCTTGGACTCCAGCTTCCCTCTTCAGACTAAACCAGGTACTTTTTGTCTGGTTTGCCTAAACAAGTACAGCTGAGAAGCAAATGCCGGAGCATTCCTGGGGGTTCGGCCATGCTAACCCTGGGTTTCCAACGCACGTTTCTGTTTGATTCCTGTAAACTCCAGGTTAACCACGAACACCCGCACGCTCCTCAGCACCTCACGTCAATATCAGAAATAATGGTGTATTTTTTAACATGTACTTCACCTTACTCTTACATCCTACTTCAGGCTTGTGTTTTACATAAGGCACAGCTGACTACTGCAAAGACCTGCTTGTAACCCGAGATCAGCCTGTGGTGGGCTGCCCTGTCTTTCAGGACAGATATTTAAGGCCCAAGAACTTCAGCTGCATCTCTCCAAGAGGCCATTGAGCTAAGTGGGAAGGCACAAAGGTGCTGTGAAGTGCAAATCATTTCCCCTGCAGGCTGGACTGGTCCTGTCAGAGCCTCACGGGAAGAAGCTTAACCCCAAAGTGGTCTGCAGAGCTCCGGTCACAATGCTCTCAGCAAAACAAATAGGCTTGAAGATGCAGCGTTCATCAGGAGTAAATAACTTTGCAGTTATGTGCTGCGTGGAGCACGCAGCTTCAGTGTGGTGAGCTTACTTAAACTGCAATATTGAGAATGAGAGCTGAAATCAGCGCGTTAGGTTAAAACTGTCCGTACCCCAGCTAGTGAACCCCTGAGCAGTGAATGTGCTGTGATGAGTACAAAGAGCTTCATAAATAGGCAAGAGTTTATGTGACATTTCAAAAGTTGATACTAAATGTTTTTCTCCCTTAGCAATTCAGTGTATTTCATCCCTCAGACACTAAGTGGTATTAACGTATTTCAGAGTGTCACAGTGTACTCTTGCTGGAATGGTAATGTCGGTTCATATCTGATACGATGACTGTGCTGTTGGCACGGCTGGAGTAGGCCCCGAGAGAGATCTGGCCCACGGATTTTGTAGCATTGCTCAACAGTCATTGTCTGGAGCTTGTATCTACACTGGAAAGTCCCAGATACATAGCAATACTGCAGGCAAATAGGCATTTGCCTGAGCCACGCGGGTCTCTGTGTGGCTGAGCAGTACTTGTAGCCAGAGCATCATGACCCCAAGAGTCAATGCTCACTAAAGGAAAATAGCCAAGACATTTTGTAAGGAAAAAGAAAGTAAAGCAAAAAGATAAAAAGCCAAATAAAGGAGATAGCAGGACATGCGTAACAGAAATGTAACATGCTTTATTTACACATTTGTTCAGTACTGACGTGGAAAAAGCCTGGGCTCTCAGCCAAAGATAATACCAAAGTGCTGGGTGAAATCCTGCCTCTAAGCATCCTCTAACCTAGCCAGAGTCCAGAGGGCCATCACCAGCTGGCCACAAGGTCCTGTGCTGCCAACACTCTGCTGCTTAACACCTTGCATGGCAAACAGCACCTCTTCCCCTCACGGACTCACGCTGTTCCCTCTTTCTGTCTCACATGGGAGAGGACACAGGGTACAGCATCATTGAAGGGAACAGAGTGGAACAACCATATGAGCACTAAAATATCAGAGGAGCATTTGCCTTCTCAGGGCAGCCGCAGTTCCTGTGTATATGTTAGGGGTGGAAACAAGCATCACCCGTTGGCAAATTGAAGAGATCTCCAGTGCAAAGCCATGGAGATGGCTGGTGGGGCTGGAGCGCCTGATGTATTGATGAGAGATGGAGGGAGCCAGGCTTTGTTAGCCTGCAGGAGAGATGTCTTGGGGTAAACCTAATTGCAGATATTCACTGCCTCACAGGTGGCTACCAACCTCCTCTCGGACGTGCACAGGGACATCTTGTCTTATAACATCTTGTTTAGTCCCTTGTCCTAAGGGACAAGAAGGGACATGTTGTAGCATGGGAAATTCCAGTTGTACATAAGGAGCAAAACTCCTTCCCTTGAGAGCGGGGCAGCCCTGGGACAGGGCCAAGAGAGGTGGTGGGATCTCCACTGCTAGACTTGTCCAAAACTTAGCTGGACAAGGCCCTGAGCAACCTGACTCTGCTTTGAAGTCAGGTTTGCCTTTAGACATGCATTGGAGCAAAGACCTCCAGATGGAGAGGGACTCTTCATTAGGGACTGTAGTGGTAGGACAAGGGGTGATGGGTTCCAACTTAAACAGGGGAAGTTCAGGTTGGATATAAGGAAGAAGTTCTTTACAGTGAGGGTGGTGAGGCACTGGAATAGGTTGCCCAAAGAAGTGGCAAATGCTCCATCCCTGGCAGTGTTCAAGGCCAGGTTGGACGGAGCCTTGGGCGACATGGTTTAGTGAGAGATGTCCTTGTCCATGGCAGGGGGGTTCGAACTAGATGGTCTTAAGGTCCTTTCCAACCCAAACCATTCTATGATTTTATGTGCCCTCCCACCGGAGTGTTTTCGTGATCCTGTGCATAAAGCCTGCAGCTCCCAGTCATGTGTTAATCGCATTTTAAAAATTAATTTCTGAGTAATCCTGGGGATTATTTATGTGACCCCAGGGCTTACTCACATGAGGACCGAGTGTAGGACTTGCTCATAACTGAAGAGCTAAACTAAGCCAGCAGCCCAGCGGGATTATTCAGCCTGCAACAGTATCTGGCAGATGGAAAGCATGCATGCTTTCCATCCATTCCTTCTCAGACAGTGCTCTGAAACCACACTTTCTCCAACATTGTGTAGCTATGTAGGAGAACAATTCAATTAGGCTGGCAATTATCCATGTGTTTCTGTAGGAAGAAAGGTCATTTTTTTCTTCAGGTCTATTTGCAGTGTGTGTTTCAGTTTCACTTCGCTTCTGCCAGGCTAGAGAAGTGCTAGAAATCGAGTTTCACACCATGGACCTCCTGCAGATCCCTGTATTATCAAGATGTGGAATCCCCAGTTCAACTCTACCAAAGAGTTAGTGCTCTGCAATTTCTTGGGAGTGGGTCTTCTCAGCACCTCTGCAACCGGTTGATCTGCCCCAGCTCTTACAGAGCAGGAAATCACTTTAAGCAAAGCTGGTTTCACTTGCTCTTACTCATTCACAGATTTCCCCTACCCCCTCACAGCTATGTGTTCACAGGCACAGAGAGGTGAAATCTGGCCAGGACCACTTCAGGTGACAAAGTGAATGAGGGACGACGGCTATCAAATTCTTATTGAGCCTCCTGGGCCCCTCTTGATTGCTGATGGCAAGCTGGTTTCTGGGCAGGTCTTGTGTACCCCCTAGGATCCACGGATTACTACAGGGTGATAATTTCACCTCAGAACTCTGCTCACTTCAGCGTTTCTCCTTGGTTTGAGATTCTTGAGGTATCAGAAAGAGGAAAGGCACAAGTGTGTTGTGGGACCTCGTTGCCATTCTCCTGTTACTAGAGCATATAGTCTCTTGGTGGTAAGTCACTATCTAATGTCAGCACAGGCTTCCTGGCGTATGGCATAAGAAGCTGCATTCAGTCAAAACAAATTCTCCATCCCAACTTCAGTCCTGCTACAAAAGTCTTGAGAAATGTCACTAAAGGAGATCGGAAAAACATAGAATGGAAGGCATCTCTGGAGAGCCCTTGTCCAATGACCTGCTATAAGCAGGGCTTATCACAAAGTTGTATCAGGTTATCCCTAAGGATGGAGATCCTATCCCCTTTCTAAGCCCTGTCATAGAATCATAGAATAGAATGGTTTGGGTTGGAAAGGACCTTAAGATCATCTAGTTCCAACCCCCTGCCATGGGCAGGGATACCTCTCACTAGACCATGCCGCCCAAGGCTCTGTCCAGCCTGGCCTTGAACACCGCCAGGGATGGAGCATTCACAACTTCCTTGTGCAAACTATTCCAGTGCCCCCCCACCCTCACTGTAAAAGCCCTGTCCCAGGGCTGCACCATGCTTGTGGGGAAGTTCTGTTTTGTCAAAGCTTCTTTTGGACTGGGTGTTCCAAAATTGGTCTTAATTCCGGATGCTGCCTGATGAGTGCCATGTAGCAGTGGGGAAGCCCTTCGCTCCACTGGCTTCCAAGGACCACCCAAGCCCTGGTCATCTACTGAGGTCACAGGGCTTCTAGCTAATGCCTGTGCCCCTTGCTGTCCCTCTGTGTCTGCAGAGCTGCTCTCCAGACTGTGGGTCTCATCCTGCACCGCAGCTGGGCTCATTTGCCCAGGCAGTGCTCTGGAAGGCTCCTGGCAGCCCATTTCTGCAGCCCGCTGAGGTCCCTCTATGCTCCCCTCCAGCTGCTCCCCCAGCATGGTACCATCCCCAGTGCCCTACATCCCCTCTTCTATGTTCTTGATATGGCCTGGTACTGACCCTTGAGAAATGGCACTTGTAACTCTCTGCCAGCTACTCTTTGGCTGATGGACCAGTACCATTGAACCTGTTGGTCCATCCAGTTTTTCACCCACTTTGTAGTTCACCTTTGAAATTCGTAATTTCACCAGTTTAGCTGCAAACGTAATGCTTGAAAATGCAAAAATAACCCTTGCAAAATGATTTCCCTTCCTAAAAAAATCACAATTTGCAGAAAGAAACTTTTCTTTTTTATCAATTTGATGCTCTGCTGTTGGCCCAACCTGGGAATCAGCATGTTGGTATTGTGCTGCAGTTCTGAATACCCTGTTATTGTAAGAAAGAACATCCACTTGTAATTTCATACTGGCACCAGCGAAAAGGTTTTGTCATATGTGAAAACTAGCAGGGAAATCCATCTTTTGTAAACCCCTAGAGTTAGAAAGTTCATGTATTGTCAGACAATAAAACAGATAGCATAAAGGAAATGGACTGACAATGTCTTGTAAACATAGTCTCACTAATTAGAAAAAAGGAGCATTGATGCTCTTATCTTGGGACAAAAAGTGAGCTACTGGAATGAGTTACACACAGCAAAGAAATCTGGCTTTAAGCTTAGTTTGGGTGTGCTTTAATCTGACATCCTAACAAAGCTGTATGGTGAGTAATACCTGCAGTATGCCTGCCAAAGCTCTGCAGCCAAAGCACAACTCTACCTGTCACTCCAAAGAGGCCCAAATGAATAGCAGGACACTAATCCCTAGGGCACCACACAGCCTGCTGCATCTGGCTGCTACAGTCGGGAGCAGTTGATGCTTTCTTCCCGATTACTACAGGTGTGGAGCTCACACACATGCAGACAAAGAGGTGGCTGCTCTTTGCTTGGGGTTAGCTAAAGATCTGGTACGGAAACTAACACGCTCAAACTCCCGGGGCACTTGCAGTTCACTGCCCACCATAGAGTTTCAGAATGAAAACTGACTCATCTTTCTCAGGATGACCCCACACCTCCACGCATTGCTAACAGGGTTTTTTTGCCATGATGAAGTATTAAGGGGGAACTTCAGACACTGTTTCTGTTCACATTTCTTTAAAAGCTCAGGTTTCAGTGCTCTGCTGTTTTCTTAGGAAAAAAACACTATGCTGGCAAATCTGTTTGTATCTCAAATAACTAGTGAACACTGTAAGTTATTAGATGTGGAGCAAGAAATGTTTTTCCCAGTGAGATATATGGAAACTTTGTTTTAGCTTTACAGGAAATGTACCCAGAATTGTTCTTACAGCACAATAAAGGTTAAGAGAAGAGGTTACCTCTGAACCTGGTTCTTTCTGTGGGTTATCACTGAGTTCATACTGGTGCTTACTGGGCAGGGGACCCTCTCCATCAGCACTCAGAGGATCCTTGGCAGGAAATCTTGACAATACCCAGCACCACCTCTCTCCTGAAGGGGTCCTTCTGCTGGGTTTTTCCTAACAGTTTCTCACTCCTGTCACCTTTATTCCCTTAACAAGCTGTTAGCACTGTGTGAGCTAAATTAATAGCTAGGAATCTCTGCTAGTAGCTAAAGGCTGTGGATTTCACCTATTTTAAAAGACAAACACATTTAATCATACACAGAATGACTCCACTGCAAGCTAAACAACAAATATAAGCTCCTGCCTGTGGTAACTTTATGAGTTATGTCACCATAGATACAGTACTGTCATACCATTCTCACAGCTCAGAAAAGAAGTACATTCTAATTTTGAGAAAGTGCTCACAGCCTGATAAAATGAAACAATTGGCTCAGTCAGTGCTGGGTAGAAAAGATTTCCAATCCACTGGATAGCAAATGAGGAACTTCCTTGCAATTGCTCTCAGAAAAAGAAGTAATTCTAGTGCGGAGTCAACTTTGGATCTCTGCTTCTTCCACTGCCTGGAGTGGCAGGACCTGGATCTGCTAGGATCATTCACTTACTGTCATGTACAAACAGAATCAAAAAAGTGCCCTTCTGGAGTGCTCAGGCATGTATTTTAAAGGGAGTCCTTTTTACTATCAAATCAATTAAGCGTGTATGCTACCCCAGCGCAAAACATGTCAGTGAAAGGATGAGCAAGGAACATTGCACCTGCCAACAAGGTGGACTTCCCTGACTTGCTTTCCTCCACAGCCAACCCCACATCTCAGTGGGGCCATCGCAACCCTGATTCTGTATCATGCTTTTAGGGTCACAGATTTGAGCTCTGCTGGTTCAGATCCCAGAGGTGTGAGAGGTGTAAAGTCAAGGGTTGTTTGCAGGACACAGCCCTTTAGCAGCTTACCCCTACCAAACAAAAAGACCTAACTCTCTGTTGAACACTTAACATTTAACAGATCTGAGACAGAAGGGTACAAAGGCTTTGCTGATCAGAAGCCACATTTCAAACTCCACCCTGAAACCAGAAGCACGCTATGGTGCCATGTGCATACAGGAAAATACCCAGCTTAGCAAGGAGCTGCCATATCCTGCCCCATCTTCAACTTTCGTGCTGATTTAAGGTGGAGCTCATGTGGAGTGACTGTGATGTTGAACCTCCACGTGATAACTGCACTGCTGATGAAAAGCAGTATAAGCATCTAAAAGCTGTGGTTGTGGTCTGCTGGCCAGCAGGAAGGAGAAGAAAGTCCCTCCAGACTCCCTGCTGCTCGGTCCTCCAGGGGCAACAAGGAACCTAGCTCCTTCACCTGGAGAGAGCTGCAGCTGCAGACACCCCTCGGCTACAAAGCAGATAAGCTTTATCTCCATCTTCCAGAAACCAGCCAACATCCCGGATTAAGCTTCAACTTGTTTCTCTCTTCTAGGCCCCAAGCTCATCCCTGCCCAGGGAAGAGCACTGAACTGCCCTGCCTGTGCTCGGCAGCTGTGGTATTGCCGGTAGACAGGTAGGCAGCTCCTCTGCCCAAGGAGAGACAAGTCATTCTGTTGTTGCCCCCTTGCAGACCAGCAGGCTGCAGCTCCTGCTGGTTTCAGACGAGATGTGGATTCTCCCATGTGCCAGATGCCTAGAGGCAAGGAATCCCATCTCGGACATTCAAGAGCTGAAGACATAAAAGGCAAAGCTTACTGGCTTTGGTGATCATGTGTGTATGAGGTGCTATCAGGGAAGTGAAGCATGGCCACAAAAGCAGCCAGAGATCACACAGGAGCCCAGATCCCAGCCAGATCCTGCACTTGGGCTGTGATAGCTTTTAAGGGTACATTAAACTTACCACATTTAACAGGTTTAATTGTTGTAGTGGAAATATCTCTTTTGCCTATCTTTGGAAGCATTCCTCTTCCTCCCCCTCCCCCTTCTCTCTCTCCCCCCAGCTTGAAGGCTTGGGTTTCAAGTTCACATCTATCACAACAGAAAACAGCAGGACGTGCCCTGTCATGTCCTGGACACCCTAAGCCAAAAACGAGGAGCTGCACCCTTTTCCCCTCATCCAGATTCTATCTTTTATATGCACTTAAAATGTGCACATAAAGCTTTATCACGCCCAAACCATTTCCGAAGCAATGAGCAGTCACATTAACTATTAGAATTTTGAAGGACGGTAATTCCAGGGCAATTTTACCACTCCCTCTTGACAGCCTTTTGTATTTGCAATACTATATATGTCTCATAAACAAAACAGCCCAGAACATACCAATCAAATATCAGAATAGAGAGGATTACTTAGGCAGACAGACACTTACAATTTGCTCTGCACTCCTGGTGAGTCCAGAACAGCAGGTAGCCCATCTTACCCTGTAACAGGATTAACACTGATGGAAAATGTGTTAGTGCCTTTCTGATGTACCTATAACCCACTTCTATTAAGAGATGCATAAAATAACAGATATTTAAGCTAGACATGTATTTAAAAAGCAAACAACCAACCCACCTTGGAGTAACTAAACCCATTCTTCAAGTGAACTCAAAGCTTGAGCTGAAAGGGTGTTTGCCCCTGGGCAGTCTTCAGGACAGGATGCTAATATGATCTGTGAGCCTAGGAGTTTTACTCCTCCATGATTTTTCTGCCTCATAAATGTGGGGGTTTTAGTGTATCATCAAAAAACCCCACATTCCTTAAAATAAGCAGTAGCTCTGAGGCTCAGCACTTCTGGGAAGGCTCTTTTGGGTGCACACACAGTGAGGATCTCAAGCACCAGGGGATTCAGTCCTTACTCAGTTTTGCAACCAAACCACAGAAGAGCCAGGTGAGCAACTCCAGGACCTAAAATACTTGTAACCAAACAGGTGGAATTTAGCTTTTGCCTGCCTATGTATGTCTCCTCAGGCATGTAGATATGAGCACTTTCACAATTAATTAAAATGACACAAAAATGTCACAAAGACCTAGTGATTATTGAATACTTATAGGCATGAGCTAAGCACTATCTTCCTCTCTGTCTCCAGGCAAAATATAATACAAAAACTGTCATGAATATTTTCTTACAACAAGCCTGCAATGTTGCTGGATGCAAGTGTCACATCCCAGAGACAGAGGCATGTACCTGGATTGAGAAATAATCTTTAGGTCCTGAAGAGCTCACAAGGCTCTACTGAGGTCCACCTGATAATATCATTAAAGTATTATCACCGGACCACCATGGCAGAAAGGCATGAGGAAAGGAATTTCTTGACCCTGAGGCAACCATTCATTGTCTTTGGGATAAAGCCTCATGGGATTTTAACACTGATCTGGAATGTCCAATCCAAACAGCAGCAAAGTTTAGTTTAGTACGCAGCACACAACATGCAAAACTCAGGACAAGAAGCATCTTTGCTTTCTCGGTAAGAGATCGGGGTTGCAGGTCAGCCCCTTTCCTGCTGCACACCTGAGAGCTGCGTCACCAGCAGTGTGTGTCCATTCCCTCCCCAAAAGCATTTCTGCACCTTGATAGCTATGGCTTGAGCCTGACTGCAAGCCAGGTCATTTGCAAATGATGTCTCCTTATGCGCTGGCACATCTCTTGTGACTTTTAGTGGGGATCAGCTCATTTTAGTACCCAGCCACCAAAATGTGCTGCAGCGTTGGGGCAGCCAGCATGGGGAGGTGGTGCTGCCACAGGCTCCCTTGGATTTCTCAGTCTTACATCTGCTCCACTCTTTTCTAAAAACCTCTGCTCCTACAGACGGGGTTATATAGATTATATAGATTACATGAGGATCTCAGCTGTCAACCAGAACAATGGCAGTAATGGCAGCAGGGAAAATATGTGACATTTGAACCCGAAGTTTTGGGGGAAAAGGAATTTGACTTTCATTATTCATTAAAATTTCACTATTATAAGACAACACCTTGCCTTTCAATTTGTTAATACTTCATAGAAGGCATTACTGGGCATAATGCCACAATCAGATATGGCTGTGTATTACGTTACAAAGTAAAGACACACACATCCAATTTAACTACAAGCAATTACATTATGTGTAAGTGGCCACTCTGCTGGGAAGACACATAGCTCTAAAGTTTACCCTAAATGCCTTTGCTGCTTATTTCTGAAGCCTGCCTATATAGAAATGAACTACCCCAAAGACACACACACAGCTTGACATGCCTGTCTTCTGGGCATCTGATCTGTTCCTGCCATTTTAAAGCCATTCAGAGGTACAATGCACTGCCAAAGCACAAGGAAGTAAAAGAATCAATTTGTTATATATTCTTAATACATGAGCTCCTGGGATTTCAGCCATTCCTGAAATCTGTTTAACGAGAACAGATGAGTAATGTGCTTTTCTGACTACCAAGGAGCTTAAAAATAACCCAGAAGTCATTCCTTTCCAAAAGGTGAAATAAAGCTGCTCCTAAACTCTGCCTGCTTTGTGCAATCCTGGAAAAAACCTTGGATGTGGCGAAATACACATCAACTCTAATACTGGAGAGTTCAGAAAGATCACTTCCAATCACCTCTGGGGAAATGCAAACTCGCTTTGCAGTGGACAGAATTCAGTCAGCTAGGAGCTTACAGGAGCAGCTTCTGGTTTTGGAGGAGTGCAAGTGATGAGCCAAATCTCTATGCTGTTTCCGCTAGAAAATAAATAGTTTTCTGCATTAAAAAAACCCCAATCTTTCTGGTAGATGGAGGGAGCAGGAAGGCTGTAAAAGTGACTTGATCCTTTTTTTTCTTTTTTGTTTCCGCTCAGGTGAACAGCATTTCACCTCTCAGAGACAGCTGAATCTTTTGGATCTTTTGGAACCTTGGCTTTTCCATGCCCTATACTGCTGCAGAAATAGGAGCAAATGAACTGAAAGCTGTACGAAAAGGCAAGACGCCCGTTCAAAGGCTGTTTTTATCTCTTCATACAACCCATTTGTCACAACACAGTGAAGCAGAAAAGACCATTTTTCCTAGGCAGAGCTTAAGGAGGCCACTATGCCTGTGTAAAATCTGTGTGGTAAAATCGCTGACACTGGTACAGCATCTGTTGCTTTAACAGCGTGGTGACTACACAACTGCTTGGGGTGCTCCTCTTCCTCATACTGTGCTCCTCCAAGGAAGAGCAGCCAAACTGAAAGCTGGGAGCAGACTCCAGTGTGTTGGACCGCTGTGCCTATGAAGAGTCAGTCCAACTGACCACGTGCACAGAAAAAGTGTATCCCACACACTAGAGAAGCTAAACCCAGTGGGGAACAGAAGAATGTAGGTGCAGCTATTTCTTCCCCACAGCCTTTCCTAATTAAGTCTAAAAATGTCTGTAAGGCGAGCCCTGCCCCATCTCTCTGAAACCAGTCACTACATGTGCTTGTCAAAAGTACTTCTTGCACTCTGTTCTGTAAATAACCGCCAGTTAGAAACTGCAGGAACATAGAGTGAAATGATGTAAATATTAAATGATACAAAGTCTTTAAGGAATGCTTCTAAACACGAGGACAGAGGAATTATGTCAGGCATGTTGAACTTCCACAGGGGGTATTTAAACACAGTATTAGTTCATGTATGAGTCTGTAGGATGGAACAGATAAATAGGGAGAGCAATATAGTCCTGTGCAGCTAGACCACAAACAGTGAGAACTCTGAGCCAGTCTCACGCTACTGTACACAAGCATACTCCACTGTTCCCAAGTCATCTAGACAGTTTCCAGTAGCAGAAGGCATACGCTGTGCAGATGTGCCATCACCTTCTTTTCTGCACAGCTTCTAGACCCAGTAACAAAAGACATCAGCACATGTCTTGAGAACTGGCTAGCATGAAGCATAACCCGACCTTGCAGAGAGAGACTGTACCTCTCTGCTCAGCACATCTGGGGTTTTAAGGCAGATGTGGGGTTTCCCAAAACAGGAGGGGTGTTGATAAACTGAAGAGTTCGAACACAGGATCACAAAGGTAGCCTGGAGATGTGAGTGCAGGGCATTTTGGGAAGAAGTGGAGGGAACTGGGCTTGTTCAGCTTGAAGAATACAGGGCTGCAGTGGGATCTATTTGCAAACCACCATTGCCTACTTGAGCAAGAGAGAAGACAGAGATGGACTCTTCTCTGAGATGCACAGGGATGAGACAACAGGCATACATTGCAACACGGGAAATTCTGGTTGGATGTAAGGGAAAAATTGCTTCCTATCAGTGGTACAGATAAGGCCAAGATAAGAGGTGGTGGGACCTCGGTTCTAGGAGATATCCTACACTTGGCAGGACAAGGTCCTGAGCATCCTGGCCTAGCTTTGGCGAGAACCTCCTTTGAGCAGGGGGTTGGACCAGGGGCCTCCATGTGTTCCTCTTCTAATCTGTATTTTTCCATGATTTTTGTGACCATCGGGTGTGGATTTTACAGGTGTTGGATGAGGGGATGAAGGGAGGCATTCAGCATCATAGCTTTTGGAGTAATTGAAACAGGGCTAGTTTTACACATGCCTAAACTCATCTGGGGTCTGAATATCCCTCGTGAGCTACCTCTCACTCAGCCACCATCACTGTTTGCCGTAAGGCTTTCAGAACCAGAACTTACCAAGCGATTCTGGACATGATATACAAGTTTGAAAGACCTCAGGTCACTCTTCCCTCTAATGGCACTAAAAAAACCAAGTTGTTTGCCCTTCTCTGATCTTTCTTTGGTTCAAGTCCGTATCTTCTGCAGTGGACCTCTGCACCTCAGCCTGCCACCAGACCCAGAGCTTCAGCCCAGACCAGGACAGGGACCCCAGTGCCCCCCACCCCAGATGCTCAGCAGTGGGGCAGGACGAGGTGCACCACAGCAACTTGGAGCAGCACCATTCCTCCCCATATCTCTCCTAGTCTCTGTGCTCCGTGCCTTCACCCAGGCCTTACTCTTTCCCTCCCCTCAAACCCACTCATACATTTCTGTGCCCTGCTGCGTCAGAGGCACCCCTTTATGCTGTTTTCAGAACAAACAAAGCAGCAACCGACCCTTTGGTTTGTTAAGCTTGTTAACCCACTTAAGGGCACTGCTGAAAGGGGACCAAAACTGAAGGCCTGGAAAGGAAATACTTCTTCCACTCATTTGCAGCTGAAGTTTTTTCAACTGAAACATCAGGCACGTGCTAGTCTCGCTCCTCCTTGTTTAACACAAAGCAAAGAGTTGGAACAAGCGGGTAGCACACACTGTGGCAGACTCAGGGGCACAGCCACTGGCCAGAAAGGTTTAGTTTTGTAGGTGTGTTTCTTTGACTTGAAGCTATTACTACTATTATTATTATTACTATTTTAGGTGGGTTGACAAAGCAAACAAGCACAACTGCTTGGTAGGTGGCCAGAATGGATGCTGAAAGCAGAGCCCCTCTGCCCATCCCTTCCCCGGACAGCTAGTGCCTTCCTGCAATGTTCCCAGCACAGAGCTCACCTAACACATTATTTTGTATGAAGAATTCAGCCAAATGAACTGTGAAGCAATGAGACAGGCAGAAATAAAGCAAGTACAAACCATGCCCACAGCAGCAACCAGACAGGTTGAGAACTGTCTGCTTCTCCCTCATGAACGCTGTGACAGAGACGCAGCTGCACCAGCACGGCAGAAGGACTCCCAGGAATGTTTTTCTCACCAGAAGCAAAGAGTACAGTATCAAAGAAATAAATATGCTCCTTAGCCCGTCTTCTCCCTTGCTGGCCCAAGGTCCCTCTCTCTTTGGTTTCCAACTCCACTCTCTTTGCTGGGCACAGCCGAAGAGCATCTCTGCCTGCCCAAGCAGCCAGCCGGCACCTGCCCTGGGCCAGTTCTGAACAGTGCCGTTCCTGCAGCTTAAAGGGTTGTTGGGGCCTCCCAGCAGGACTGGCAATACAGACAAGCCTGTTCTCACCGTCATTAACTCATCTTGAAGTTTCCATGTATTCCAAAAGCTGGGGTACATGGCAGAAGAGCTAAAGCTGTCTGGGAGCTGGATCATTTGTGTGGCAACTCTTACATCTACAGAAGGCACCAAAGCCATCCCTACCTGGGCAAGAGCATGGAGGCTCCAGCCTCCCTTCCCTTTGGTGGCTGCCCCCCCTGTGATGGACAGCAGGTTGGGAGGTATCAGGGCAAGAGGCACTCAGCCAACTCCAGGGGATACCTGCAGAGGATGCACCACAGCAGGCCATGTTCTTCCATGTTACTGCAGCCCTGGCAGGAACATGTCGTAGCTCCAGCATGATGCTGACTGCAGGGCACCCCTCCAAGCGATGTGTCACCTAAATGTGTATAGACACTCATACTGTCTGCTTTGCCAGTGTTGCTGCTTGGGAAGTTGGGGCTGGCTTTGGTCAGTGGAATGAAGGATGAAGGAAAAATGGTGCCCAAGGCCAGAAGTGCAGGTAGTCTGGTGAGACACCTGTGTGACTGGGACTTCTGGTGTGCCTGAACTTGGACTGACTTTGAAGGGATGCAGGTGAGGATGGTTATGGGAGTTTCCCAAAGGATTGAGGATCATTCCATACCTTGGAGGTCAGCTGGCACCGCTCTGCCTAGGTCTGCAGGGTTACATCCCCCTTCCCCTGCACCACACCAGATGGCCATGTCCAGGCTGTGGATTGGGAGTACTCCCAGGCCTGGGCATTGTTTTGGGGTGTCTGAGCCAAAGCAGCATCAAGGACAGTGACGAACAGAAGGGATGGTGGTACTGTGCTCAGGCCAGCACCCAGGTCTTGTTGCACTGACCACTGAAGACATGCTTTGGCCTTGACACAGCCAGTGCATCTTCCTGTCCATCTTCCTGTCCTGGGTTCAGCTGTAGCAGTCGTTTTTCTCCTTCCTAGTAGCTGGTGCAGTGCTGTGTTTTTGACTTTCAGCCTGGGAACAATGCTGATAACACATGGATGTTTTTAGTTGTTGCTAAGTGATGTTTACTCCCATCAAGGACTTTTCAGTCTCATGCTCTGCCAGTGAGGAGGGGCACAAGAAGCCGGGAGGGAGCAGGGACAGGACACCTGACCCAAACTGGCCAAAGGGGTATTCCATACCACAGCACATCATGCCCAGTATATAAACTGGGGGGAGCCACCCAGAAGGCCCAGATCGCTGCTCGGATCGGGCTGGGTATCAGTGGGTGGGTGGTGAGCAATTGGGCAGCACTGCTGTTTATTGCTGTTTTTCCCTTCCCTTTTTAGTTTTATGTTCTCTCCCCTTGTTATTTCCCTTATAATTGTTATTATTAGTAGTAGAAGTAGTGGTTTTATACTATACTTCAGTTATTGGACTGTTCTTACCTCAACCTGTGGAGTTTACATTCTTTTGATTCTCCTCCCTATCCCGCTGGGAGCAGGGAGAGAAGGAAAGGAGTTAGCGAGCAGCTGCGTGGTGCTTTACTGCTGGGCTTAAACCATGACACTTCCCCAGCAGCACTGTACCCACAGTGTAAAACATCTGTACCCTGGAGAGTGGGGCTGCTTCTCCCTTCCTCCACCCCAGCAATCTCCACAGATGGCAAAAAGCTGGCAGAGGTTAGCTACAACACATGGTCAGATAGATATCCATGCAAATGCTGTATGAACATTTGTATGCATCGCCCTGCACCAACCACCTCTCCTCCACCCCTGGGAGTTTGGATGCTACATACCCCAGTGTTTCTCTCATGGCATGTGTTTCGGTTGCTGCCAGGAGAAGCAGTTTCATCTTGCCAGGACTCCCATAATCTCTAAAGACTTCTTGAATAAGAAAACACCCTGATTCCCCCAGTGGGCATGCATTTGCTGCAAGGAATAAAAAGTGGGCACACCACCTCTGTCCATCTTCTATGTTTGTTAAAACTCTTTCTTGAGTATGCACCCAGAGGAAGAAGCTCTCATAAGTACAACATCCCTTGCAGCATTTGGTGGAAGTTAAACGAAAGCACAGAGGTGGTACTTAGGTGAAGATCTGGGTCACGAGGCAGAACTGGGGGGGGGGGGGGGGGGATGTGGAATGACAGATGCCATGGGATTTAAGGCCAAAGCACCATACATGTTATGTCTTCTCTTATCACGGAAGAACCTGTGCCTTGAACTGTGGGGATGGCTTGTGGGCAAGGAGACCAGGAACAATGGTTTGAAAAAACAGTTTGCAAAAGTCCACTCTTTGCTGCTCTCTGAGGTACTCTTAAAGCAGCTTTTCTTGTTTTTTTCAGGTGTATTTTATATTCCAACAGCAAGAGAGGATAACTGTAAAAAGCAGAGGGTATCTAACTAGCATATCATTCCTAGAAGAAAATTATAGACTACTGCTTCATCCATTCTTCTGCTGCCCTCCTGAGTGCCCATTGCTTTCTTTAAGACAGCCATGTCTCCACAAAGAGCTATTTTTGCTTCGGATGCCATAAACCCTGCACAATAAGCTTCTGAGAACTGGGCTGTGCCAGCAAAAATGGGGGCTGACTTCTAGGCCAAATCCAGACCCATGTATTTATAAATATTTAATAAGGCTGAAAGCAGACAGAAAATCCTGCCAGCCTTACCCTGTCTGCAATCCCGAGTGTTTTTCATGAGTTGAGCTTTAACACTCCTCTCTCCAAACACACACACACATCCTGCTCCCATGGCTATTTCCTCTGAAGAAGGCAACTCAGAGAACAAAATAGCTCCATTTCTTCCAGGCATGTCTGAGAAGCCATTTTCTCACAATAAAACCAATGGGTTCAGCTGCTTTAATAACTACGGTATTAGCCTGACTCGAATTGTTTTCAGGGCTTGATGATTCTCCTGTGACCCTCACACAAGAAACAGGGGGAGTAAGTCCAGTGTTACCTGCTGAGGGGCCTCCGGGGTCCACTGCAGGTCACTGCAAGAACTCTCCCCTCCTTTCAGATGTTTCTCCAGTGGCCTTATTTCATGGGTCACATCATCTCTGAAGGGTCTCTTCCACTTTCCAGTCTTCCTAGTTCCATCGCAGAGTCACTCTCGTGGGTGCCTCTGCCTTACAGGCCGTTACTGAAATGCCCTGTCTCATCCCAACACCTGGACCTGACAAACCCATTTCCACACACCGGGTTGGTCTGGATTCTGAAACCAGCCCAGGCTACAAATATGGAAAACATCTCCAGATTGCATTGGTGGGGCAGCCATTGTACAGCCTGTGTTAGCCTCCCAGTGGCAAATGAGTGAGAGGATGTTTTCAGATGCCATCCTGAAACAGTACCATTTGACCACTGAGAACAGGAAGGAGGGGAATGAAATAAAAGGAGCAGTTTTGGGTTTTTTTCCCAAAAGTGCTCTCATAAGAATACAGTTCTTGCCTTCAGGGCAAGGGAAGGGACTGTCTCTGTTTTCAAATGTCTCTTGGCAGGCAGCAAATTAGGCAGCATGGAAATGGTTACACCACCACTGGGACCTTTACTGAAGATGCCTAAAGGACCAAGGCCTGGACAAAGGACAAACAATAATGCTGCTAAGAGTTTGTCCAGTTCATAATTTTTGCTTACATCACTGAGAAGCCTCCAGACAACCAGAGAAAACAACAGTTAAAGAACCAGCAACTGGCCAATTCTCTCCTCCTTGCTAAACATAGCCGAACACCTCATTTTAACTCTCCTTTTTCACGCACCTCTTACAATGACACTAGAGTAATATTTAACCTTTATCTCCCTAGCTTAGAAAGAGGAACTGGAAAAGGAGATAACGATATTGGGAAAATGATGAGAAGTAAGGATGAGTTTCTTCCCCAGCAACTATATTAAGACACAGTGGTCTAGAAAAGAGATGACTAGGGAGAAAGTAGATCCCATGAATGGTGAGAAGTAAGGAGAAGGTCCATAGGCAATAACTACAAGAACAAAGAGGCAATGAATGAAACTAGCAGATAGCAGCTTCATGTTCAGCCAGAGGAGGCATTTCTTCTTACCACACACAGTCCAGCTGTGTGACCCATTACTGTTAATTATAGGAGAGCCAGCAGTTTTCCCTGGCGCAAAACCCCACAACACAAACTCATGGAAGTGGATGGACAAAGTAACAGCAGAAGAGAAAAGCCACCAAAGCAAATATTACTGTGGTCAGGAGGAACATACTCTAACCCAGCAAACAGGGACAAGCCGCGATGGTGAGTAAGGAGGAGCACGAGACCCTCTCCGGGGGCAGTAAAGTGTGGTGAGCCATGCACAGGGAATTGCAACTCTCCGTTGCCCTGCCTCATCCCCTCGCATCATTAAATTATTACTATTGTCATTCAGAACTGACCACCATGACTTCCAATCAGCATGTTGCCTTGTGCCACCTAAAGAAAACATGCCCTGCCTCCACACTGCCTCTTGTCAAGCTCCTGACTAGAGATTAATGTATTCTTGACCACGTTAGAGAGATGTCTCTGCTGAAGCCATTCTGCAAAATATAATGTATGCCTTGTACGAAGGAAGATTTGCTTAGTGTGGAAAGGAGACAGATGAAGGGGTCCTAATTACAGTCTCCCACTACCTTAAAGGGCATTACAGAGAAGACAGAGCCAGACTTTTCTTGAGGTGCCCAGTGACAGGGCAGAAGACTGGGGGGGCACAAGTTGCAAGAGGAGTTGGATGTGAGGAGAAAACTCTTTCCCATGAGAGCAGTGCAGCCCTGGGACAGGCAACAAAACGTGGTAGGATCTTGAAGATCCCACCTTGAAGACACCAAGCACTCGGTTGGATGAGGGCCTGAACTACCTGACCTAGCACTGTGGTGAGCCCTGCTGGGTGCACAGGGTTGGAATGGAAACTTCCAGAAATGTCTTCTGATATACACCTTTGTCAGAGTCTGGGAACCATATCCCACCCGGTGTGACCAGCCTTGCAAGCCAGGACTGGTCATCCACACTTAATCAAATACGTGTTTTTGACAGAGGAACAACATCCTCCATGCACAATTGAGACACCAACCCACAGACTTCTTGGGTGGTTCGGTGCCCAGCCACCAGCTCTCTGACTCACCCCGCATCTCTGCACTGCAGCCTGCCCTGCAGGACTGGGAAGGATTTGCGTGAGGGAGGAGCTGTACACATGCTGAAGCACCTTCAGCCACTTCTCTGACTATCTCATTGAAGGATTATGTGTAATAGCAATTCCCACGAATCTCACAAGTGTCACCTTGTTCCTGATAAGTGTAGGAAGCTATCAAAAGTCATCTTCAGGATCCTGCATTTAGCAGCCCTCACGTGGTGCCCTGTGGGGAATACTTAAAGGTCTTAAAGAAAACAGAAGCAATATCTCTTTTGTTCCTAATTACTCTTTAAACAAAAGTACCACCTACCAGCTCTACCCAAGCTCAGTGCTCCCTTGAGCCAGGCACACCAGGCTCTACAGCACCAGCTCCGTTGGCCAGGTAGAAAAGGTGGGCACAGGCAATGACACCATGCCTTGTTGTCCTGCATGGGGTCAGGTGGACACTGGGAAGTGGTTCACTCTACCCCTTCCTAAGACTCAAAGTCCAAGTCCTCTGTAGCAGTCTCCCATGGACCCAGTTAATGTCACGGAGAGTTTCATGGCTGTAAGAGATGAAGAAAATCATCACTCAGAGAGACACTTGTTGGAACTAACAAAAGAGTACACACATGAGAGCTCAGATCTGCAGCCCTAGCTGAATTCTTTCATAAGAATCCCCTCTACCCTCTCAGTAATAACAACAATACTAGTTTTCTCTGTCTCCCTTCTGTCTGCAATTTGCTCTTCCTGGTGGAAGGGAAAGGAAGTGTAAGTTATTGCAACACTCACAGGGCCTGAACAGCATCTTCTGTCACTAACAGCAAACCTTAGGAAGCAGAACACACATCTGACAGAGCTTTGCAGAACCTGGAGACACTCTCCACATGCTTGTTTACTGACTGAAAATACAGGCATGAAAGCAATTCAAAGCATGTCCCTCTTTTTTATCTCACTTATTTCTCCAGTTTCTGGCACATCTCAGTATTTACTAAGCAAATTCACAATTGTTTAGCAGAGAATGCACTGAGATGGGCCAGATCTAACTACTCAAGCAGGCAAACTCTAATGTACATTTGCCTTGTCCCTTTTGCAACCAAGGAACTCGAATCATTCACTCTTTTTGTGAGCTGGAAGGCCTAAAGTAATAAAAACTGACCCAGCAATGTCTTACGATGGTGGTAAGATGTTGTTATCTTGTGAGAGATTCTTCACACATTGTGGTTGGAGCCAAACTATCTCAAGCAGAAATCTGACAGAGGAATTTTCACCCTGAATCAGACCCTCAGTTGGGGTAATGGCATAATAATATGTTAGTATGACATAATAATCACAAACACTTTTGTACCAGGCTCCCATATTTCTACCAGATGACATCTCAGTGCCATGCATTTTGCGCAGTAGTTCCACAGTGAGGACCATGTAAGTGTGCTGAATCTGCTGAGCACACACAGGTGATGATTCCCCAGGTGTGCCTGCAACACCCAAGATTGGTTGGGCACAAGCAGGTTTACCACAGAAATCATGGAAACCCAAGGTTTTGAAGCTTTCAGGTCGTTTTAGGCTCCCTGGTTATACGCAGGAAAAACAGGTCTGCACACGTGTTGGGGGTGCCATTCGGGGTGCCTGGATAGCAACTGAACATTCAGAGATGTTTATTGCTGCATTACACAGCACTGCTCTTTGAACAGACTACCAGACATGCAAAAATACTGGAAAAACAGCCCAAATTCTGTTGTTTGGTGTGGACAAAATTTCTGCATGGGAAAAAAGGGGCTTGCTCAGGAATCCTAGTTCCAGAGCTATTCCCCTGACACTGAGGTCTCCAAAACTGAGGAACAGCTATACTTACTTAGCTCACCCTGAGTGGTTCTCCCCTTCTCCTCCCCAGCTGGACTACACACTGCCAATCAGCAGAGCTGGTGTACAAAGAGAAACAAATTATGCCTGACAGTCCACCAGGAAGCTTCTTTCTGTAAATGATTTTTAATGTAAGGATTCCAAGTGCTGTAAGACCCTGTGAGCCAGCAGAAGGACACCTGGAGCAGGCTCTGTTTCATTAATTGGTTCCTTGTTCCTGGTAAGTGTCCGGAAAGTTTTACTAGAACTGTCCTCCTAATCCTGTATGTGATCTTGTACCATCTTGCTCGCAGCTGTCTTCACCAGTCGTGCTCCCTAAAGAGCTCATTGAAGAGATACCACTGGGGGCTTGAGGACACTGTAACATGTGCCTATGATTTACGCATGATTTTTATGCTTACTGAAAGTCATATTAAATACAGAGAAGTACACCACTGTTTGCCCTGGGGAGTGCACAGAAAGGATGCGCTTTTCCTAGCTGTTTGCCTTAAAGACCTGTATCTTTAATCATTAGTCTGGGAAAGTTAGGAAACAGTTAGGAAATAGGAAATTAGCTAGGAAAGTTTAGGAAATATACTTTGACAAACTAGAGCTGGAAAGGTCAGGCAGTACTGATTTCAGTGAATGGACATTTTGGGATACGGTCAGGTCAGCAGGTCCATTTCTAACATGGCAGAGCAACTCCACACTGCTAGCCCTAGCACAAGCACGGCCATTCCTATAGAGGCAACCCAGTACTGCTGCAGGTCCTCTCGCAAGGATGGGACAGCGGCTCCACTGCGCTGCCATGCTGGGTGGTGTGCAGACAAGCCCCTGGACCTTTGACTCCAGAGTGGCATAGCTGTGGTTTGGGTTGATTCAGCAGTACAGCGGCTTTTGCCTCAGTTGCTGTGCCTCTCAGGACCGCCTCCTTTCAGTTTCCAAGAGAGAAAAAAGAATCAGCCAGAAGCTGGCTGCTTCATTCAAAACTGCACAATGTGACTTACAGCGGGAGTAAATCTCGTCGGCTTCAGCTTGTACAAAGTCAAAATTCCCTCCTCTAGTCTCGATGCTCTTTTGTCAGCAGCGCGAGCACACAGCAAACTGAACGCTGCTACCACTATTTGCATCTGTTGTTCAATAAACGACAGATTCAGAGGAACGGGATTTGAAAAAAGGAAAGAAAGGAAACAACCCAAAGGTCTGTCAATTGTGTAAAAAGCATTCCTGCACTGCAGGGTGGGTGGTCCGCTTGGAAGCTGTTATGGTGTCAGCACAAACCGCGACAAAAGATCAGTGATGTGTGTGCAAATACAGCAGCCTGACCACGGCATCTGAAAACAGGTTAGCCAAGTGGCTTACCCGCGAACGGAATCGTGTTTAGCACATGTACTTCACCAACTGGCGGTCAAGTGGGAAGTGCCGCGCGAACATGGCATCCACTCTCTGTTAGGAATGTAAGCGGCACTGTAAAACCAAGATGGACACACTCTCATTCTACACACAGGGAAAGAGAGGCATACAACTCACCTGAAGTTGCAAATTCTGGGAGGGGGTAAATGAGGCATCTTGGGGAACAGGGCCGTAAGTTACTTGTCCAGCTCCACTGAATAAATTGCTAACAAGATGGAAAGCAAAATCAAGTCTTTTTCTGTAGGCTATGCAGTGAGAAAACTTGACTGCAGTATTTGCAATGCCATACACGGAAATTCTTCTCTTTTTGGCAAAGAGGTATTAACTTTTGCATCAAATATGAAACGCTCTAATATGCACTTTGTAGGCGTGACACTTGCCACTAAGGTAAATGAAGATTCTTGCCATCCTTACAGCTGTGTTAATGTAAAAACCCACAATGCATTAAATGAAGCTGAGCAACTGAAAATACTGTCTGGATCAGCGTCAAGATGGAAGAAAGCATATTTGGGTGGGGATTATACAGACAAGTATCGTTGCTTATTTCAAATAACTTAGCAAGATTCCACTGACTAAGAATTCACTTGAATTTTTGTAGTGCTAAAATCGGCTATCCCATTAGCTGGGAGGATGGAAAGTCCACCGGCGCTCGTGGAACAGTAATAAGAGCACCCTCTTGTGGTCATTATCGCAGATACTAATTAAACCTTTTTAAGTAAGCCGTTAGCGTAGCCGCTTTCTCATGCAAACAGGGTACCCAGAAAGTTTATTAACATTTACAAGTGAATACGCTGTGTGTTATTCACGCTATATCAGTCCAAAAGACAAAACTGCAAGGTTTTATCTTGTTTGGTCATCAAAAATGCTATGCATTTAATAAAAACGTTTTAAAACTTTCTGCAGCTTAGTGAAAAACAGTCATTTTATTTGCAATTTTCAAAACTGCCACGGAAACCCTCAGGAAGGGTTAAAAAAAATTGACAGAGCAGTAAGTTTGGTCTCCATACCTCACTATGAAGGAAACCTTAGTAGAAACTATAACAGAAAATGGAATTAATGTACAACGGCATAAAGATGATCTGTTAAGAGGAAAGCAGTGTGGCTACCATAAGAGGGAGTAATGATTTACAAATCATTACTTTACAGATCCGTTGCAGTACTCTGAAGCAATCATGAAACATTTAATCACAACTTCTGAAAGATGCCTAAGTATAGAATTTACCATAAGATAATAAAGAAATTAGTATCTGATTATCATTAAACATAAAAACCAGAATCAGAACATAAGTACTATGCTGGAATGTATGATAACTTCGGGCACCTTCAGTCAAGTTAGCTTTAGTTAGAATAAGCAGGAGTTATAACATCAGAAATTGTCAAATGTATGGGACAGATGAATTGAGTCTTTGCAGAAGCAAAAAGATTAGAAAGAATATCTTGAATGCCAAGTAGCTAGCAAGCATGCTTTGTTTGCATTTAATTTCCAAACACACCTCCTAGGCATGTACCACCGAGCAAGAATTTGCCGTATCATATTAGTATCACACTGGTCTTCATTTAATCATTATATTGTGCGATTAAATTAGTAAGTTGTTATTATCTGCTGCCATGAAAGCATACTACTTACCGGGTGAGTCCTCTGGGATTTGCCGTGTAAACGTACGAATCAAGAGAATTGATGTCCTGTGTGAGGAACTTTGCAACCAGGATTCTACCTAAATTAAGATGATTTTGTGCTGCACAGAAGTTTACTGCAGTGTCTAATTCTGAGCGACCTTAGGAAAGGTAAGAAGTGGCAAGAAAGCAAGTTTCACACTATCAAGCGAATTAATGAAATTATGAAAGAAAAAAGGGAAGTATTTAAATTACCAGGGTATTAGGGCAGAAGCTCAGGTTGCAACATCACAGCACTTAAATGTTCCAGGAGACCACTCCTATGGACAACAGGAGGGACAGGCTCAGAAAACAAAGAAGCTGGGACAAAGCATTCCAGTGCTTTCGAATGTCCATGAGGAATTACATTGCTCAGAGAAGAGCTGGAGTGGCTACTGCAGATAAATGGTCCACATCAATGGATGTCTGAGGTGCTTTCAGACTTTGGTAGACACCAAGTCTACCAAAATGTTAATGAATTCGATGAGACATTGCCGGGACTTCACCAAATTTTTTTCCTGCTTTCTCCGAAAAGTGCGGAGGAAGCGGGGGGGGGGGGGGGGGGGGGGGGGGGGGGGCAGAAAGGAGAGTTGAAACTCCTAAAAAAACCTCAACCGTAGCCTAGGAAAATGTGCAACATTCAGAACTTCCTGAAAATCTCTGGGAAAAAATAATTAACAACAAACAAACAAGGAAAAAAAACCCAACAAACAAAACCCAAGCAACCAAATATCCCTTCGAAACGGGAAAAACAAGACGTGGAGAAAAAAAAAGTGACTTCGGGAAGATCCAAACTTTGACAGGTCAAAGTCCAAGCTGGTGAAGTTTAACACTACCCGTGCCAATGCCCCCTGGAGAGACAGACCAGAGTCGGGAGAAGCAACGCAGCCATCCCCGCACGGGACTGCACCCGCGGTGGATCAGCTGCAGTGACTGGTGCGGCGTGTGTTGGGGCTCCAACCAGGGAGTGGAGAGATGCGGGACAGGATGCTTCCTAGACAGGTAAGGATGCTTTCCTTAAAAGCCACTTCATTACCTTCAAATTCCTTTGACCTCTTTGTAATTAAAACTCTGTCTGAGCAAAACCTAAGGAAGTGCGGTCTCCTGCAACAAAAGCGCCGTGTCACTAAATCACTCGCTAACTAGATCCCAAATCTGGTCAGGAAAAGAAAAAACTTTTTTTTCCCCCTCTTTTTAAATTTTCCTCACAAATTACTTACCAAGCTCTAGGCAATAACTGGACATACCATGCTCTTCAGAAGGGTTCCAGCAAATGGCAAAGCTCAGCACACCTATACAACAAAGAAAAAACAATTCTGAAGGAGCAAAACAATCTTACAAATAAACGGATCTGGCTTTACCTTGCCGCTGCTATGAAAAAGTTTGATTTGAACAAATTAACCATTTGGATGAAGGTGTAGTAACACAGGAATTTAGTACATGTCTCAAACCTGTGAGAGACACGGACATCAGGAACTTTTTCCATTTTCCTTCACTCATAAACAGTTTCAACTAAATCAGGGGTATTAAAAACCTTTGGAACACATTTTTTCCTGTTTAAAGAGAGAAATTAATTCATGTTGTGTGTTAAATTGCTACGGTCACTGGTACCTTTCCGGCAAGGCAAAGCCAAGTTTCTCCCTAGAGAGAAAAAAACCCCGTGAAACTAAGACAACAAAATCAGCTAACTGAAGGAAACCAGGTAAGTGAAGACCCTGAGGAGAAACTACTTTCTGGTCATGCTGAGAGGATACATTCAGATTACGTTCAAGATTCAAATGCTGTGGATGGCATTTGCCTCAGAAGAACCTCCCGCTGGTCCTGCATTCCTAGGAGGCTTAAGCCATACGTTTGCCCCGTATTTCTCTCACGGGTAGGATGGTGTGAACTTAAAATGCATGGTCCAGTCATTAATATCAATTCCACATCCTCCTTCTCCTCCTGTGCATCAATGCACTGAACCAGATGCAGTTCCCTTCCTGGTGGCCCTGAAGAGCAGGACTGGAGCCTGGAGATGCGCGTAGCCAGCACTGTGAGATGAACCTCTCATCACATGTTTCCAGCTAACATAAGGAAAACAAATTCTGGAGGGAGATCTGACCAAACCTGTGGACAACGGCAACAAAACGTTTTGCAGAGATTTGCTATCTCTGAAAGAGACACATCTTGCTTAAATGCTGGTAACTGGGACATGATTTTCTTGCTACAGCAGACCTTGTCAGCTGTTTTGCAGTTTTCCATTCCATTTACTCTGCACACAGGAACAAGTCAGGCTGACTTGGAAGCAATCTCTCTTTATGGTATGGCTTAAACAAAAAAAAAAAAAAAAAAAAAGAAACGAAAAAGAGGAAAAAAGTATAATACACTGAATGATACAAAGCAGAAATGTGAAGAATTTATTTTTCAATACCTACACTCCCTATCTCCTTAAATACTTCAGGAAGACCAGGATTTTACACTTTTCTCCAGAATGCTCAGCCTTTTACCATCAATAGCAGCTACATCTCATGTCTTGGAGATTAGCCTGATAAATAGTCATAGAAGCCTTCCAACATCTGAAGGGGGTGTACAAGGATGCTGGAGAGGGACTCTGCATCAGGGACTGTAGTGACAGGACAAGGGGTGATGGGTTCTAACTAAAACAGGGGAAGTTCAGGCTAGATAGAAGGAAGAAGTTCTTTATTGTGAGGGTGGTGAGGTGCTGGTACAGGTTGTCCAGAAAATCGGTGAATGGTCCCTCCCTGGCAGTGTTCAAGGCCAGGTTGGACAGGGCCTTGGGTGACATGGTTTAGTGTGAGGTGTCCCTGCCCGTGGCAGGGGGGCTGGAACTAGATGATCTTAAGGTCCTTTCCAACCCAAACCATTCTGTGATTCTATGATGTACTAGTTTTCTGCCTCAGAAGTGCCCAAAATCCTCTTAATAGAAAAAAACTGACTACAGCATTAGGCAAGGTTTCTTAATGTTTCTAAGTTGCTATAGGAAAGGTTCTTGCATGGGTTAAGTAACTGGCCAAACAGGAATATTGAAGAAAAATCTGCCAATACACACAACCCTTTTATTGAGATGCAAATATCCCTACACATGACAAGCCTAGCACATTTGGAAGAAAAAGTCCCAAAGCCTCAGGAGTTCAACATCATGACAGTTGAGACAAGTCTTCAAACCCATTTCTATAACATCTCCTGTGCCAGCCATTGGTGGGGCAAGAAACACACCCCGCCCCCCCCCCCCCACCCCATCTTAGTTTCAGAAAAAAATACATACATTCCTACTTTCCTACAGTGTTTTTATTCCTTGCATTGAACATACCAAACTGTCAAAGGCTGCTATGCCACAGTTACAGAACATGTTTGTAATTTTGCCCCAGTTTGCCATTCTTTACGCGCAAGGAAGAGAAAGGTTATTTTCCTCGTAAAATAGCAAAAGAGGATTTCTCTTTTTGGATTGCCAATCAACAACAAAAGCCTGCAGCTTTGTGGCGATCTCTGAAACAGTGAAAAGCAGCATTTTTTTCATCATGCCTTGACATTTTCCTGTTCACATATGTGAAACCAGTGTTTTCTATTTATATTAAAAGCAAACATATTAAAGTCCTATTCAGTAAAAGCAATAAAACACAAAAGTCATGTACGATGCTAGCAAATAAAAGATATTTACATTGTCATTTCACATTCTGACATATCCTGTAACGAGAAAATAATAACAAACTTGCATTAAGACCTTCTGTCAGGGAAGAATGCCAATTTTTGTCTTTAAACATTTGCACTCCAGTTCTTGCCTACCTGTTCTTTTCAGATCTGTTGCTCAAGCGTTCAACACTTTACGTGTTTCCTCCATTATCTATCTGCTCAACCAAGATTATATACATCAATTGGGAGATGACAAATGGAGCGTGAAGACAGGTCACATTACCATGAAAATCCCCTCCTACAGGTAGTAAGCAAAGGAGAAAATCTCACAGAGAGATGACAAACTTAATTTACTCTGCATGTCCCATTCTGTCCAACAGGATGACTCACGTGTATCTCTGATCCATGAGCTACGGCATAGGTGAGTTCAGGAGGAGAACACACAAATCCAAGCAGGTGCACTATCTGGTTTTAACAAGTTTCCTTCATCTTTCACAGGTCACATGCTTCTTTTTCACCAAGAAGCCAGCAATGCTTTGCCGTTTATTTGTTTAAGGTAATGTAAGAAAATGGGTGTATCAAACTAAAAACCTGATGGAAATACAATCACAAAAGACATGGTGTCTTTTGCTTTGCATCTCTAAGGATGCAACTGAACTCTTCTCTCCCATAAAAGCATTTGAAATCACTGGGCAAAATCCAATGTCTTAGTCATGCTGAGAGGCAGCAGCCAACAGCCTGAGTGTATTGGACGGTCAGTTGCTGGCTACAGAATCCAAATGCGGCTAAAACCAATGCTACCATCTGAACCATCAGGGGGAGAAGGAGAGGGAAAAGGAGAGGGAGAGAGGGGTGGGTGGGGAAGGAGAGCAGCAAAGAGATTTTTCTCGACTGCCACTCCCTGCAAAAGACAAACCTATAGAGAAGTAAGACTTTGCTAGATCTGTTTCTCATGGAACAAATATTTCTACTGAGGGAGGCCTAAGACAGTTTGGTTGTA
This sequence comes from Strigops habroptila, assembly GCF_004027225.2. Taxonomy (NCBI): domain Eukaryota; kingdom Metazoa; phylum Chordata; class Aves; order Psittaciformes; family Psittacidae; genus Strigops; species Strigops habroptila. The sequence continues at coordinate 42,409,365 of NC_044302.2, read as the reverse complement.
GGCAATGCAACTGTATGCAGATCGCTGCTAAGACTTTGGGGATGCAGAGAAATAAGCGTTATCATGAGGCGAAACGGAGATACACAGCCCTGCAGCTGCTCTGTAAGTAACTCCTGGTTACAGACGTACACTGAATCTGGTTTGAAAGACCCCATCACACATGCTTACTTCCTATCATGTGGCTCCAGGTGTTTAAGTATCAGTTGCAGAGTGACTCCGTGTGAATACAGAGGAAGAGGTGTACCGCCTGGGATGGCGAACCAGTTCAGTCCAACTTCCCGTTTCCGCCACAAGCGAACATCAAGGGAAGAAGGAACACAAGGGAAATAGACGACATAACCTCCTCTGCAACACTCCCACAGCCTCCAACTGCTCTTAGCTCTGGGGATTTCCTGAGCCTGACGGGGGGTGTTGGCTCCCTAACTCTCAACGCAGCCCTCTCCCAAATACTTGGCCAACCTCCCCTGCACCCCAAAGAAACACCCTGCACGCAGTGTGCCATTCGGAAAGGCATGGCACGCATCCACCCTGATGTGACTGCTCAAAGAACCACCACCTCTTGTTCTCCCACTACCACAAATTTGGTGGTTTGCACTCAAAAAGCCAGTTGCTGCCCACCCTCTCCAAGTTACTTAGGCATATCCTGCCTCAGCAATTTCTTTTGAGCGAAAACTCTGAGCCTACTTAATTGTTGCTTTCAAAGGACACAAAGCCAGATAGCCGAGCATCCTTGTTATCCTGTTCCAGTGTTTCCTTTCTAAGAAGCAGGAAGCACAACCAGACACAGCCCTAATGGTGCAAGCTCACCACAGATCTGTAGAATGCCATAAATATGTTCCCTGTTTTGTTCTCTGTCCCCTTCCTTAAAACATGCCTTGCTTTTCCAAACACCAAGCTAGTGTTTCTGCGGGCCACAGAGAGTCCCCCTCCTGAGAGGCAAGGAGCCATTTCAGATATCGCTGTTGTTTCTGTAAAGTTAGGTCCAGGTTTCCGCATATACGTCATCTTGCATTTATCTACCCTGTATTTAATCTACGTTTTTACTGCCGAGTCACCCACATTCTTTACGGATGACCCTCACCCCTGCTAACTTGAGAAAGTTTTGTGTAGTCAGCAAACATTCTCGTCTTACTGCTCGCCATTTTCTCCAAGGGAGGGATGAGTTGCCAAGCACTGCTAAGCTGCCTTCCTGCACTCAACTACTCAAACTGATGCTGTTCATTGTGGCTATGAAATAATGCACGTCTTCACTTGCCAATTAATGAAAGCTACTTTTTAATACATGGCTACCAGCAGCCAAGTAATATCGAGTATTACTTGGCATACAGCACCTGAAAACCTATGGAAAACAGAGATACCATTATGATTATTAAATCACGTGCACCCACTGAGCGATGTGTGTTTAGTATTAAATACGGGTATTATTCCATGACCAGAGGAGTGCATACGAGATATTTTGTGACCCCTCGCTAATGCATAACTATTATTTTATCACCTTCTCATGACCACTGAAAATTAGAAGCGCTGTATTTGATTCATCCTGGTTGAAGCAGAGATGGGGAGAATATTCTGCTGTGATTGCCCAGTCATACTGACCCTGACAAAAAGCCAAAAAAAAAAAAAAAAAAAAGAGGCCCTTTAGCATACGTTTCTAAAACCGTTTCACTGAATAAAGCACTATCTGCACTGCACAGATAGCTGCGGCCCACCGCCAGTTTTGTTCGAGTGTCTTGCCTCTGAATTTGCTTTCGTTTATGTCTTCTGATTTCCTTCTAATTTTCAGTTTGTTTGCGTAATTAATAATGACCTTCTGCACTTAAACCCCTTGCAGAGTGTCCCAAGCTTGACTTCAATTTAACGCAGTTTCAGTTTTTGGTTTGTGAATGAACTATTTGTTAACCCCCAAGCACAACTCAAAAGTTCATTATTCCCGAAATTTCCACTCTTAGAGAGCCAGGGAGAAAAGACGGACACTCGAATAAAATCAGGAATTCGCAGATAAGTTGTGTTTACTTTTCAAGCAGAAATTTTCCAAGCCACGTAGCAAACATTTTGCTTAAAAACTACTCTTATTTTACTTACTTCTAAGGCATTTATTAATCTCTCTGTAACTCTACCGTCGGTTAAGTCCAAAGGAGAGCGTAATGAGGCTGCAGAAATGTGTGCTCATACTGCTCCGTTTCGTAAGCTGCTTCCGGTAGGCCAGGATTACAATTTGAATTTTCATCTATGAAACACCTCGTGCTGCAGACCCTTCTCTGTGACCGTGAAAGGTGTCCGGACACGTTCACTGTGGCGAGTGTCCAACTTTGCACAAACACTGAAAAGCAATCTTGCTGGAAGCGGGCAGTTTAGTATGACTCGGCTATTAATTTTTAAGGAGGAGGTTCTGTGATCTGTGACGAGACCAGTATTGTAATTGACAGGAGGAACTACCAACTGCTCATGCAGATATTTGAACCACTTAAGATGTCTTCATCCGCGTTTAAATATATATATATATATTTATATTAAAAAAAAAAAATTCCCAGAAGTAGGGTGCCCTTTTCGCAGCGTTCACAGCACACTCTGCTGGCTGCTGCCGAAAGTTAGTACCAGCCTGCAAAGGAAATCAAAATGTGTTTTTTCGGCACGGCAGAAGCCGGGCTTGTGCCGGGTGAGCAGCGAGGACGGGGACGGAGAGGCGCTGGGGATGTTTTCTGAGGGCAGCGGTGACGGGTTGGCAGCAAATCTAATTTCGTGAAAGAGAGAGACCTTATTTTGGGGGGGTGGGGTGGGGAGGGGAGGACTACGGGGCACGACTCCTTTCAGCGCTGTAAGGTCACACCACTTCGGCATGGTGGCCGGAGCCAACAACTGCCCCGGCGCCGCCGTCCCTGTTTCTTCAAGGACGGGGCAGGCGCTGCCTAACGGACGAGGGAGGGTCACTGGCTGTTGGGCATTAAGCTGGCTTTATATGAAAGTGGCTTAGAGCCACATTTGCATGACAAAGCCATTTACGTGTATCTCATCAATAAGGAAGGCTCCGGGCTGCATTTGTTCTCCCCGGGCTCTCGCATCACGCGCAACCATTAAAGGTAGCGGCGGGAATGTCGGTAAGCGAGTCGGCCGGTGCCATGCGGAGCGCGGCGCGGGTCACCCGGGGCCCCGAGCACCCGCCAAACCAGTTCAGTGCCTTGGCTTTTTTTTTTTTTTTTTTTTTTTTCCGGGGCGGAAAAACGTGCTCGGGAGCTGCTCGGGCAGGCCCGGCCAGGCGCTGCCGCTGCCGCGCCCGGGGGAACCGGGGCCGCGCTGTCTGCGGTCGGAGGAGCTGGGGACAGCGCGCGCGTGGAGGACCGGGGCGTCCCGGCCGGCGCGGCGCCGGGACGCGGAGCGCTGCGGGGTCGCTGCGGAGGGCGCGGGGAGGCGGACAAAGGGGGATCTGGCGGGTGACGCTGCTCAGGAATTCCTGCCGCCGCGGCGGGCGGGGGGAAGGGGAAGGGAGGAACGGGCGGTGCGGTGTCTGCTTTTTTTCTCTCCACAGGGTTGCCCAAGCCCACAGCGGGGGGTGCTGCAGAAAACGCTCGAAGCGGCACACGCGGCCCAGCGCGGAAATCGCAGGGTCATGGCTCCCCTCCCCCTCCCCACCCCACCCCGATACCCGCACCGGGACCCACAACTGGGTCCCGCCGCTCCGGCGACCCCCCCCGCTCCCCCGTCCACCTTCCCCCGGGACGCCCCGTCCGTGCCGCAGACCCGACCCCCCCCCACCCCGCCGTCCCCAGCCCCTTGTGGCGTCGCGCCACGCAGGCCCCGGCCCCCGCCCCGCCAGGCCCCGCGCACTCCTTCCCCCCCTTCTTCTCCCCCCCCCCCCTCCCCCGCCCGCTGCGGATCCCGGCACGCCCCGCGCGGCGGTGAGGCGGGGCCCGCCGTGGCGGTGCGGGGAGGCGAGGCGGCGGCTGCGCGCATGCGTGGGGGCCTCGCCCCTCTCGCCCCCTCCCCCGCCTCGCGCGGTGCGCCGGCGCAGTGCGGCGCGGCTCGTGCGAGGGGAAGGGCGAGTCGCGGCTGTCGGAGCGAGGGGGGGATCCGCGCCGCTCCGCGCCTCCTCCGCCGCCATGGCGGGCGCGGCACCGGCACCGGCACCCGTCCCGGCGCCTGAGGAAGTGGAGACTTCAGCGGCGGCGGGCGAGCGACCGTCCCTCTCGGCGGCAGCGCTGGCGAAGATGGAACGGAACCGGCAACGAGCGCTGGCACTGCGGCAGGCGCGGCTGGCGGCTCGGCCCTATCCTGCCGCAGGTCGGACGGCGGTGGAGTGTCCCGGCTTCACCGGGCAGCTCCCCGCGCCCTTTCCTCTTTCCTTGGGGGGCGAAGGGAGGTTGTTCGTGGGGGGGTGGGGGGGAGCGCCTCGAGGCGGCGGGAGCGGTGGGGGGGGGGGAGGGGAAGGGAGCGAGGGAGGTGGGGGGGGTAAGGGGGTTAAGCCGTGAGGCGCGAGGGCCCCCTCCCTCCCCCCACGTTGCTGGATATTGGGGGGGTGGGGGGGGAAAGGAGGTTCCTCGCGCGCGCGCCGGGGCCCCCCGCCTCGCGCGCGGAGGGGGGGGTGGGGGGGGAAGAGAGAGGAATGGTGTGGGGGAAGAAGGGGGGGCTGCGCAGGCGCGCCCCCTGCTGGCGGCGGCTCCAGCCGCGGCACTTAACGCGGCGTCTCGTTTGTCTTCCGCAGGCGGCCAGCGGGCGAGGGCCCCCGCCAAGGTCGTGGATACGGGAGGGGGCTTCTTCCTGGAGGAGGAGGAGGAGGAGCTGGAGGAAGGGGCCGGCGGCGGCGCCGGGAAAATCGTGCATCCCCCCGGTAAAAAAAGCCAGAGACCCTCGGGGGAGGGAGCGGAGCAGGAAAGAGGCGGCGCCGAGTGCGCGGGGCTGGCGCGGGAGGGCAGGAAGGAGCGGGGGCAGCAGCGAGCGGCGGCATGGGCGGGAGGGCGCGGGAGAGAGGGCGCCTTTCTCTTTTTCCCGGGCTTTTTCCCCCCCTTTCTTCTCCCCCTCTTTTTATCTTTTTTTTTCTCTTTTTTTTTTTTTAACCTCTTTTCCCCCCTCCATTTTCTTTTTTTTTCTCATTCCCTCTTTTCGTCTCTTTCTGGATGTGCTGAATTCCTGGCGCGTCCGAATTCTTTCAGCATTAAGCACGCGGTAATTAAAAATGGAGAATTTTAAGCCGCGGAAGTGGGACACAACCAGTGCCCTTGGGTATATATAGCACGTTTCTTCTTTTTTTTATTTTTTTTTTTTCCTCGATAAACCTTATTTCTACGATTTCTTTCGGGAATTGGAATTTTGAGAGCAAAGTAAGTGTGAATCCGCGGGATTTCGTTGGGTTTGGGGAATTTGGAGGTTGATGGCGTTTATGCTGAGATGAGAGCATTGCTGCAGTGCCAGCTTTTCGCGTTATAAAACGTACTCTGACGCCAAGTTGCTGATCGGTTGGTGGAGGATTTCAACACATTGTCTGGTGATATTCTCCCTCCAAAAAGCAAATGGAGAAGTAAGGATCCCAAAATAGATCCAATTTCTTCTCTGGGATTGTCTTTGTCTTGCTTTGTTCTGCTCTGAATCGGCTGCGGGGCTATTGGTGCAGTATCTCTTTGTTAGAAATCGCCACCAGATTTCATTAAGCGTGTAAATGATGAGCAGTTTTACTTCTTTCGAGGTGTTAATGTTTAACAATAAATTAAGCGGATCTGGGATGCCTTTACACGGGGGGAGGTGTTTTTGCTGTGTAATTCTTGATGTCATTGTCTTAATAAAATGCCTCTACGTTCGGGAGTACTGCCTGAAATGATGAAATGTGATGTAAGAGCATGACTATGTGAAGTACTGAGCATCCCCCCCTGTCGCTTGCGGGGCTGAATTGGCATAAAATGTCGTCTTTGCTAAGATCGAATCTGCTATAAATGCAACCACAATTAAAAATGTATGGTGCTGCATATCAAGCATTAATCTTATCTTTCAGGTATTGTTAAAATTCTGCGGTATTGCCTCACTTCTAGCCCTTGAAACTGTATAAAAATGTTAGAATTTTTGTTAGAATTGCAATGTTACTGCTAGAGGAGGGTTCCTCATAGCTGCGGTGTTTCTCGGTGTCCCACGGAATGTAAAGCAGATGGCGATGACGCTGGAGGTGATCTGCCCGGCGAGGATGCGGCCAGCAGCGGTAGCCGGCAGTGGAATGAGTCTGGGCTTGGAGCAGTGCTGAGAGGGCTTGGGGAGAGGATTGTAGTGGAGCTCCATCCCCATTCCACTCCTAGCAGCTCTCTGGCCATCCTCCTCCGTTTCTGCCACCCGGAACAGACAAGAAAGAGCTTTTGCAACCATCCCATGCCTCCATTGAGCTCGTTTAGGGAGAGGCAGGTGTGGCTGAGCTAGGAAAAAAACTGGAGCAGACTGAGAGGACTATGATACCAGTGCTGTTCCTGTGCTGCTTCCTGCTCACGCCACCCTCTTCAAACTGCATCCCCTTCTCTGCTTCCTCCTGTTTCTGCCTGCACGTCCTCTCTAAATCGGGGCGTATTTTGGAGGGCCAGAACGGAGGAAGCTGTAGGAGGGGATATGAAGCACTTTATGAGGAAACACGGAGGGCTTTTTTTTTTTCTTTCTTTCTTTTTTTTTTAACAATGGCTAAGTCGAAACAAATGTGTGTATTTGAATGTTGAAATCCAATACTTTGTACAGTGAACCTTACAGCAAGAACAGAAATACACCAGCAGAGATGGGATTAAATGATAACGGGTTTCTATTTGTACTTGTAACTGTTGGGGAAAACTTCGATAGAGGAGTGAAACTAGTCTGTAAAAAATAACTCTATAATGTGAATTTTAGTAAAGTCGCCTGTAATACCAATTCCAGATGTTTGGCTTTTAATGTTACAGTTCCCTAAAAAGAAAAAAAATTTCTCTCCATTAGCACCTGTGCTAGAATTTGACTATCTCATCTGTGGAGACTGTGGCAAAGAATTCATGGATTCCTACCTTATGCAGCACTTTGATTGGGCAACATGTGATAATTGCAGGTACTGCAAATAATCAGGAGAGGAAAGCTTTATTTTATGTAAAAGATTGCTGGCTATAATAGAGTTAATCGCAAATGTGCTGATTAATCAAAAAAGCTGACGGCAAAGAGGCGGTTTATCAGTAACTTTAAATACGTACTGAGAAAGTAAACGGGAGTTGTGGGATTACCTGTATTTCCCATTATGAAAGTGAAGAACAGCGCATTGTCTCGTGAGCCTGTGTCGGGGTTAAGGGGCATCGGTGGGGTTTTGCGTTAACGTGGTGCAAACCTGATGTCGTGGAGCGCAGTAAAGTGCGTGTGTCAGCACGGAAATGTGTTCGGTGTGGCAGGCTACGGCTATGCAAAAAGCTGATAGAACGCAGAGTGCCCGCTTTCTGGAGCAGTGCGGGGATTAGGAGAGTATTTGCAGTCGTCGGGAATTAACCCGAGTAAAGTTAGTACTTTGATCAGCACAAGAGAGCCGGGAGCGGGGAGCCAAAGGGCAGAGTCGCCGTGCGATGTTAACGGGTTGAGGTGCACGGTAAGCAGGAGTTCGACCTTGGGCAGAAGGCACTTATCTCAAACAGAAAATGCTCCAAAAGCCGCAGAGATAACCGGGGTAATGAAACGGACTCTGAAGCAGCAGCCAACCAGCCATTAGTGTCAGAATGAATGGGGGAGGAAAAAAAAAACAAAGATAGCAGCCGGGAGTTTGTTCCGAGAGCTTCCCTGCTTACTACAGGGAGCGGCCAGGGCGTGCACATGGTGTGGGCAGCTCAGTCATTAGAGGCAAAGTGCTGTCTCCAAGATAAAGTGGGTGGATGGAGCCTGTCAAGCAGAGGGCTCCGAGCCTGAGGAGTGGTTTTCCGTCGGAGTGAGCTCTCGCAGCAGAGCGCTAGCGATTCCTTGCTGCATTAGCTTTTACGGTGAACTTTGAATTCTAGTAAAGCTACATTGGCAGCAGCGCTTCCTTGATGACCGTTGCTAGCAATTACTGTTTGGCAGATTGCTCCGGCTCGAGCAATTCAAGTTACACTTCAGTCAGGATTGCGTAAATGTAGGGGGGGTTTTTTTTCATTAACTCATAAATGCTGCTGTGGCTGCAGAGTTTTTCACTGACTGGTAAAATCTAAAGTCTTTATTGCACGGTTCCTCTGCCTATTTGCATTTGGAAGCGAGTGCTCTGCCTGTGTTGCTAATCTGTTTCTGGGATCTAGAAGCATATGGAGTGTGTATATTCTCAGGTGATCTGACCTATCTCGCGTTACATATTCTTTCTCTTTTGACCATGTGTCAAGCTTGTTCTTTTTGCCTCTTGAATTGCATCTAGGTTAGGTGAATACCTAAAGTTATTCCTACTTTTTAAGTTTCAGCTACTCCCTCTTGTAAGAATATGTAAGAAAAGCACGTCTGGAAAAACAGGCTTCTCAGCCTATGTGTGCTCAAATGGGAGGATTTTTAAACTTAATTTCAGTAAACCCAGCCTGGAGTTTAGCTGTAGATTGTCAGAATCCAGAGTTATTTGCATACATAAAAAACCGAAGGGATGAGGGCAGCCTGTATTTCAGGAATGTTAGAAATGGTGGGGACTTAGATGTTAATAACAGGGCTTTCAGGTGCAGCTTTCTCATCATTATTTTACGTCTTCCAGAGACACTGAAGATAAGCATAAGCTTATAACAAGGACAGAAGCAAAAGAAGAGTATCTTCTTAAAGACTGTGACTTGGATAAGAGGGAACCAGTGCTCAGATTCATTGTGAAGAAAAACCCTCACAATTCACGATGGGGTGACATGAAACTTTATTTAAAACCACAGGTATAGAAACTTAGTATATTTCAGAACTCTTTTTGCCTTCTTACAACATCATTAGCCAAAATGTTGTTGCTTTGGTTCTGATTTCTGAATGACTTTGTCAAAGTTTAGTATATTCTGGGTAGCTTGTGTAAATGTTCTGTATTGTTAAAGAGCTGTAGTCCAAATTCATGGAAGTGTCCGTGTTTTGGGAGCATTGTAAAGATGTTCATGGCCCACAACTTGGTGGTGTGTGCAGTTGCAGGTCATGAAGCACATGGCCTTTCAGTGACACTGAAATGGTGTGGGGCAGCTGCTGCTGTGTGCAGTCCTTTGTAGCTGTGGCCTCGTGTTCGCAGCTCTCCCCTCAGAGGCAGCAGGAAAGGCAAGTAGATTTTCCAGAGCTCTTGCCTTGTCTTGTTTGCTACTTTTGTAGGAGTGCTGCTGCCTTAGTGGAATACGCACAAAATTAGAGCTGGGCTTGATCTGTTGCATCTACTAATACTAAAAATCAGTGTTGCCTCTTGCTGTGGAAGGAATGCATGTTTGCAGTCAAAAGCTAAGAGATAGATGGGAGGCAGTGGCAAGACTGGGTTGGCTTGTGTGTGTAGCAGAAAAGAATTAAATTTGTGAGTTAGAATAGTTTACTTTTATAATTTCAGGGCAAAAATAAACATATTTATGTCCATCCTGCAGGTAATCAAGCGTTCTCTTGAAGTCTGGAGTAGTGAAGAATCATTGCAAGAAGCAAAGGAACTCCGCCGTGACAACAGAGAGAAGATGAAACAGAAGAAGTTTGATAAGAAAGTTAAAGGTAAAGGGTTAAACTTGCAGTACCTGAGGTGAAGTGTAGTTCTGCTCGAATTTGTTTCTGCATCTGATGAAAGTGTTGAGAATACTTTCAGTGTGGCAAAATGGAGGCTTTCAGGAGCTGTGTGGGTAAGCCTAGAGCAGTCTGGTCTGACCTCATAGCTGACTATTTTGGGCAGAGGGTTGGACCTCTGGTAGGGAGCTGAGGTCCTTTCCAACCTGAATTACCCTGTTGTCCTGTGGACATGGTGTGAGAGCAATCAGCTACAATGGTTCATTATGATGCTTTAAATGTTTTTTTCTTATGACCCAGAATGTGCCATAGATTGTTTCTGTTACATTTTCTGACTTGGGGAGACTGTGGATTTTTGTGGCAGTGGGTTATAATTCTGTCATGCATGTGCTTTCAGGTGGAGTAACTGTAAATGAAGGTAGAAAATGCCTTTTCCCACTGTTCACAGCATCCCCAGCTGCTGGTTTTACTGCTCATTATCCTTGTTTTTTCCTGAAAAATTAGTGTTTAGGAGAGTATTCAATGGGTGGAACTTTTTAAAAATACTTTGAGCACAGACATGCCGAAATCTTAAGAAAGACCACGTGCTCCTTCACAAGAGCTGTGGCTTACCATGGTGTCTGTGCCGCCCATCTGTGCTTCTCTCTGGGTCGACACTCATGGGGCAGAGCTCAGACTGGCTGTACTGGTATTGTCTGGCAGGGGCCCAGCGTGAGACTGAGCAAATAACCCCTGTCTCTGCCGTGCCGTGCCGTGCTGTGCCTTGCTGGCAGCGGCACATGGGGGGACTGGGACCGGGCGTAGCCAAGATGCCAGAGCAGAGACCAAGCACGGGCCTAAACGTGGCGGGGTGCGCAGCCTGAGCGGCTTCACTCCGACGTGGCAGCGTTGTGCTGCTCCGTGTGCTTGCAACATCCGGAGAAGCATCCCGGGCTTGGCACGCCCCGCTCGCCTGGAACCTGCTGGCTTCGCCACGGCTGCTGCAGGGCAACTCACAGCACCAGGCCCAGAGCGGAGAGTGCCAGCTCATCCGGGAGGCTTGCTGTGACCAGAATGAGAAGTGCTCTGCCTTGCCCGGGTAAAACAAATGGGGCGTTCTGGTGAAAACGCTGCGTTCCGCCGACCCCTCTTGGATACCTCGGAATGGCTCTGTGTAAAAAGGCAGCGGGCAACGTGTATGTAGTTCATATGGAAAATCTTCCCTTCTGAGACATCGTTGTCAGGCTAGTTCTTCTCCTTTAAAAGATGCAAACAAGGCAAAGGTTGCAAGGCAAGTCAGAGCTTGTTCTTGCAGTAGCAGATTCTCACCCAAAATGTATGGAAGACAGGCAACAGGCAGATTAGCATCTGTAGTCCTGGTTAGCTTGAGTGTTATTAACTATTGCTTAAGATTTACTAAAACCTTAAAATTTTCTTGTATTTCTCATCAGAACTCCGCCGTGCTGTGAGGAGTAGTCTGTGGAAGAAAAAAACCAGTATCCACGAACATGAGTATGGACCAGAAGAAAACATTGACGAATCTACCTTTAAAAAGACATGTATTGTATGTGGCCATGAATTGACTTATGAGAAGATGTAGTAATAATCTTTCCCCCCACACACCCTTTAATTATCTTTTTAATGGTATTTTGTATCGAAGTCAAATAAATGCTAATTATGAACAAGCTGTTGCCGAATTCTCTGAGGAATGGTGCTCCATTGGTTGTAAGAAGCTCAGCAATAAGAACAATACGCGTTGGGTTTTACGCTAGATCTGGCTGGTCTGGTTTGCTGTTACTGGGGGAGGGGGCATCCGGCTAATACAGCACCTTCCCTGCTGGTGGGAGACCTGGGCTGGGAGACTCGGCTCCATTGAAGGAGAGCGTTCCCAAGAGGAACGGCGCCTGCCCTGCGGAGGTTCTGACACGTCTCTGCGTGATTCATAAGGGAGAGTCGTTAACAGTATCCTCTGCAGCTTCCCACCCCCCCCCCCCCGCCAAGTTTCGGACCAGAGACCAAGGTGACTCTCACACCGCAGCTCTGTCCGAAATTTGCAAGTCAAAAGGGTAAATGCCTTTCCTCGGGGGCACGGGGGAAGTGGCATTCCAAGGTAGATCTCTTAAGTGCACCCAACTGCTTTCAGCAGAAGGTGGATTTGCTTTCAGGTGCAAATTTCGGATCTTAACAGCTGTTATGGAATGCTGGTGGAAGCGGCCGAAGAGAGGGAACACGCTCTGCATTTGTTTGCCATTATGCACATGGCAAATACCTGCGAAGTCTCCGGGGGCTCGGGGGAGCTAACGGCAGCGGTGCCGCGGGGGGGGGGGGGGGGGGGGCAGGCGGTGGTCCCTGAACGAGCCTTCACTGCCCCCTCCGGGCGGGCAGCGCTCGGTGACCGGCCTCCTCCCCCCAGGCACGGCGACCGGGGCACCCCGGGAGGCGGCCGGTCCCGGCCGAGCTTTTGGAGGTTCCATGTCCCGGCGCTGCGTTGGGCCCCATATCTCCTCTGCAGGGCCGGTGTGTGCTGGGCGCTGACTCACGGCCGGCGGGCATGCCGCAGCACCGGCGCCCGGCCCGGCCCTGCCCGGCGCGGCCGCCCTGCAGCCGGGAGGCGGAAGGCAGAGGAGGGGTTCCCCGCCAACCCCCGCGGCACTGGCAGCACCACGCTTGCCTCGCCCGGCCCGCAGGAGGACAAGGGAGCCTGCTGGATCAGCCCGCGGTGCCAGGAGGAGAAGCGCTGGCGCTGTGTTAGTCAGGGTACCGGCCACGGCCCCGCGGAAACGAAACTGCTCCACCCCGGCCGCATGGAATCCCAACCCAGAACAGCCCCCGCAACCCCCCATCACCGTTGTGCCAGGGCCCCCAGACCAGGCAGGACAAACACTGCAGTAACAACCTGGTTCACCTTCATTTATTTTTAATTGTGCATCTTTCCCCCCCCCAACCACACCACATTTCTACAGCATCTTTACACTACCCGCCACCCACCCCATGCTTCGGCAGTTGCAGGGTTCTCCAGTCAGCTGCTGGTATTGCTATGTAAGCGTCTCCAGTGTGCCGGTCAAGTCAGGTGTACAGCGCTGGACCCACAGAGAGGGGAAGGTGGCAGGAAATGTAATCACAGCCCATGATCGCCATGTAAATCAAACCGATTCTGAAAGACATTGCTAGGTGGTTTTAAATTGTAGGATTACGCCTAGGCATGTGCAACTGGATCTCCAGCACCCGTATTTGTCAAGGCTCAGAGGAAGTTACAGGTTTGCAAGTTTTAACTAACTGCATTATTATGGAAGTCCCATTTATAGTCAGACCCCCACCATTAGCTAGTAGCAGAACTCTGACACTGGTCCAAGCCAGTGAAAAAACTATTAAAACCCAATTAAAACCTCTACAGTATTAAATGTTTCTTTAAAAAATACCCAAACAGCTATTTGATTACTCAAGAACAATAACAAAAAAATATCTGAAGCATTAGTCTGTGCATGACTGACAAAACCCTTGCATAAAGCAAATTTACAAGTAACAAGTAACAGTATACCCTGAAATAATGGAAGGAAGAACCAAATCAGTAGAGAAAGAAGAAGTAACAAATCTAAGTCTATGAGGATACATGGGAATGCTATGGGCCACATACAAACTTATGTCAAAGTAGGAAGCTCCGTTTTCAACCTCCTCAGTTGATTAGGAGGTCAGTTGATCCTGAAATATTGCTGAAATACCTTAACAGGTATAATGCTTGGAAAACAAACAAAAAAAAAATCATACAGGAACAGACTTGCTCAAAGCTCGTCACTTTCTAAGCTTAAACTGACTGGCAATGGCTATGCAACTCTTTAAACATTCACCTGAATAATCAAGAGGCTAAGAGCAGCCTGGAAATGCCCTGTATGCTGGCAAACTGGAGCACCTAAGGCAGCGCCTTACCATCTGTCACTGCTTACCCTAATAGAGACCACACTGGCTTGGTGTTTATGTACGTAATGTTATCTGTGTAACTCAAAACTGAGGCTACTCTATTCTCAGGTTGTTTTGCCTCCTCTGTGAGATATCGCCTAATTCAGCATTAAAATGTTTTCTGAAGACGTGGGAACCGCGTTCTGTTATCGCATGTTTAAACCAAGGGAACAGCAGCAGATGCAGACACTGCAAAGCTGCTGTTACTAAGCTAGATAAAGGGAGAGCACTTGGTTCATCCAGCACCATTAACTGGGAAGATTTCTGGCATCCCTGCGGTTCAGCCTAGTGCAAGTGTGGCAGCCCAACAGGCTGAAATACAGGAAGAAGCTGAAGCAGGTCCTGCCAGAAGCTGCCCTGGCACCGGGTGCTGGACCTCCCAACACCCAGGTAGGGCCTGAAGCACAGAAGTCACCAGTCCGCTCCACTCCAACCCTGGTTTGCTGTCTCTGTGTACCAGTAAAGACTCCTGACAGGAGCAATTTATGACTCTTCGACCACACTTTGAGGAGGACTGAGTTTTTCAGATGCTGCCCATGAAGTTCCTCTACCACTTGTTTGTAGCTGCTGTAATAAGACACTAGATAATAAATTTAAAAAACCATATTCCAACTGTATTACAACCATGTTCTTTCAAACTGAAAACCTAGCTGGCTCAGTAACAAATCCAAATGCTCTATACTACTTTGAAAGCTTAAACTCAAGTGTTTCACATCCCCAAAGTTAAGACACTTTTTCTATGCCATACTAGAGAAGTTACCACACTGTTCACTGAGAAGGTGCATCCCTTTCATACTCACAAACCAGTATCAACTGTTTCTCATTTCTGTAATTCCTATGATTTAAAGGCCAGGCTAACAAATTCTATTGTTCGAGGGCTTTTATGTCGGGGCTTTTTTTTGGCTTTTCTTTTTTTCCTGATTTTTATAAAAACAAAAAAGAAGAAACAAAAATACTATTATAAAGTCAAAAGTCAAACCAAGTTAAAAGACAAAGAAAAGAATTCATACTTCACGTCTATCCCCTATCAGCCATCTCTTATAAGGCTTATGATGCTTACACAGTTTGCTGTTGGTTAGAGTACTGTATTGTTTTATATAGGAGCACACGAAAGCCAGTTTTAGTCAAAAAATTTTTCTATCCCCATATCAAGTTTTATCATGTAAAAAAACCAAACGTCAAATTCACTAAAGTCCTGCAGACAAGACTCTGCCCGTGAATAATCCTCAAGCCTGCAGAGCACAGAACTGCTGAAACACGGCCAGTATATGGTGGTCCAGTTCAGCTGTAAACAGGAGGTTCTCTAGGGTAACCATGTATTGCTGGATGATCTGGTGATGCTGGCAGATAAAAAAAAAAAAACAAAACACATTTCATTTGTATTTATATAAGAACAAGCAGAGAGGTCAAGACATGTAAGAATCACAGGTCAAATGTTTTCATCGAAGTTGTTGAGCATATCTCCTTTCCACAGCACAGTAGCCACTGGCAAGGCAAGCGTGATGCTGAGCCACACTGACTGCAAGAAGAAAGCAAGTGCAGAAATCCTGTTTGAAGAGCTCCCTGTAGCTCTTCACTCCTGGATCCTGAATTGAGGACAGGATCCCATTCGACTGCAGAGATTCCTAAGAGAATCATGATACTTGCTTTCCTCTGGAGCCAGACTTACTACCCATGAAGGGTTCAACTCAGAGGGGGACTACACTACCAGTCCTATTCCTCTACAGTTCTGCTGCTCATACAGGTGTAATTTTATATTCCTATCACTTTCATGCAGCCATCTGTGCTCGCTACCTGATTAAGACAGAGCCAAGAATTCAAAAATGACCTTTAATAGATATTTATGCATCTTATTAGAAGGAATTCTGCAATACTTTAATCCACTTACATAAAAGACATCTATTTTGGTATCCTAGTTCGCTCACCACTTTGCCCTTACTATGAACACACAGTTAAGAGGAATTCGGCGAAATTCCTAATCAAATCTCAGTATCTTTTTTGCAGCGTGCTGACAGTGTGGGAACTGATCACGAACCAGTTTCTCCACCAATCTGTGTCAGAGACGTGGCCAGAGGCAGAGTCACGTCCTTGCCCCACACCAGCCTTCAGAGCAGCCTGCTACTGCCACCTACTGCTGCTCCCGGGCGCCGCGCACTGCTCCGGGCACGGCGCTTTCGATCGGCACCCCCCTCCCTGCCCGCAGCCCTCCACACACCTACCTGTAGGAAGATCTGTTGCAACCTCTCTATACAACTCCTGTACCAGGGTGTGAACACGTCAATTCCACCCGTCTCGCAGCGCACCAAGTGCTCAGTTAACAGCATAATGAAACGCTGCAACAGAAGGAAAAGAAAAGAAATAAACCTTACGTCTTATAAAATGAATAAGGAACCCTAACCTCAGCTAAGAGGATCCAGGGGACAGCAGCTTTGACAGCAATGTGAGAATAATTATCTTTAATTATTTTGCTTAGCTAACACTGAATTTAGTAAGCAACTACAAGCCAGTCAACCTTGTGATTGTTCAGGAAACTGTACACTAGCAGAACTCCCCTGCTCCTGAGCACTCGAAACTGAGCAGGTCCTGTTCAGAAGCAGTCTTTGCAAGGGGATGATCTGGACTGGTTCTAACCCGCAGTAAATCCTTCAACCCTTTCCTATATTCTTACTCCAAGAAGATGCCCGAGATACCAGTGACGCCTAAAGCTTACAAATCCCATGTGAGACTGAGAGTGGGAACTGTGTGCCCATCACCTGGAAGATAACAAGGAAGAGATTCTTCTGCTCGCTCTGGGCTGACTCGACTTTTTCCTGCAGGCGCTCTATCTGCTCTTCCAGTGGCCCATCCTCCCGATCGCTGCTGCGGTCATCATCGTCATCGTCATCGTCACTGTCTCGCTGTAAGGGACAACAACACACGACTAACTGAGCAACCTGGCTACCTGTGGGAACTGTTAATGCCCTACGGTTCCACATGTGAAACGGTCTGCAGAGCAACTTAAGAGCAGCAGCAACTGAAGCTGCTCTGCAGCTTGGGTAAGTATTGTATTTTGAAGGACGTTTACTTTGAATATAATTCAGGGAAGAAATCTGGAAGGAAAAATGCCAATTTGGGAAAGCCCTGGGGAAAAAAATGACAATCAAGATTACAGAAAAACCAAGGTTAAAGATTCATCAGTCCTTTATTCAGCGGAAACACAGTAAAAGGTAATACCCGTGCTGACTTCATGATTACCAGATAACGAACAGCTTTAGAAAAGAAATCTGGCATAGATTTTTTAAATTGTGTCTACTGCAGCAGGGCAGGTAATTCATTCAATGAACAGTTCTGAGATCTCAGGGCTCCAAAAAGTAAAACACTCTGTGCAAGAACTCAGATGAATCTGGCTGCTCAGCACAGAAGGAAGACAAAAGTGTAGCCCATGGTGTTCAAGTGGGGACTCCCTATATTCATGATCAAAAGAGATGCTCTCAGACTACAAAGGGTCAGCATGGAAACCAAACTACTAACTAGGAAGATGGCATTCCTCATTGCCTCGAAACCAAAGCAAAACTACAACAAAAATACAAAATACGCAGCAGGACCAGACTTGGGAGCTCAGGTAACAAAGTCTTACACAAGATTACAAGGGATATAGGAGGAAAGGCAGAATCTTATGGATTATGGTACATACAGTGACTCAGTCTCACAGGATTGTTTCTGTGCAAAAATCCCCGTAACTTAACAGCTCAGAAGTTCAAATATTTATCACATGTGTAACATGTGACAAACACAGGGCCACACCTTCACTTGCCTATGCACAGCATGTACAACTCACAATCAAAAGATAGTTACAGTTCTGAATCAGCATGAAAAATAGAAATGACCTACCAGAGCGAGTGAGAATTTAATTATATTCTCTCCATAGAAACTTGCTTTTTCCCCATCTACAGAGGTTTCCTGAACTTAAAATGCTAAAGGATCAATAGCACCTAAGAGAAAGCATGTTAGCCTTGGACTCATTCCATAGTAGGGTAATCCAATTCAAGCTGGGTACATCAAAACTTGACGGCTTACTTCCTCTAGAAGGAATGGTCATGCTGCGGAACTATTCACTGTTGCATACAAATGCTTCTTCCTGGCACAACAGTAATTTAGAGTACTCAGTAAGAGTAAGAGCTGCAGCAAGAGACAAGTACAGAAATGAAAACACTGGTGTATTTGTTTAGAGATGCCAGGGAAGCATTTTGCCTCACTGTAAGATCAATGACTGCATCTAGGTCTTCAATAATCACAGGCGTTTATTAACTGCTGATCAATGTGGATTGAGGATGCAAGCAACTAGGATGGCTGTTGCTGGGAGTGGAGGAATGAAGGGGCTGGGACGAACCGACAGTGGCAAACTCTGAGGTATTAGTGACCTCTCAACAGAAACTTCTGGGAAAAAAAGACTGACTTGTGCAGGTTTCTTCAAAAACCATCAGCAGCCTCAATGCCATGTGCCACCAACTTTGTTCAAAGTTCTGGAGCTAGCTAAGGGTTTTATGCAGACAATCATTCTCACAGACCACATACAAACATGGAAATTCTCTCCTGCTCTCTGCAACTCTCAACATGTTTGTAAACTGACTTCCTTCTACCACAACTAAGCACTGCATTCAGCCAAGCTTCCTTGAGCCCTGTCTTTTGCAGCTGCCACAGAAGGTACTCTCTCACCCCATTTTCCTGCCCCACTTGGGAGAACAGCACACCACAGCAGCTGCTTGCTCATCTATTTATCGTATATAGTAACCCAGATCACACAGTATTCAGAAAACTAAGGTGGAAGAAGGAAGTGACAGTTGCCAGAGTCAGAATACAGCAGCATCCATGAGAAGCACAGGAACAGACAACTTTTCAATGGCTAATAGCTATTTCAGTGCACTTCTGCATAGAAGCCATGAGAGTACTCTTCAACTATTATTTGTAACTGTTCTTATTGTCATCTAATAGGGTAATTGGAATCAAGATTATAAGGCAAGTGGAAAACATGCTTGTATTGAAAGAGACACTTACAAGAGAGCACTTGAGCAGAGCAAATGAATTCCACTAAAGATTATACCAGGTTATTGCTACCATCAGAAAATGAATCCAGTTTTCGATGTCTTAGGGCTGCAGGTGACCATGTCTGCCAACATGCTTCCTGATAAACATATATATTCAGTCCTTCCCAAACTCAACTATATGCATCGATCTGACAGCAGGCAGGTTTGTATAACTTAGTTTTAAATAATTAAAGATTACAAATTACTTACTCTTTTGTGCTGCCTGGCCAATCTTGCCTTAGTCTCCTCCAGTTCTTTGTGAATCTTCAGAACGTGCTTATTCATCTTACGAATTGTGGAATGCAAGATCTCCCAGATATAAAACCTAGGAAAGACATAAAGCTCAAAACACTACTCTCAAAACCCAAGTCTAAGAAAGAAAACTGAAAGTAGATTCTTAGAGAAAAATGTAGCTAGGGGAATTTAAAAAATTCAAATGATACTTAAACATCTACTAGACTAAGCGAACACTCAACACACAGGAATGCGTGCAATGTAAGAAAGCTTAACTGTAATTTCTTTATCCATTTTTTGCAGTACACTTCCAAACCAGCACTGTATTTCATACACACGCTGCAAGACTATCAACATCAAATTCTGCCATTCTCCATGGTGGTACAAGCTACACACCTCCACCGAAGACCAGGACCACACTAAGCTAGCAGCTATGTAACACACAGCAACAGACTTTGTCTAGAAATAGTGCAAGAATGTTGCTAGCATGTGATTTTGCAAGTAGTCTCTAAGCCTGTCAAAGCAGAACAACCCTGGAACTGTCACATAAACATTCATATCCCAACTCAGAAAGGCAAATGCTAAAGTATATATTTTGTAGAAGGAGCAAAAGCTTTAATTGTACCTTTTCCTTCTATTGCTCAGCTTTCACAGATTGAACTATGTACTGGCCACTTAAAATAGTAATTCAGAGACAAGTAACCATCCAAGACAAATTCTTGTTACCTAGTGAAATCATGTGCAAGCTCCGAAGAGAAGATCCAGTTTGCTACTGCAGCACAGTCAACAATTTGTGTCCGAATCATCTTGTCCACAAGCACAGCAATCATCTATATTTTGAGAAAGACATTGCACACACAATCTATGTAAAATAGTCCAGCCTCTGATAAAACCAGAGATGGTTTGATGCAACTCTACATAGGTAGTATTACTGGGTGATTTCAAATACTTTAAGAAGCTGGATAGTCTACCCTAAAGCTGCTCAAAGTAGGGAATCTATATCAATTTACATAAAGCATTCTAACCACCTCTTCTACTTCTTGTGAAAGTCACATATCACTTTTTGTTAACATACATACTTCCATACGAAAGCAAAGTACAAGCATCAACGGGAAGTGAGGTCTTAAGAGACACAGTCCTAGTACTTGACATCAAAGTACTCAAACCAGAGCATATCTACCTGTTGGATCATGGTATGGAAGGAGCTACTGTTAGCCTGCTCTCCTTGAAGTACAACAGCCTTCAAATACAACAGTAAGCTCTTCTCTACAGGACCCATTCATTTCAGGACAGAGCCAGCGCTGTGCAGTCAATGGAACCTCTTCCTTGGTACAGGCACTGTCGTGATGCTGGGGGTTGCAAGCAATCTAGCAGGCAACTGCAGAGGGGAGTTACTGACTAAAGCAGTTGCAAGCTGTTCAGAAAAAAGGCTTATCTTGGTTACTGATGGGATTGAATGCCACGGTATCTAAGAACCACAGCCTGCACTGTATTTATCCTTACAACCACCCATTGTCAAATAAGGAAGTGTAACAAAGCTCCTTTTAAGGAAGGAAAATTAAAATAACTGAATGAATCATACAGAAGACTCAGCACTCGACTTTCAAGTCCCAGGATAGCATCCTATGCTCTATTTTTCTTTCTGTATTGCCAGGAAGATTTTCTGATTACCTAGCCTCATTTTCCAAGACACACAGGCCCAGGATTTTGAGAAACCACTTCACCTCAATGTTAAAAGTTTCTCTTTATGAAGTCACCCTTGCGACCTTGTTGGTCCAGGGACTACCAATTTCTATCGCTAAATCACTATCTGCAGCACAGATCATGCATTAGCACTATACGCCATGTGAGTACTGCTCATACTCTGAACCACATCAGAAGACATTCCCATAGACATGGCAGCAGGGTGAGCAGCATGAAAACAGACTCTGGACAAGTGTCCTGCTGTCCAGGCACCATTTCTTCTGCGTACGAGGGAGGTTGTGGACTCAAATATAAAAGGCTTGAGCAGAAGCAAAAGATTGAACTGCAATAAATACAAGAGAGGAAAATTTAAGTTCCATAATCAAGTGGAACAGCCTTCATGACTTTTGCACTTGGTATTTTTTAAAGCTATCTTCATTTATTCATAAAAATCTAATATGGCTGATTATCTGGGTTTGAAACCTCCACCTCAGTTTCGTCATGCTGCAATACAAAGGAACAAAAAGGAAGAGGATACGGATATCTTACTGCAGTAATGTAATTTCTTCTGATCCAGTTAAATGGCACTAAAAAGTAGGTCAGACTAATTGTCACATTTTCAAGGTCAGTAAGTTGGGCAGAAAGTTTAATATATTTGAAAAAATCCTGCTTTTTCAATATTTTTAGTGTACTTAGAAGAGAGGTGACATCTCACATAGCTATCTTCTAGGTGCTCAGTTTTTCCCACAGGGAATGGATTACAGGTCCAGTACCTGATGCAAGGACTACCCGTTGTCCTCAGCAGCATTGCCTCCAAAAGCCTAGCCTATGCACCTGTGAGGTACAGTCCACTTTCAAGCACAATAAAGTGCAACACAAACACACCAGTAAGGAATACATGAAATAATTAACGCAGGAAAATTCATCTTGAGTTCCTTATCGATTTCTATTTATAGAAGAATGACAGCTCAGGGAGAAAACAAATGCTGTGAAGAAACCGAACAGCTTAAACAATCGAGGCATTTTTCACCAGTCTTTCAGGGCATTATTTCCTCTGGCTCAAGAACGAACAAAATCATGGCACTGTCAGACTGATCTGTTCTGAACAGCCAATGACTGCAGCTCCACTCCCTCTGCTCACACACAACAGTGACTCCAACATGAGCTTTGTGGAATAACTGTATGGCTTTCACCCACAATTAAAAGGACAAAAAAAACCAAACCCTAAAACCCTCCGATCTTCCCACATTTCTAAGAATGTCGCCTACTTTTGATACGAGATCTACATCTTATTTCGATCTACACATCTACAGTTTTCCAATTTTGAATAGAAAGATGGGTTTAGCAGAAGTTATTCTCTTGTATGACAAACTGCAATACAAATCCAAGTTAGAATGGCAGCCTTTGCCCTCCCACAATGAACTCTGAGGATGAGGTGGCCTCAGTGATGGTTATATTTTATGTCCAGCTTTCATTTCAGGCACCAGTAACAACAGTAAATACAATTTAATTAAAATCTGAACTTTCCTTCAAATAAAGTGACAATAGACAAGTTATTTTTAAAGGATATAAAGCAAAATGTAATGGTTTTTATTAAATATGACCACTGTGAGCTGGAACTTACAAAGATTCTTGACATTGCAACCTCTTACCTGTGGATGATTCTTCCAAACCTCATATACAACCCTCAGAACATGGAGTTTGCCCTCATCACTTTCAGCGAGCGTTTTGAAGACTTCATGAAACCTTTCAATAGATGCAAGTAGTCAGTGGAGGGCTTGGGATTAGGTCAGAAGAGCAGCAGACACAATCCAAGTGGTTCAGATAGTAAACAAAAATTCTTCTGGCCTATCTGCAGCAATTCTTGAACAACTATTCCTTGGAAAATATAACCATCCTGAGCTAAAATAGGCTACAAAGACATGACAGCTCTGCTCCTAAAGGCAACTTAAATAAATCTTAGTGGTGAACCTACTCCCTGAGGCTGGGCTACATTTCTCATACTCTTAGAAGCAGGAGGCACTTTCATGCTCCGTGTGCTTATCTATACACAGCTGGAGCAAAATTTGCTGCCTTTTCAGTCTTAGACCTTCCTCTTGATATGTGTTTCTGTAACTTTATACACTTATCCAGTCTGCCTCTTTCTGAAGGAAATGCTTCTAAAAGCCTCTATTTTAGCAGTTACACTGACTGCTACACAGCATTCATAACCCAGATTACTGTAATACAAAGCGCAAGAGGCTCTTTTTGATCTCACGGCTGCCACTGTTGGCATGCGACAGTGAAAATACTGTGGCTTTAAGTATTCATATTACCCTGCCTCTTATACTACTGATTGAAGGTTACTACCTACAGCTTTTTATCAACATTGCCTCTATAAAGCTCCCAGGTACAGGTTTTGTAATAGTTTTATGTATCTTTAAGGACAGATAGAAAAATAATTAAGATGCACGTGACTACCTTTCATGTATTGAGGCCATTTAAAAGCAACTCCAAAACACACAGGCTTAAAACCCAGTTATTTTATCTCATTTTGCTCAAAAAGGTAGCAAAATTCTTGCAGTAAATTCTTCAGAAGTTAAAGATATGCTTTAAGGGATGCACTCTCTGTGCTTTGGTAGATAGACGTTTACAGCAGACTGCTTTGAAGTTTCATGTTTCCTTTTTCTTTCTTCATTTTTTATAAAGACATAACTGTTCTAGAGTCATATTCACAGTAAAAGGTATTGTGGTGGGAGCTACCCAGTTATTTGAATGTAAGGAGAAACCCTTGTGCCGCACTATAATCAGCAAATGAGTAATTCTAATACGAAGTAATGTTCCAAACCTGTCTCATTTGTTTGATTTACATCATGTGTCTGTAAGGTACGCATTTCTGTTGATTCCATTCACACCTACAACTTAGGAGTTATACTACCATTCCTTCAGTAAGCAGTATCATTCTTCGCCTAATCACATTGCATTGTGGAGCACCTAAAACATTGCTGAAGCCTGCACTACAGTTTTTTTATCAGGCTGTCAGAATTAAACAGCCCCAAAATAATGCACATATTACACTTACTTTGCCAGGGCACTGAAGGAATGGCTGAAAGACTTTGCAGCTAGATGGAGCAGAGTCTGAACAAACACTTCTATTTTCAGAGGGTTGAAGGAAAATCCTTCATCTGCAAGTTAAAATTAAAACTTTAAGTACTTCAACGAAAGCGTAAGTTAGCTGTAGAGATAACTTACGGTTTTAACTCATTTTACAAAAAAGTTTCATCAACAGGGTTTTGCAAGCGTGAGCAAGAGGCTAGGATAGAGTTTCCAAAATGTGCAGTTCTTCAGGCTCCCATTTTGCCATGGAGAAAACGCACAGAAAGAATTCCAGGTCAGTGAAGAAACTATCAGAGACACAGCTAGCCTCTCAAGGTGTAACAGCACTGATGGACAGCAGCAGAGAGAGAAAGGAAAGGAAATCGCAGAGTTATGCATCAAGCTGAAGGCCTGGCAGACCATAAAAAAGGGAGAGTGGATGAGGAGAGGGGAAGGTAAGGATGATTAGAATACAGAGATTGGCTACTTTATGACATGGGAGAAGGGTCGAGCAAGCATGAATAGCAAATATGGATACTAGGGTGAGTGGTGCCAAGTCCCCTTCCACAGCCTAAGGTACCTGGCAGGAGGCAGAGCACACTTTGGTGGGTGATGCCTAAAGCAAAGCAGGAAACGTGACAGTGGATCCCAGGGGGAAAAAAAAAAAAAACAAAAACAAAGAAAGCAGCAGACTGTTGCTGCTTTCTGCTTGTATAACAGAACACGTGCAAATATTACAGAAATATCGAAGCCATCCCCATTATATAGACCATAGAATCATAGAATAGTTAGAGTTGGAAAGAACCTTAAGATCATCTACTTCCAACCCCCCAGCCATGGGCAGGGACACCTCACTCTAGACCAAGACTCCGTCCAACCTGGCCTTGAACGCTACCAGGGATGGAGCATTTACCACTTCTTTGTGCAACCTGTTCCAGTCACTTCCTAATTCTCTGTTTTGCACTCCTTCTCACTCCCTACAACACATGCATTTTAGGAATCAATGCTGTCTGTGGCTGCAAAGCTAGAAAGGACGTGAGTGGAGTCCTATCATGAGTTTATATCCACAGAAGACTACAGCCAGCAGGTTGGCTATCTTACCCACTGTCGGTCTACACCAAGGGAGGGAAGCTCTTAGGATGGGGTACAAGCACTGAATCTGAGGAGTGGGGATAACAGCATGAACTGCCCTCTGTTGCTGAAGGCAAAGGAAGTGCTAAATTCTTTCATGCTACCTCTGTAAATGATCGCAAGAAAACACACCTCAAGCATCATGTTGCCCATGTTAAGAAAAACAGGCCTGTCTCTGGATGCAAGATGTTTACAAAACCCCCTAACAATGGTGTATTATTTCCACTTACAGATAAATTGAAACCAACTATTAGAAGGAAAAGCAATACAGTTCTGTTAACCACCACACACATAGCTCCCCAAAGGATGGCAGATAGTCTACACACAAAACAAATTACAACCTGCCAAAGCCTAGCAGCATACATCTTACCATCATCATCATCCTGGTTTGGATTAGGCACATCTTTTAAAATGCTGAAGATTTCATCATTACTGGCCTTATTTTTAATGGCAATTGTTAGACAGAGCGCCACAGTATATCCAGGAAGAGACCCTAAACAAAAGCAAAGAGGTCAAAAATATGTAGAAGACAAGCGAGTATTTTTAACACCAGCTTGTGCCTCAGAGAAACAAGTACACTTCCCACCTACACCTAAGATTAGCTGTGTTCAGTATCATTGTCCACATCACTCAACACGTTTCCTTGTCTGCACAATTTAATTCATATTTAATACATAACCTTGAGCAGAGTGTTTACAGCTGAGCTCAGCTAATCACTCTAAAGCTCTACTCCATATGCCACGGATTTCCTAAAAATACAATACTTCCTTGGTTGTTCTCACTGTATCTTTGATGATAACACTTTTATACTTAAGATTGTCTTTTCACTCAGTAATAAAAGGAGTAACAAGGTATCTCTGCATCTCAAGCTTTACATCCTCTGCTGCCTCTGTATACTTCACTAAACCGAGTTTACTGGTAAAATCTTCTACTGTTTCATGAAGTTCAAAGAACAAACTCACATTACCACTTCATATGCTGACTTTTGCACAGTATTGTGCCCAAAGAGGGGAAACAGATAGATTTTCCAGTTTTAGACTTCTCGCAAACAGTACTGTACACCACCACAACCACCTCAGCAAGAGTAACTTCATGTATCTGGATTTTCTTTTCCTCATGAAGTAACCGAGGTGATTATATTACAGAGATTCAGGCTTAATATATATTAATTGCTCATGTGAAGCATATTTACACATATAGAAATCATGCATATTTATTTCAGATGTATCCTTCTTTATGACAACTGATATTAGTGTCAACATAGTGCACTCCCTTGCTCTGAAACACTATTTTCAACTTGACCCCTCAGTAACTTTCATACTTACTATTACTTTCATCTCCGTATTTGTAAATGCACACTGGATTAGCAGGACTGAGGACGGAAAAACTTGCAGGAACAATGTCTATTATTCGCTGGTGGTAGGAGAGTCTGGAAATAACAAGTTCCACAGCAGTAGAATTAAA
Organism: Strigops habroptila; assembly: GCF_004027225.2. Classification (NCBI taxonomy): domain Eukaryota; kingdom Metazoa; phylum Chordata; class Aves; order Psittaciformes; family Psittacidae; genus Strigops; species Strigops habroptila. The sequence goes on along the minus strand of NC_044302.2, from coordinate 42,383,152 downwards.
ATGGGAATAACATCAGGGCTAATTCTAAAGTGACTGTGTTACAATGTTTTTCCTACATTTAACTTTCATAGATCAATAACAGAATGGTAGTTTCTGCTGGGTAGCAGGAGCTTAGGTAAACCAAACTTACTAGTAGATGCTTTCTATTTGAAGTCTGTGATGCTAGAGTTTCATTCTCATACAGTTAATTTAGCTTGTGAAAAGATTTAGAGGCTGCCTGATAGGATGTTTTATGCAAAAGCTGAAGATGTGATGTAGAAAACTAGTAAGAAATTGGTATTCAAAGCAGAAAAAATAGTAAACTGGACATCTTCATTTTACTTTCCAGCTTATTTCACTTCCACAAAGGCTTAATTTTGCTACCAGAATTTTTAATGGAAGTGCGCCACGGAAAAAATGCATTTGCTTTGCAAGCACAAGACTTTCACACTTTCTATACTGAATTCACTGAAAACTGGATGAATGTTTTCATGTAGGATGCTGAACAACATAGGTTTTTTGAACATTTTGCTCTCTTTCCTATATCACTCTATGTCAACAATTTTAAGTCCAGCCCTGATTGTGTACTCCTGTTCTGTTTGGGGGGTTTGTTCTGTTTGCTTGGAGGGTGGGTTGGTTCTTTGTTTTAAGGTCAAGGAACATCAGAGGCACCTAGAATACGCAAGATTATCAGTTTTTAGTATAATTGATGATCAGTTCCCTCCATTTCTATGAATGCTGAATACTTTCCAGGAACATTGCCTGAACTCTATTTCTTTCCACGCCTATGGTGAAGCATGTCTTTATGTAACTACAGGTGTGCATACCTTGAATATGCAGCTCACTATTGTCTGCTCCACCCATTTATCTCTCTCTCTGAAGTACTGTCCTAAGCATCCTACAGCAGGTAAACCAGATTAAAATCACACCAGCAACACACCCACCTCATAATTGAAACTGAATTGCAAGAACAGATGTGCCTAAGACAAGCCAAATTAAAAGGAATCTGACAGGATGCATAGAATCATAGAATGGTTTGGGTTGGAAAGGACCTTAAGATCATCTAGTTCCAACCCCTCTGCCATGGGCAGGGATGCCTCACACTAGACCATGTTGCCCAAGGGTCTGTCCAACCTGGCCTTGAACACTGCCAGGGATGGAGCATTTACCACTTCTTTGGGCAACCCATTCCAGTGCTTCACCACCCTCACTGTAAAGAACTTCTTCCTTATATCTAACCTGAACTTCCCCTGTTTAAGTTTGAACCCATCACCCCTTGTCCTATCGCTATTCAGAAATAAACAAACAAACAAAAAAATAATCAAACTGCCTTGAATCCAACTATCAAAAGATCTTACTTACCGCATGCATTTTTCCAAAACCTCTCTCACAAATTTGGGTTTGGGCTTCTCAAGGTCCTGAGTAAGACAATCTGACCTATCAAAGGACAGAATGCGATAGCTTTTAAGAAAACAATAGTTTTTAAGAAAACAATTTTGCTTTAGTTTCTTTTTGGCTAATAATTTTCTAATAGGTACAAACCAATCATGGTCTAAGGACAACTGCAGTGCTTGACAGTTTTAGAGTGTAGGCAATTGTAAGACAATGAGGTAAGTTTATCACTATTTTCTTATTGGCCATTAGCATTTTTGGAATCTCATCTCTGTGGGATATATTTTCAAGTAGCTTCCCTTCCCCGACCAGATTAAAAATAATTTGTGTTTATGGTTACCTGGCTTTCCCTCTCCTTAGGAAAGAAACCTCATGTGACTTCATATTCTGTTCCTCCCTCACAGGAATTTTGGAACTTATGGCTGATTACAAACACATTTCAGATGAAGAAAAGCCTCAAATACAGTCACTTGTGAGATTTGTGCAAAATGGCAGCTTGTGAGCGAGACCCACAGAAGCACTGCCATCAAGGAACATCCAGGCAAAGAAAATTCAGTTCTTTGAAGGCTGCTGCCTGGTCAGTCAGCATGGATGTGTACTAGGACAGCCAGCAAGCACTTAACTCCACAAGAGGACAACACAAGAAACTGAAATAAAGCCACAAAAATGTTATCACAAAAAGAGTTGCACTCCCCTCCACCAGGACACTTTGGCAGATCAGCTACAGAAAGCATGAATGGTAGCAGGCTGTGGAAGTTAAGTAGGGAAGACTTAACTCCGAGGTGATGTCTCTTTCTACATGGTGCCTGGAATGGAAAGCTCAGGGGAACCTCTGGTTAGACACTGATGGAGTCCAGGGAGCTCCTGCTAGAGATGCAAGTTCATGATTTGGCATGGTAAGAATGGATGGTAGGGCCAGCTCTGACAGAACTTCAGGTGCTAGGATTTGGCAGGAGGGAAAGAGATCACAAGGTCTCAAGGATTAAGGTTATAACGAAGGTTTAGGGTAGGAAAGGGAGCAAGATTACAGTACGAATACAGGAAACAAGAGTCAGGGCAAACTATTGAAAGTAACTGGGGAGTCATTTTAGAAAATATGCCAGCAACTGACTAAGGGTATGGGACAAATTAAAGAAACAACATTACTGCTTCCCCTATTTAGGGAACGTTTACACGATTTACCACAAAGTTCACCAGGGACAATACAATGACTAAAGAGATTATCAAGATAATCTACCACTGAGTGGTGGTGAACAGATTAAGAAAGGTATCTACTGAAGAGCTGTAGGAAAGCAATTAATAGGGCCACTACACTGTGACACTTCCTGAATAAGCTTGTAATTTTAAGGTTTTTGCAATATCGGGTTCGAATCAAAAGGAGAGAAACTTACCAATCTTCCCAGCTCCAACGGAACTGAAAGTTGCTCAAGTGGTGAGAAAACCAGTTAATAAATCTTTGTTAAAAGAAAAAGAAAGCTCCATTAAACATCAGAAGAGCAGGAAAACCTGACGAGGTTTTTTTACAAATGCATTCTACTTTTCAAAGGCAAACATAACTCTAAAGCTATTACAGCATTAAACAAGCATTTATGTTGACAGAATCAAAAGACTGGCTTCAGAGAGTCAGAAAGAAGCTTTTATGGGTAAATAGCCTGTCATGTCCTGATTCATACAAAGATATGACCTATTAAACTAACAATTAAAACGTAAACTTACTGTGAATATGCTACCTTCACTTTTTCCATGAGTAATTAACAGCCCTCCTACACAATGCAGACCTCACTTAAAGGGAAAAATTATCATTACTCTCCTCTTCTGGTGGCATATACGCCACTAACTGCACTCCAAGTCTCCTCCAAGATCACTAGGGAGCAGGCATAGTACTAGATAGGAGTACTATGGAACTATGAACAACCTTGAACACAAAGAAGGAGTCACTAATCTCAACTGTACTGTACAGGCAGCTAGACTTGTGACCTCTTGGGGTGTGCTGCTGGGAGGAAGTGGCAAACAGTCAGTCCTCCACCCTTCTCTTCAGATTTCTCAAAGCCAGAGCCCAGAACGCATTCTGAATAGCACCAGTAAGTTCTAACAAGGATTTCTGACTACTCTTTTCATAGCCTCTCAATATCCTGAACATTGGATATTGATTCCATTGCCTCCAGAACACATTTACCTGTCCACACATGTTGTATTCATCGTATCCAAACGCATGTACAGCATTTCGGTGGCTTGTGCAAGCTGGAAGTTTCTTATTAAGGTTCACAGAAAAAGAACTAGATAAGACAGATGTTGTTCCTTTCATTTTTTTAATAGAATGTCACCAATTTATTTTTTTTACTGAAAGCTCCCTAGGTCAACTCCAAAATCAGGTAAATCACAGTAAATCCTCAGTGGTGGAGAAATAGGGGAGCAGCATATTATGATAATCCCAATCTGCTTTTCTTCCATTATTGCAACAAGACTGCTGGCTTCTTCCACAGAAAGCCAGAATTTGCACCACATAAGCAAGACTGCGATGTGAAAAGACACCAACATCCTTATGGAGTACTTCTATGATCTCACCTTCATGGGCTGCTGTTGATGCTTATCCACAGACAATCTGTGATCATCACTGAAGGCTTGAGAGAGTATGTCTACACTGACTTCACCCAACAAGGCCTTTATGCTTCTTATAGTGTCCCTATTAATGTTAAAAACCTTCTGCATGGATGTCTGCCCAATTCTACAAAGAGACTTTGCTCTAATCATTGAGATTTTGTGAGTGGTATCATGAAGTAGAATGAAATTTGGGCATGAGATTACCAGTGGACAGACACCTGTTAACTGGCCTGCATTCTCAGTCTGTCGCTTGATCCAAGACAATGATCTAACATGATCTAAATGGCAGCAAAGTAGGGACAATGTAATAGCCAGAATTAGATGGGAGTCATGCCTCCATACTCAGCATTTGGCCTCCAAGAGAGGAATACTCACACAGTTTTTAGAACAAAAGATCAAGCCAGTCACTTACTTTCTTTCTGAGCATTTAATGTGTCTGTGACTGTGCCATACACTGCCCAGACTTATCTAGGCTGCAGTGACAAACAAGAGTTTTGTATTTTATCCCCTCACCAAGACAGCACTTCCTGGGAATGTCAGAAGAAGTACCAGAACACCATCCAGAAAGCTGAAGAGTCTTGCCCACTTGGCAAGTCTAGTCCTATGCTAAGTGGGATGTGCTATTCTTTCACATGGGTGTTACAGGCAGAGTTTCATGCTGCTGCTGTAAAATATTAGCACTGCCAATATTTGTTGCTATCCCATCAGCTACAGAACAAACAAAATAAAGACTGCATTTTATAAATGCTCTCCAGCAGAACAGAAAGGATACAACTTGTGGCAAAGAGCCGGGCTGAAGCTTGCAGAGTTCAATCAGGAGCGTTGTGTACATGACTTCAATGTGCGGTGGAGATGGAAGTTGAAACAACTCAGCAAATATTACCTGTAGGAGAGGAAGGCACAGAATGAGAGCATGGCCTAACATGGCCTGCACAATCATCGACTTTGGCCGCCTATCTTAAACAATTAAATACCCCAAAAATATCCTTTCAAATGCATGTTCCAGGAAGAAGGGAGAGAAACTTGTAAATGTAGTGGTAACCCTTCACTGTACTAACACCATCCACTCTAACAGCCCTTATCATTTCATATTAACACACCAGCAGCATTATAAATATGTCTAACAAATACACCATGTAACTGTAGAAATGGGCATAGTTATAATATGACCTACTGCAGTGCTACCATGATCTGAGAAAAGCAGAAATCATCTGATCTCAGTAAGTAATAAACATATCAAATGAAGCTAAGCATGTAGTATGAAAGACCATTTACATAAAATTACATCTCTGTCTTTTCCGTCATATTCTCTTTTCTCCTACACAAAGTCTTACATAAATAAAGCCACAACTCCCAACTGTAAACTACAACCAGCATTTCACACAACAAAAATTTATGCTCGGTACCCCTTGGTAGAGGATCCTTCTAATAAAACTGAAAACAATCCTGCAGTCAGCGTTCGTGGTTTTATTTTCAAGTTTGCCTACAATAACAGCATGCCAATCTTTGAGGGCTACGGAAATAGCCCTCAATATCATTGTACAACGTCCATCTCTGAGTTCATTTTATTTTGCATGCCATTCTTAACTAGATTTAAAATACAACAAAGGATTTCATTATGGCTGGTCAATTTCCTCCTTAAACTTCTAAATAAACACAGAAGAACTGAACCTTAAATAAGTAAGCTTTAGAAGATCTTACTATAAGAAATCAACATCCATTTATAGACTCCACAAACAGCACATGAAAACACATTGAATGGAACTTGTTATTTTAAGGAAGGACTTACAAGCATGAAGAGACTATAAGAAGCTGGAGAACCTTTCCATGACAGTATTACTTGGACATACTGTTAAGACAAATAGGGGAGGCCCTCTTAAGTAGAATACTAGGTGGAAACCTGCTCCTTTTCTCAAGATAGGAAATAATAACTGGTGGAGCAGTCATTATCTGTTTGAGATACTGCATAAAAGTGTATTTGACACTCATCACACGTTCATTACCAAATGTTCAGATTAAGCGTTTCAAACTGGCACACCATATTTTGCGAAAATAACAAGGCCAAAGAAAGACCAAAACAGTGATGAGCTGAATGTCTGAGCTCTGACAAGTGCAAGTTGTACCAAAAGCTGTAGGAGCACAACAAGCCAATGGCGCTGCCCAGACATTCTTTGTTCACAGCTACCAGAAATACCCACGTTCCATTCAGTAAGAAGCAACTGAGAGGAAGGTACCATGTTTCAGTGTTTTGCACAGATTCTGAGTAGCATGGAGCATTCTGTGCTCAGCTTGACAAACTACAACGTGGAGCCTCAGGGACCTCAAAAGTAGGCGCACTTGGGAAGGTACTGACAACCACTTTCAGGCTACATTTACTTCTACTTAAGTGGTATGTTCTGAACCTGAAGTAACACTTTCTATTATTTGTTAGACCATATTGTTTCCACAGTTCTACAGACTTACTGAAAAGTTTGTAAAATTTCAGATTAAACTGATAAATTCTTGCTGAAAGCAATGTATCACCAACTTGACTGTCAAGAGAGACCTTGCCAGGGAGCAGTAACATGAACAGAAGCCTGAAAAAAACATGCTAAGCCTAAAAAACTCTGGAGCTTCATTAAAATTAAGCAGTCATAGACAAGTAATGAAATTAATATTCTAAAATACCTTGAAATTGCAAGAAAAGGGAAATCATTGCAGTAATAGTCAAAGAACTTGTACAGCCATAGAATCACACAACGGTTTGGGTTGGAAAGGACTTTAAGATCATCTAGTTTCAACCCCCCTGTCATGGGCCGAGGCCATCTTGCCCTTCCTTACAGTAATTTCACCTACACAAACCTTTGCTATTTCGCATCCTTCAAGTTTCTAAAGAATTTCCAGGGCCTATAGGTAATTTATTTCACCAGGAATTGCAGTAACAGTTTGTTGGCATTAGTGTACAGCTGAGCATAAAGCACACAGCCACAGAGGCATATACAGCACCTTAAGATAGTGAAGATAAGACCAGTGAATATGCTTTGATCTTAAAGCAGAAAATTTTTGTTAATTTTAAGATTTCTCTGCTCTGAAAGCACAAAAAGAACAAGTTGATCCAAGGTAACAAAACTTTACTGCATTCAGAATATTTGACATTTTGGTGCCAAGAGGAATTCTCAATTCCACTTTTATCAAGGTAAATCTTCCACATAAGGTTATTTCTTGTTATAATTAGCTCTGAAATACCTACTTAGTTACTTCTTCAAAAAGCCTGTATATGACAAGTTGTCATTATTACTGAAATCTCTATCCCGTTCAACTTTTGATGGAAATTAATGAAATTTTGTACAGCTCTGCATGTTGAAAACAGGCACCTTCAAAGGAGGTAGCAAAAGAAAACCTATGCTGCGATTCTGATACACATTACAGGTATTTAAAATTCTCCAACATGGAAGATGCCCCAGAGGAAACACCATACTTTCACATCAAGGTCATTCCAGGGCCAGCAGAACAACATCATTTAGAAGATCCAAACATAAAATCATGCAGAACAGCTGAGTCTGGCTGGAAATCATTTAGTCAACAGCCCCTACATAAAGCAGCATCACCAAAAGCAGGTTGCTCAGGGCTGTGTCCTCTTAAGTTTTGAACTTCTCCAAGGATAGAGTCTCCACAACTTCTCTAGGAAAACTCTTCCAGTGTTTAAACATCTTCTCAGCAAACGGAAGATTTTTCCTATGTGTCCTGGGTTCAGCTGTAACAGTTATTCTCCTCCTTCCTAGTAGCTAGTGCACTGCTGTGCTTTGGTTTTAGTCTGAGAACGATGCTGATAACATACCAATATTTCAGTTGTTGCTAAGTAATGCTTACCCCCATCAAGGACTTTTTCAGTCTCATGCTCTGCCAGTGAGGAGGGGCACAAGAAGCCAGGAGGAAGCAGAGACAGGACCCCTGCCCCAAACTAGCCAAAGGGGTATTCCATACCACAGCACGTCATGCCCAGTATATAAACTGAGGGGAGTCACCCAGAAGGCCCAGATCACTGCTCGGGTCAGGCTGGGTATCAGTCAGCAGGTAGTGAGCAATTGTATTGTGCTGCACTGCTGGTTGTATTTTTTTTTCTTTCCCCTTGTTATTTCCCTTATCATTATTATTGTTGGTGGTAGCATTAGTAGTTTTGTATTGTACCTTAGTTACTGGACTGTTCTTATCTCAACCCATGGGGATTATATTCTTTTGATTCTCCTCCCCATCCCTCCGGGGGCCGGGGGGAAAAGGGGGGAGTGAGCGAGCAGCTGCGTGGTGCTGAGTTACCGGCTGGGCTTAAACCACAACACTATGTTTAAATGGAGTTTCATCTATTTCAATTTGTGTCCATTTTATCTTGTATTTTAATTCTTTTTTTTTTTTTAACTAAAAGTGAATTAAATGTAGCCATCTCTTAGACTGAATCATACATTAGAACCATCACATGTAAAGCTTTAGAAGTTTGAGAAATGCCACAACCTTGTGCTTGACCAAACCTCCCATGCAGTGAGTTAAAGTTGCAACAAAAAGCATCAAACTTTCAACTGTATATAACCCACTCACTTAAAAGCCATTTATTGAATTCAACAAGGTCCTGTTGACTGCCAAGTCAAACTGTAATTTAAGGGACCTATCAAGGAACTAACTGGGACACATTACTTGTGAAATAACTGAGCTACAAAATAGGTTATGTATAAAATCCATACCTCTACGATGTGGTAGTTCAAGGGGATCTTGTTATTGCCTGGATAGCTCAACAGCTGTGCAGCACTGCAAAACCATAGATACTAAGTTAGCTCGGAACATAACACAGCAACATGATGTAAAGATGAAGTAACAAAGTTACAGAAAATGCATAATTCTGGGCAAGAGTTCAGACAAAAGCAGCACAAATCCAAATCCTTCCGAAGTCTATTCATCAATCCACAGCACACTTAAAACAGAAGCAACACAAGAACACTGCAAGCAGCACAATGAGCATCGCCTGAAGTATGATTTGTAATGATGTATTTTATCTCTATGCAGTTACATCACTTGAACACTGTTCTGCTATGCAAAATAGTTTTGCATTGTCATGGTGATCTGCAATTATGACATGGATATATTAAAAGGAAAAAAAAAAAAAAAAAAACCCCAAACAACTGATGCTCTGAATGACTTGAAAGCACAATTAAGCTAATAGATTATAAAAGAAACTCACAGGCTTCAAGTGATTCACCTTTTTAATCAGCTCATTATCACCTATCATCATTACAAAGCAAACAAATGTTACTTCCTTGATTTTACGGCTACCTCTGGCAAATCTTGTATCTTCTTCTAGTCTTCTACTCTCTTCTGAGAACTAACAAAGGCTATCCCAGTAACTTCAACAACCCTCAATTTCTCATTTCTGCCGAATCAGCCAGCTATAACAAAAAACCTATCACATGCCACCACCAAAAACACTCTTTCTGCCCATTTTTTGTCATACTATGAGAAGTTTGGTGGTTTTCATTTGGAAGCATGACCTAGCCAATTACCTGTGGCAAACCACCTCAGTTATTGATTACCCGCATCAGATATTGCTGAGGCAGAAATGAAGTGCCCTGACCGTTCCCTGGCACGGCTGAATTCAAACTAACAAAATCTGCTGGCCCTGCAATGACTCCCCAGAGAGTGCTCAATTATGTCTGCTGTGTAACCCCAAAGAGATGAATGCAAGAGGAAGAGTAGGAAGCAGAAGTGTGTTCATAAACATCGGTGCGGTCAGCTGCAAGGCACCACCTCAAGGCTTGCTGTGCCCCAACAAATGAGCTGATTCACAATTCCATGAAGCATAATACAACCACACTCTCCACAGTGCTCCCATGAATAAGGTGTGTCTACGTATCTTTTTCAGCGCAACCTGTATCGTCAAGGAACTCCTTCTCAAGCAGCCACTGTCATCATACAAACTTTCCATTATCTGGATATTACTGGATATTCCAGATAACATTTTTAATATAGTTAAATGCAGTAAATCAAGATTCCTCAAATGTTATAGAAAACGTTTACTCTTGAGCCCCTGTCTAGCCAGTGGAGGACTCTGCATATCCCTGATGGCACCAAATCCATGGTAGCATATGAAAAGTGCCAAGGCCCCATAGTGCTAAGGTGTTCTTACCAAGTCTTTCTCTCTTTCCAGTGGGATTTGATGATGCAGTGAAGGTTCTCTTCTATCACAAATCGTTCAACAGAGTGGCTGCCTGGCATGACGGGGCCCTGGAAAAAAAGAATTAAGACTCACGAAAGATCACTGCTAATACAGCGGTACTACAGGTAGCAAGCAATCCTAAATACATTTACAGGTGGAAAAAATAGCCCAACTTCCACATAAATACAGTGAAGTCTCGGCTGAGGACTGAAAAGCTGGTGTGACACAGTTCTACAGATTGTTGTTTAAAACAAAATGAATACTAGGACTCATTACAAAAAGAAATGGGTCAAAATTAGAGATCATAAGTTCATGGATCATCCAGTCTTCGCTTTGCTCTGTGGAGCCATCAGGAAGGCTACCACAACGCGGCCTGAAAAAAACCCAAAATCACAGTTGAGCTGGAATATGATGAAAAAACAAAGCCAGGAACAGCCAGGATAGAGTGGAAAGAATAAACAGTCATGGTTTTGTTCATTGAAAAAAAAAAACCCAGGGGCAAATAAATGAAGGCAAAAGGCAACAGACTTAAAGTAAAGGGAGGTATAAAAGCACCTGGAGAAAGCAGCATATATTCTTTTCCTATTCCTATACACTTCTGTCTATATACCTGCTGTCGAACGATGCTGGAGTCAGACTGTCAAGATAGATGGATCTTTCACTCACCCCAATTAAGCACTCTTTGTTCCACAATATGCATCAACAAATTTTAACAGACGAGTAAACAACAATCTTTAAACATTACAATAAACACCCAGCATGGAAAAGTCACCAACTTGTATGGAAGGAAAGTCTCACTCAGTAGTTTTACTAGAGACATTAGAGAATTCAATCAACATTGTCATTCTAAATGAAAGCATGAAAACACCTCACTCCCTACATTCTGCTCCTCACAGATTTACTTTGTACAGTAACTTGGTCTCTTAGTTCACTTCTGCAGAAGTACTAAAGCAGAACAGCTGCACGTGTTCAAACAACTGGGAGACAGGACATCACACTCTGAACAATACTGGCGTAGGAACCTGACTGTGGGATCCACTCACGAACCCCACAGCAATCACGTACCTCGGGGTCATCCGTGTAGTCAAACATTCTAAAAATAACCCTTGGCATGGGGTACACTGAATCTTCGGTGTGAGGCGGAGGGGTGAATGGAGGCAGATTGTGCTGCAGCGCTTCACAAAGAATACTGTCAAAAGCCAAATAGGGCCTCAGAATGTGTCGTTCTTGCCAGCGGTCTTTTTTCAACTTCTGGATCTGAGACCAAAGGCAGTCTAAATACTGAAGGAGAAAGGTGAGAAACATCAGATGTGCCAAATCTCAGAACAAAGGTGGCAGCTCCCTGAACTATCAGAAACGTGTTTCTTAGATTCAGTATTCTATTCAGAAAAAAACTCAAGTCTTAAACCGCTGATTCGGTAAACCAAGAGCAATTTAAGAACTCTAAACACTAGAGCTGCTCCTAGTTTCACACAACCACTGGCAGGCTTTTAAAGACCAAGCGCCCAGGAGTCCTAGCATGATGGCCATCCTTTGAATCTGTCAGCAAAACTGCACCAGTGAACACTACTTCAATCACTGCTTATTGGTGGTATTAATACAGACATAATACCAACGTTTACATTGGAAAGATACTCCATAGGACTGCCATGCTTTCCCCAGAGCAATCAAAACTATCAGTATATTCAAGCCACGTATAATACTGTCAAATATGTAATACATCTGCCATGGTTTTCAACACAAATCTGAGTCCCAGCATTCTCCCAGAGATGGCACAGACACCTGGGAAAACTGGCCAGCTACTCTCTTGCTAAAAGCAGGCCAAGAACTCTAGAGGCCTGTGGCCTTACTGAACACAAGTTTCAAGTTATAACTGACGCAAGAAATGCTTTGCATTTACTGAAATTATTGCTCTACAAGATGGGAACAAAACCAGTCACAACTGGCACCTGAACAGCCATGCTTGCGGTACTCTGGGTAACACATGGTCTCAAATGCACTCTGCTAATCTCTCCTCTACTGAACCAAATAAGGAAATTCTGATATTGAGCAGGCAGAATACTCACGTTGACAAATTAGTCAAAATCAGACAGCCTATCCCCCCAAATTATGATTAACAAGACAATTGTTAAGATTGCACTTTAATCAGAACAGTGAACAACATGTAAAAGGGCCATGTTCTAAAACTTCCAGATCAATTTAGATCTCACTTTGCAACTAAGTTTGTCCTCAAACTTAGGGGAAAGAAAAAAAACCCAGGAATATCTGAAAAGGTAAATTCCACCCCAAACCAGCCAGATGCCACCTCTCTCCTCCAGTATTTTTGGTTCACTTGTGAACAGTGGCACAATGACTGCTGCACACAGTTTCTATGTATTTGTTTAGCACTTCCCAGAGCCGAGAAACCAAAGCCACTACAAAGCTTTCTTTCTTGCAGAGGGAGAACACTGAGGGATAAGTAAGGAATTACATTTTGCTTCTCACAAAGGTCCTTTTAACACGAAGCCCTGTATCTGCAGTTCCAAAACAAACAGTACAATCTACAACCATTCCTCACGTCATAAATTTTCCCCAAGGGTCTTTCAACAAACAACAAAATACTCACCCTACACAACCTTATATTTAGACCCAAAAGTTAAAAGAGAATTTCTCATGTAGGACTTCTTTTTAATTTCATGATAAAAGTATACCTTAACAAAAAGATCCAAATTTCCTGAAAGAATGTAAAGTCCACTCACCTCCTCTTGTGGATGTGGCTTATCAGCAGTCCAAACTTGTAGCATGGGTACATGAATCTTCTGCCGGCGTCTGTTTACACAGGAAAGAAAACCTGACTTTTAAAAGACTAATTTAGGGCAGCATTTTTTTTTTTTCCTTACTACAAGTGTACTACTATTTGATCTCTTCAGCTGATGAAGACTACAGTATATAAAAACCAGGCTTGTGATTACTTAAAATATCTCTATTATCATATCTTGACAACCATGTTAAATTGAAGCATCTAGACAGAAAGCAGTCACACTGCAGAGCACTGATGCAACAACCTATCAGTATTCACAGCACACTTACAACTGCAGCTGCTCCAGCATGAGCAGAACAAGACCTTCAACATACCCTAGAACTAGACAAGTCAATAAAACTTTTCAAAACTCTCTCCACCTATTCTATTTTCAGGGCTTTTTCCCCCCACAGGCTGGTTCAGTCCTAAGACTTTAGAATACTTTTAAGCAAGCGATAATCAAACCTATTAATCCATAATTGAATAGGTACCACTAAGAGTATTTTTAATGGATTACAACTTACTTCAAATAGCTTTCAGTCTGAGACAAGAGACGATCCACTTCAGCGTCCTTTTTCTCATATAACTCCTTTCCCACCCACGGCAAAGAAGACAGAAATGCAAATACGTACCAGTCACATCGTACCTACATGGAAGAAATATACTGAAATCTAAGTAGACAAGAAAGTTCCTGAAGTTTTTGAACATACACCCCATTTTAATTTAAATTATAACATTAGCAAAACTATTATTTTGGAGGATGTAAATACCAGCAGTTAAAGACTAGATTGACGACCATGAAAAAAAATTTCTCGCTTGAAATGCATCATTTTTAACTTGAACTGTGACAAGCAGACTTAAAAAACAGTATCACTTTCACAGTCCTTCTGCAGATTATTGATATAGCAGAACAAACCAGGCACTATGCACTTGCCAAAGTAAAGTAAAATGCATTCACTTCAGCTACCTCACTATAAAAAGATGGTATTTTCTTGGTGTATGCCTGTTTTTTTTCTAACTGCCACAGGCTACTTTTACTCACACTAAGGAAACCACACATGACAGTCCATTTAGTTTGCTCTCTCTAAAGCTTCCCTGTTCTAAGCATAAATACAGGAGTAATAGTACAGAAGAATGGTGAAAACAGCACTAGAAAAGTCTACAGATCTTTGGCTTACTTGGGGCACATCTTCCTCCTGTGTCACACTCACAAAGTTCTCAAACATAGCTACCATTGAAGGCGCAGCTATTACGTGACAGTTCACAAGATCAGATAGAAAACGAACCTAAAAAGGACAAAAAAAATGGTTTAAATGACTACTTTTTAAACTGACTGCACAAGAACAAATGAGCATTACTTTAAAAACTAAAACAAACCATCAATATAAGCATGATATTCATTCAGAACTACAAAGGCAGAAACACTGCACACTGGTACAGACCCACTTTTCAACCCTGGGAAACAAGTGTCACAAGTGCTGCCTAACTTATTCATTATAGTGTCTGTAGTCTGTTTCCCTGCATTAACATTGCAAGGATAATATTTCTAATTAAGGAAGGGTGGGAAATACCGGTACGGATTCAAAGACATGTTAACTGATACTACAGAAAAAAACCTTATCTACACTTATCTACACTAAAAGTCAGAAGTGGGAGGAAAAAACTCCTAAAAAGCTGAAGATGGATTGATCCATTGCTTCCTGAGTCCAGATGTGCACCAGGAAGCAGCGGTGCCAAATTTGTATGCAATTACAGATGATTAATTTCTATAATTATTTATTCATAAATACTTATTTATACAGAGAGCTTATCTAAAAACTGCTGGCTTTTTCAGGTTTCAGAAATGTGACAGACTGATGGCATGCTGGGAATCAAATGGCTTTATTTGCCTGGGAAGAAAAAAATCTCCACGACAGGAATATATCCTAGATTTGGCTGCACTATAGTAAGAAATGAAGACTGACAGAAATGGGAATTTAAGTAGAAAACACATGGGGAAAAGCAGTGTCCTTTTTTCTTTTTTTTTTTGCCTCTCCCCTCGCTTTTGATTTTTATTCTGCCTTCAGACTTAGGCAAGGCCCTGGTAGGACCCAAGCTTTCCCAGTATCACCACAATCTTAACAGACAACATAGGCTGAAATTTGAGCAATTAAAATCTTGCATATTTTTTTCTTAAAGGCTCTTTTCTTTTTAAGGGCACATTCACCAAAATTAATCCAAAAAACCAACAAAGGTTATTTTTATCTGAAGGCAGATCATTGGGAAGAAGTCTTGGGAAAGCAATTTGGGCTAAGCAGACAGCTCACTACTCAAAGAGCAACTGTAGCAGAGAAAGCAAAATACTCCAGATGTTCATTGCTGCGAACAGTCTTTGAAAAGTCTTTGACAAAGCTGAGGAAAGATTTCCACTGCCATTCCCTCAGCTATTACTCTCACAAGTCATGTGTATATAAGCGTGACCAAAGCTGAAACTAAAGAGAAGGGACAGCACACTCAGAGTTCTACTGAGGATTTTGCTAGTAAAAGTGTCCCAAAGCTGAACAGCATTCTCTTGACAAAACACATTGAAATGCTACAATCTTAATTTTCACCAGTGGGCTTCAAAAGAAGCTGGGGAAGTTGGCACTGGGCTTCTAAATCAGACACCTCCGAAGCCTTAATGCCCTTTCATAGAAAAAAATCTATAAGTAGCAAGAGCTGAACAAATGGCTTCAAGGACAGACAGCACTTAAAACTGCCTGCTTGATCTCCATCCCTCCTTAGCAGATTGAAAACACAGGCCTGATAAGAGCCATCAAAAACAGCTTTTAAGAACCAGACTGTTCTTTTTTTTTTATTATTTTACTTTTTCCCCCCAAGGGAGCCAGAAGATCATACACCTCTGAACACAATAGAAGTGCATGACTTTTGTCTGTCTTTTACATTTGACTGTACAACAGCCAGTTTACTGCTAATTTAATTCATCATGGGGAAAACACACCGTTGGAAGTCAATTTTGCAACTGTAACATGATTTCTCTCCCCTGAGGAAATAAATACTGCTCACATAACACACATTTCCTCTCGGTATATCTACAGTGCACTGCAAGTTGATGCCAAAAGGGGCTGTAATACACACTGACAGGCCCAGCTCTTCCAGAACAAAAAGATGAAGGAAGTGATTAAAGTAGTAAGAGAGAGAAAGAAGGAAAAATGTAAAACAATCAAACAAACAAAAAAACCACTTACTAAATGCACAGCTTGGTTATACATATTGACTTTCAGGCATTCTTTAAGCTGACGAATCATGGCTTCTACAAACTCTCCACCAAAATTGTAGTTCCTGGCATTCAGCAACCCAACCAGTGTCGTGTAAACAGTAAGCTTTTCTGGTAACAGACGTGCGCTGACACGGAAAGAGAAACACGGTGTTAGCTGTTTATTCATCACACTATTTGGCATCTTCGAACCTGCGTATTTTAAGTTCAACTTCTCTCACGAGGAAGTAAGAAAGAATTGCTAGTGTGATCTTACAGTTCTACCCCGTGGTTAATATTTTACCGACAATCTTTTTCGCTAGCTACAGTAATTCAGTGGCAGGTGCCACTTTCAAGTACATTTAAGGTATTTGCTTTTTATTTATACCTAATTGCTGAGTATTTCAGAGGGTTAACCAAATAATAAGCAACAGAACTTACGCAAGGACATAAAAAGTTGTTTTAAGTTCGTAATTTAGAAATACGTTTATTATACGGCATCAGCAAATCACAAAAAAGGCATACACATGCTAGACTACTAATTTTGATTCCACGCTTCTCAAGTCAAAGTAACTGATTTTAAGCACAGCATACGGTAGGCCAGGTCCTGCTGTAAGGAATTAATATTCCACCACCATTTCTAAATGCATGTAGGCTAACCCTAAAATTTCAGGAGTGTCTTACTGTAGCAGGAAAAAAAACCCCATAGTATTTGTGTCACGTTAGCAATCACTGCTACAAAACAGATCTAAAGCATGTGCAAAACCATAGCACAGGCTAAGGCTGGAACACTCTCCCTCTTCACCACACCACTCCTTCACACCTCTCTTCCCTACTACCTGCACGATCCCTCCCTTAGACACTGCCCAGTGACCCTGACACGCGGCACCTCCGCTCCTGCACTTTGCTAGGGAGGGAGAAGAGATGTCAGCCGCCAGAGCGCCTGCTTTCAGCTCTTCATGTTCCCAGCTCCCCTCCCCGAGCCAACGGGCTCATAAAGACAAGAGCACCTCATTGCCAAAGAAGAACAGGCAAGGAAAACAGCACAGATGAGACTAAATAAGTGTTAGCAGCAATAGCTTTGGTGTTCTTACGCATTTCACTGGGAAACAGGATATTGCCCAGCACCACTGCGCTCTCACTGCTGCTGAAGAGCAGCTCTAAGGTTTCTTCTATCCGCTTGGAGCCTTTGTACACATTTCAAATCAAAATCATGCAAAGAGGTATTTCCTTCAATTACATCTGCTACCTAATAAGCTTTTTTCCCTCTATTTCTTCTGTCTGCAGTAAAACAAACTCTACCGTATAATAACACTCAGGAGCTAAAGCCGTTCTTGGCATTTAAACTACCCTAAACACCCAAACTCACGCGCAGAGAAAAAAGCACCTCCCACACCCCCAGACCCCTGCATACGTACACAGTACATAGTATTCTTAGTATCTTGCTTTTGTAATTTGGCAGATCAGCTTCCAAAACACCAGCGAGACCCTCCAAGTTGCTCTCCAAAGATGAATTACTCTAAAATAATAAAACAAGAAATATTAAAACGAATTTTCATCATCAACCAGGCAATAAAAACCAGCTCCTGACTCTCACGTGGAAAACAAGTGAGTTGGGCAAGAGCATCCTTTTATGTCACCTCCTTTTTCAGAGCAACGATTCAGTTCTGTTAGCAGGAAAGAACCGTTCCGGCTTGCCCGAAAGAAGGAACAGCTACTCCTCTGAAGGGCTGCACCCGATCACCCAGCTCCCCACGCTCCCAGGGCACTCCTGGGATTCAAGATCTAACAATACCTTAGGGTCACCACGGTAAGGTGACCGAGACTCGACTGACAATACAGCACGAAACAAAGCAGTTTTGCCATTTGTTTTTCAGCACTCCATCATTTTTGCCACCACGCATTTGCTTGCCCTTTGTACTAGCCTCAGATCCCGCCAGCGCTTGAGCCGCGGAGCGCAGGCAGCCCAAGTTTAACTCCTCCATATCTCTGTTACGCTAGAAGGAGCTCCAGCACACCGCAGACGCAAAACAATAACTATTCCCTGGCCGTTTATCGCTGTTCGGCAGATAGGACTACTGAAAAGTGTCCAGTTTAACATATGTTTTCGCAAAAGTTGATAACGTTCCAACTATCTTATAAAACAATTCTTTCATTTCTGGGCGGTGAGTACCCAAACCGCTCTCAGGCAACACGCGGGGCGGCGGGGGAGAGACCAGGCACACGGCATGACGATGACTACGGCACACCACCGCCCGTACCTCCCCCCAGAAAACACCCACCCCTGAGCCACTTTAACTCTGCCTGCCGCCCAGCACCGATCCAGCCCACCTACCTTCTCCCCGACCCTGCAGATGAGTGACTCGAGCCTCTCCTCGATCTCCGATGGCTCAGACGTCCTCCGCCTTTTGTGCGGCTGCCCTGCTCCAACACACCGAGCACACCATTATGGCCGGAGAGCCCCCTTCCCGGCCGCCCTCCATCCCGCCCAAAGCCCTCTCCCAAGGCGGGACGGCCCTGCCCAGCCCGCGCAGCCCCCGCCGCCTCAACATGGGGCTGGCGGCGCTGCGGCGGCCCTCACCATCGCTATCATCGCTGTGCCGCCGCCGCGACATGGCGGCTGGCGGGGCCGGGAGGAGACGGGACGGGAGGAGCGGCGCGGGACACCTCACGCGGGCGGCTTGCAGCACGCTCCCCTCGCACCGCCCGCTTCCGGCCCACCGCCCCTCTTCTTCCGGGACCAGGGCCGCGCGGAGGTGCGCGCGCCGGGCCGCGGGACTTCCGGGGCGGGGGGGGGAGGAGGGGGGGGGTTTGGGGTGGGGTCGGGACGGCGCGAACCAGAAACTTCGCGGGCGGCTCGCGGGCGGCGGGGCACCGCCCCCCCCCCCCC
This sequence comes from Strigops habroptila, assembly GCF_004027225.2. Taxonomy (NCBI): domain Eukaryota; kingdom Metazoa; phylum Chordata; class Aves; order Psittaciformes; family Psittacidae; genus Strigops; species Strigops habroptila. The sequence goes on along the minus strand of NC_044302.2, from coordinate 42,364,098 downwards.
CCCCCTCGGCCCCAGGCGGAGATGGTTCCGCTCGAGGCCCCGGCGGCCGGCCCCGCCGCGCCGCCGGACGGCGCCGCCAGGAAGCAGCGCGCCTTGGCCCGCAGGAAGGTGGGTCATCCCCCGGGGCGCCCGCCGCGGCACCAGGGTCGGTGTCCCGGCTCGGCGGCGGCGGGGGGCGGGTTGCCGGGCAGCGCTGTTAACGAGGCGCGCTTGCGGTGCGTTCCAGGCGTTCTCCCTGTTCGTCAAAGCGAAGGAGGTGCCGGTCGCAGCCCGGTGTGCCGCCGGCGGAGACGGCGTGCGGTGGCGGTGCTGCCGGCAGGGCTTCGAGGAGCTGTCCGGCATCCACCGGCATGTGGCCCTGCAGCACGGCGGGGACGTCGGGCAGCGGGCAGCGGCTGAAGGAAGCCCCGCGGGCAGCGCGGACGGGCCTCGGGGGCACTGTCGGGGCACGCCCGAGATCGCTTGGGCGCTCCCGGATACCAGCCACGTTGGCCATGATGATCTGACGAGGTAAGAAAGCCGCCAGCCGTTTGAAGTCGGGTACGAGCCGGGAGTCGGGTGTTGGGCTGCGTACGCTTTAGAATCATAGCGTCAATCCTAGCATGAGGTAGGTTGGAAAAGAGCTTTGAGATGATCAAGTCCAACCATTACCCCAGCACTGCTGAGACCACCACTAACCATGTCACTGCGGGCCTCATCTGCACGGGGTTTGAACGCTTCCAGGGAGGGTGACTCCACCATTGCCGTGGGCAGCCTGTTCCAATGCCTGATCACCGTTTGGGGAAGAAATTGCTTCTAATATCCAATCTAAACCTCTCCTGGTGCAGCTTGAGGCCATTTACCTTTTGTCCTGTCTCTTGTTACTTGGGAGAAGAGACCGACCCCACCTCACTACAACCTCCTTTAAGGTAGTTATAGAGATCTTTATGTGATCTTCTGCCAGTGCTACTCTTTTTTATGAAGTTCAGTTTAAGTCTTCCCTGATACTCCTTTAGATCAGCATATGTTTAGTATACCTTCCTGAGATACTTCTTCAGATCAGCAGGTGTAGGTACCTTCCAGGAGTCACTTGGCTTATTTGAATTCGTTTCACAACTGCTGCCCTGGGTTCAGCTGTAACAGTAATATTTCTCCTTCCTAGTAGCTGGCACAGTGCTGTGTTTTGGCTTCAGTCTGAGAATGATGCTGATAACACACAGATGTTTTGGTTATTGCTAAGTAATATTTACTCTGACCAAGGACTTTTCAGTCTTTAATGCTCTGCCATGAGGAGGAGCTCAAGAAGCCAGGAGGGAGCAGAGACAGGACCCCTGACCCGAACTAACCAAAGGGGTATTCCATACCACAGCACGTCATGCCCCAGGGGGAGTCACCCAGAAGGGCAGATCGCTGCTTGGGTCGAGCTGGGGATCAGTCGGCGGGTGGCGAGCAATTGTGTTGTGCATCCATCACTTGTTTATTGTTTGGGTTTTTTCCCCTCTCCCTTTTTAGTTTTATATTCTCTCCCCTTGTTATGTCCCTTAGTAGTAGTAGCAGTAGTAGTTTTATATTATACTTTAGCTACTGGTTCTTATCTTAATCTGTGGAGTTAACATTCTTTCGATTCTCCTCCACGTCCCGCCCGGAGTAGGGGGGGAATAAGGTGATAGGGGAGGGAGCAGCTGCGTGGTGCTGAGTTACCATCTAGGCTTAAACTGCGATAACTGCTCAGTCCTGTACAAAACATACAAATTACTGCTGTGCTCATAAAGAAGTAGATACACTGCATTTTTTTTCATGGTAAGGGGGTAAAGGTGAGAACTTCAGAGGATTGAACCATCAGAGCCATATCATCCCATGTTGTTAAAGCAGACTTGTGCAGATTGCTTGGTGGCTTAGGTCTACAGGTAAGGAAGGACCGTAACAGAACAGGAGGTCCCTTATCGAAGCGCCTTAAGGGCTCATTTGTTACTTATAAGTAGGTTCACAAAGATGTTTCTGACTGTGAGAGAATTTAGTTCCTGCTGCTCAGAATGCTGGTGCACACAATCTCACTGAAAGTTTTGGGGTTTTAAATTCAGATAGCACAAGCGCTTAAGTTGTCAGCTGCAAGTTTGTCAAATTGAGCATTTAATGGGACACTTGTGTACACAGACAACAAGCAGTTCTTGTGTCCTGTGTGTTGAGAGAAACTTGAGTAGGCCACTGGCCATGATGAGTTAATTTTGTAACCAGTCCCAAGAGCTAGGAATGTGGAGGCTTTTTTCAGTTAGTATTTTTCCTCTTTGAAATAAATCAAACCCAGCAGAGCTAATCCCCCTAACATTTACTTAGTGCTTTGTTTTTCTGCCTGCATCTGCTAGAAGAACATTGTCTGTTTTTTGAATGGTTACTGCTAATAGTGTATTTTTGTGTTTTCAACCCTAACATCCTTTTTTCTATTTGTTCATCTTTGCCATGCTGTGGACAGCAAGGTGGGAGAAGTCCTTCTGTACTACTGCTACTGTGAGGTGAAGAATCCAGAGGAACTCTGTGCTTGGCAGAAGGCCCTGTGCCAGCATCTGCATCTCACTGGCAAGGTGTGGTTTTAAGCAACAGTTGTGTTCTTATTAAAAAAACATCGTCTTTGCTGAGTGCAGGGCAATGTGACATGTGGAGAACCAAGTATTTTGCAGCAGAAAGTGTTGGTCTGTTACGATCCATTAAGAAAGGCACTCAGGCTCTGTAAAGTATAATTTAAAATGCTATTTAAGAGCTAATGCTACAAAGAAAAAGAAAGTAATACAGACAGTCTTACTGTGTCTCGCTCTGGGGTCCCCAACACAAGAGCGACATACACCTGTTAGAGCGAGTCCAGAGGGGGATGATGAAGATGACCAGAGGTCTGAGGAACATCTCCTATGGCTAAAGGATACGTGCAGCACAATGCAGCCTGAAGGTCGGGCTGAAGGTGCGGTGCCGTACAGCACAGATCTGGGCTGGCTGTGATTACCTGTTACGTGTTATGTGTATCACTAACTCCTCAATGTGTATTCCAGTCAGAATCACTACAGCAAGGTGTAATCCGTACTCACAGGAGTGAGAGAAAAGCAACTGACACCTAAGACCGCAACCTAGGATAGCAGTGCTCATCCCTCAGAGAGTCTGTTCTTTTCATTCCGGCAGACTAGTCTAAAGAAGGGAGTTGGCTCCATCTAGCTGGCAGTTTGATTATGTGTGCAAAGGTGAATTTCATCCTCACAAAGCTGCCTGTGGAAAGGAGGATTTTTTTCAAGGGCAACTCAAAGCAGGAGATTAGTTTTATCTTTGACTTGCCTTTCTAAGTAGGTTTTTTTTTCTCTGCTAACGGTAGGCACATTCCCTGTTCTACACCAGCACAGGTCTGGGGGTCCTGACTCATTCACTTCTGTATTTTTCCTCAGCTGTATTGTCTGGTGGTTGGTATTTTTCTCAATTTTAATGATTTTTTTCTCATCTCCAAGACAGGTACAGCATTTGTCTTATCAACCAGTTGGTTTTTAGCTTGCCTCTTATATTCAATCTTTTGGGGTTTTTTACCACTTCGGAGTTTTTGTTCATTTGTCAGTGCAGGAGATAAAATGACTCACTGAAATTTAATATTACATGCAATATTATGCATATTCACATTTTCCTGTGAGCTGTGTGAGTCATTGGGCACAATCCTATTGTTCTTCCTGAGGCAGCCCTCCAGTGGGAATTTTAATGCTGACTGCTGGATTTGCCTGTTAACTAGTTAGCATTTAGCTGTTTATTGCACAAACTCTTCTGGCTGTCTTAACGTGATTCTTTTGAAATGGCTGAAAAGTGATGGCTGAGTTTCTGTTCCTGTTTTATTTACTGTCTTTTTTATGTTCAGCTCCAATATAACCATCTTTTTTTTCCCCTCCTCAGTAGTCTCTTTTCTGAGCATACTTCTGTGTCTGCCTTTCGTCACCCAGGCATATTTTGCTAATTTCAATGTGGTTTCTTTTTGCTGTTACCAAGCCTTAGCCGCAGCTTCTCCTCTTACCTCCTAGGTACGAGTTGCTTCAGAAGGGGTTAATGGGACAGTTGGTGGAAGCAAAGTAGCTACCAATCTCTACATTGAAGCTATGCTTTCCCAGCCTCTCTTCAAAGACATTATGTGCCAAGAGGATTTCAAGGTATGAAAAAATAATTCCTACATAGACACTGTTAATGCAGGACATTTATTTTTTGATAAATTTGCACATTGCTTCATGATAGCCTTACTTCTACTCTGCTCTCCCAGCACTGATCTAAGTCTAGCTTCCTAACCTTGCTTAGTTTAGCTATCTCTGCCAGTTTTCCCCAGCAGTAGCAGTTAGCATGAGCAGTGGTGGCACCAGCTACAAGCTTTGGCAGCTGTGGGCGCAGCTGCAAAGCCCCCATACAGGTAAAAGGGAGTGTGCTTCAGCTCCACCATTCTTCAGCAAGCATTTACTCCAGCTTGACTACCAAAACCATCATGATGTACACTTACCCACGCGAAGTATTTCCACACTTTCGTCTTTGCCCTATTTTGAGATCCTTGCCTGGAAGCCTACTGCTTTAGGTTCATGTAGGCATTGGTGTCCACTTAGGTGCACTGTCAGTTTCATGAATTGGATGTCTTCTAGAGAAGATACACAGGCAGACTCAAGAGGTTTCTCAGTTAATGCCTGACTGGAGGAAGAAGTGCTAACTTCCGCTTAAGCCTAAGCATATGTGCATACTGCTGTCTTCAGATGATGACGGCAGCTGTGGCTGGCACCATATGGCATTCTGGTAGGCTTTTGCTGCCTCAGCACTGTAGGTACTGGTCTCTGCTCGTATAGGATTTTTCTTTTCCACGCAGTTCTATTTGCAGCATGCTCTGTAGGGGCCTTGGCTGTCTCGTGACAGTGCTAGTGTCATTGTTTCTGACTAAGATCTCTTCTTCCTGCTCCGCAGTGAGTCTGCACCTCATGCCAAATGGTGCCTGTCTCACCTGCAGTGTAGCCTAAGACACCTCTCTGCAGTCCGTGGTAGGGGTCCATTGCCTAAACCTCACGATTTAGAGTGTGGATTTCAGCAGGAGAGACATTTCTTACCCTCAGCCACCAAGACACGCTCATATTCTAGTGAGCTGCAGAAGTTAAATGGGTGGGTAATTTTAATCTTGACACCTGACAAGATTTGGTGGATTGTCCTTGTGTTTAATTTCCTAGAGCAGTGCAGGAGGAGCTCACTGCTTCCCAGACCTTCGAGTTGGAGTATTCAAAGAAATTGTACCTATGGGCATTGATCCAAAGATAGTGTCTTATAAAGAAACTGGTAAGTTCATTTAATGAAAAATAAAGCCTCTCATCCAAGTGAGACATAAATGAAGAATAAAGTACCTTCATCAAAGACATTGCCTTCTGCAGTGGCCAGGACACAGGAGAAGTGGATACAGAAATGGTTTTCTTACTAGTAGTCAAAAGTTACTGGTGCAGGGAATTTGCGGGCCCAGGTTTTGGTTTGCCAAGTGTTCAGCTGCTGCGAAAAACGTTGGAATTAACCTTCTGTTTCGTGGAAAACAGTAGTAGTTTTAATGTATGTCAAGCAGTTACTTTGTTTTGGGGTAGGGACATACCTTGTACTTTAGTCGGGGAGTAAGCCATTGGGCTCTTGCTAAAGGCAAGATGTAAAGTGAAACTGTGTGATGATTAGGAAGGACATTTCAATGCTTGAATGTATTTATTCTAAACATTCTGTGGGTGCTTAGACTGCTCAGAAGTGACACCATATAAAGAGCCTTAATGCTCTTTCATTGTAGTTAGATTGCAGTAAGAACCAAGTTGTATAGGATGAGCTTTCCATGGCGTCTTGTAGTGTATCCATATTCATATGTTAGGTTCTGCTGACTTGACTACTTTACTTGTGTTGAAGTTAACAGCCATGCTCCTGCCTTTCAGAGCAAAAAGGAACCTGACCTCCTGTGTCAGGTTCGTGCCACCCCCCTAACACAGGCCACATTTGTTTTCTGCTACCTGTAGCTGCTTAGTATGGATTACGCCCGGTAAGATGTTCCTGGCTGTGCTGTGGGGACACTTACGTAGGTGGTAAGCGGGAGCACAGCAAATAGCAACTATCAATCAGAGCAGTTTCGGCCTTTTTTCCACCAACAGGTTCTGTTGGTGGTAAATTTCTGCAGAATCTTTCTATGTTTTTAGCAGACGATTATTTTTTCCCCCTTTTTTGGCAGTTTGTGGGATGTATGTTTGGATATTTCTTTCCTTTTTTTTTTTTTTTTCTTTTTTCCTCTTATTTTACAGTGGTTTATGGAGATGGTTCCCATTGTCTGTCAGGTTGCTTGTAGGGTTATTTTTTAATAAGATAAGGGATTTGGTGGGTGAGGTTTTTTGGTTTTCAGTAGGTTGGGAGTTCTAAGTCTAAGCATCCTGAAAGCTTAGACTGAAAGAGAAACTATCTAATAAATTCTTACAGAAATTTTCTATTTTTATCAACAGACTTTCTTTGAAAAAAAAATGCATTTCTGTATGCTTCTGTGCCTCCAAATGTAATGAAAGATGAGCAAAGGGAAGGGAGACATTTTTCACTCTTACAACTGTAAGAGTTGCCAGGGGGATGTAACAAAGATCATAAAGACAGGCGCCTGTCTGCTGCTGCTTCTGTCATGTGGAACAGTGTTGTGTTTTCTCTCATTTGCCAATAGGAAGCCAAACATGGATAAACTTGGCTGGTTGAGTTGGGATGAAAAGCCTGTGAACTGTCGTAGAAAATTTTTGTTTGGAAATCTGAGGAGAATCTGTATCAGCGAGATCGTACATAACAGTGTTTTGTAGTTCAGCTTCTCACATCCTTTTCTCTTCCCCCCCCTCCCCTTTTTTTTTCCCTTTTTAAGGAATCCATTTATCCCCTCAGGAATTTCATAAAGAAGTTGAACAGTATTTGTCTCAGGCCAGTCAAGGACAAAGTGATACCATCTTGCTGGACTGTAGGAACTTCTATGAAAGTAAAATAGTAAGTATTGTTCGCCTGCTTCTTGCAGTGTGTTACAGGTGCTGGTGAGAAGCATTTCACATTGTGGGGGTGTAACCTTACTGGGTTCCAGGTTGACTGTAATATGTGCAAAGTTCAGTTCAGTAATGAATATTTGATACAAGCAGCAGAGGGCCTGCTCAGCGACTCAGTATGGAGCTTGCCCGGCTAAGTGCTTATACAGCTTGGGGCTGGAAGAAGACAAAGCAGTATATACAATATTAGCAGTGAATACCATATAGTTTGAACTAAAAGTAGAATAACATGTAAGGATGTTTCCCAGCATTTTTGTCTTGCCTCATACATCAAAAAAAATAGGGGCATCCTGCTTTCACACCCACCAACCCTCTTGCAGTGTTGTGGCTTGTCCTCTCTCTGACAGTTTTGCTCTGCTTAGCACCCTCTTCTATGTTTGAATGGGGAGACATGCTGTCCCTGGAATCCTCTTACAGATTTAACCGGTATTTTTATGCATAAATGGAGCCTAAAGCACCTGCAGTGAGCCAAGTGTTGTGGCCCAAATGTTTGTTACTTCCTCTAGTTCGAGGCATAGACCTTACCATGCAAGTCTGCTTTATAACCAGTCACATGGCCATCTGTTGTGATTGCAGGGGCATTTCCAGGGCTGTCTGGCTCCAGATATCAGGAAGTTCAGCTATTTTCCCAGCTATGTGGATGAAAACCTGGAGCTTTTTAAAGACAAGCGTGTCCTGATGTACTGCACGGGAGGGATTCGTTGTGAAAGAGGCTCTGCTTATCTACGGAGCAAGGTGAGAAGCCATTCGGAGGGCACAAGTGTCAAGTAGTTGAGACTGCTTTAAGAGCAGCTGTCTTTTCTTTTGCTGGTAAATTCTTAATGAGCACAAACTGCTCAATGAGCAGGTGGGGAGATAAATGTCTCTGACGCACACTTGCCTCATGCTGTCTGTCAAGGACATGGGTAGCTTAATGCAGCTCAGGATGATTTGCATGGACTAGTGTCACAGCAGTGATTGCTCTGTGAAAATAATTATATAACCCCTTTGGTGACAAGAGGTAAGGCTGCCCTGACCTTTATAGCGGTGTTTTAGGAGAGCTTGAGAGCATTCTGCAGTGCTTCCACAAGCTCTGCCTTATGCAGTTATGCTCTGTGGTCATTACTGCACAGCTTGAGCATCTCAGAGTGGTGAAAATCAGTCAGTCAGTGCTTTTGCAGTGCTGTGGAACTAAATCCAGCACACTACATTGTTCTAATTGTGCTTTACATCCCACTCTTCTCCTGGATCCTTCCCTCAAGGAGCAAGGGAACAGCTCCAGAGATTGTTCCAATGTTCTCCGGAGATTTAAACCTTGATTTTTTTTTTTTTTTTTTTTTATTCTGCTGCATCAATATGAACTCTGAGAAGTTCTGCTCCAGCTGACAGCTCGCCACATAAAAACAGAATAAGCAGAGGTTCACAGAGTTCCAAAAGCATTTCATCTGTGATGCATTAAACCTTCCTCAGCTGAGGAGGTTACATGCCTTTTTTTGACTGTAACGTTAAATGCACATTTGGGTTCACGTGAACAATCCAGCATTGTGGAGCTGCCATGTAATCTCTGGTGGCACTGCTTAGAGCTGTGTTTGCACGTGGTACAGATCATCTGACGATCACTGAGAAGCTACTGCTTTTGGTTGACCTCTGGCATTTAAAACATTTGCTTTGGGAACGGTGGCACACCACCACTGATCTGTCCTTCAGCTTTTCTGCTAATATGCTTTAAACAGGCAGCGTGCAGAGAGGTTTACCAGCTAAAAGGTGGAATTCACAAGTACCTGGAAGAGTTCCCAGATGGATTCTACAGGGGAAAGCTGTTTGTATTTGATGATCGTTATGCCATTTGTTCCAATGAAGATATCATCTCAGGTAGGACTAGATAATGTAAGTGCAGAAGGCTGGGAAGCTGTGTCAGTCATGCCTACAGAGATGTGCAGGATGGGACAGCCTGTAGTAGTACCCTGTGTAGTTCTTGATACTTGCTTTGACATTTTAGTGCTATCTCTTTTCATGATGATTACCAAATCTATGGATTTAACACATAAATCAGAAATGAGAGAAAAGGGGATCACTAAACAGAGTTCCCTAAAACTGGAGCAGTAAAAGGAAGAATCCCCTGCAGAACAGCTGCTGTAACAGGCCATCTGCAGCAATGGAGATGTACATCAAGCACTACTACTGTTGTTACCCATTTGTTGCCCACAGTGCTGATCAGCCTGTGGTTGGCCAAGTGACTGAAGCATTAAATTGTTCTCCTGGTGTCAGCTGTTCTCTGCTCCACTGTTCTCTGTAATCTCACTGAACACCAGCACTGACTGCCAGGCACTAGAAGAGTGGGGGCACTAAACTCTACAGCACTTTGTTGTTTTCATGCTTTAAAAGTTTCTGTAGCCTGTAGAATTTCAGTGACCTCTAGTTGAAGCTGTTAAGAACTTTGCTTGGGCTTCTGGCTGGGGTCACTTACTTATCAGATACTGCAAATGAATTACCTGGTTTTTGGTTCTCAGTTGCCATGTACAAATAGATGGAATTTGCCCCAACCCCTTTTATAAAGCAGTGCTGTTTTTCCTCTGAGTGGGTAGCTTCTTGAGCCTAACCTCCCATTCCTCCTCTGCAATTACCATATATATCTTGAAGGTGCCTGGCTTGGTGTAGAAACAGAATGCTCTCTGCATACATCACAGCCATCCCTACAGAAGTTTAAAGGGGAAGTGTTGGGGTAGGCACTCTCTCGATGGTACAGCTAAACTGGGCTGTAGCTTTCAGTTAAAGGGTTAAAACCTGTGATGTTTTGGAAGGATACTACTACCAGGACTGCAAATGACACTACATCTGCACAAGCCATTGCTTTCAGGTGGAAGGAAGTCCCATGGCACCCCTTTCCTGAGCAGTCAACATTCCTGTATGCTGGCTTAATTACCACCAGCATATCTTTCTTCTTCTTGGCAGCAAGGACCTTACATCAAAATCAAAAGTTTAAAAATGAGAAAGGTTCTAGAAGATCAAGCTAACCAGGAATTAAAAACCTGGAAGACAATAGATAGCCACGCAAATGAGAGTTGGCAGCCCCATGTGCCATGGAGAACCCTCTGCAAGGGGGCCAGATAGGGCAGTGTGGGTGTTAACTTTTTCTTCTCCCTCTAGCATGCAGATACTGTGGGACGCTGTGGGACCAGTATAAACTTTGTTCCAGCCAGCACTGCCGGCAGCTTGTCTTGGCATGTCCAAGTTGTCGCAACAAAGGTCTTACAGCCTGCTGTCCTGTTTGTCAAGAGAAAGAGCTCAAAGTGACTTCAAGGGCTCCAGGACAGATACTTAAGGAGGAATGTGATTGTACAAGGAGACGGCAAAGGGTACCTATTGAAAATGTCTCGCAAAGGACACTGTTGGCAGGAAAAAATTAAGCCATTTCATTAGCTTATCTGACACGTGCTACTGCAAAGGGCTTCTATAACCAGATCCCTGTTACTCAGTTAGGTTTAGAAATCATGAAAATGTGTTGGCTTTGAAAGTCTTGTTCATGTGCTGCCTTTAAGCCTAGAGTATGTGCTGAAACCATCCATTACTTGACCATAAATTACCAGTGTGCCCAACCCACCACTAGCACTACAGGATTCCCTTTCCTGGGTCTTGTAGTGTGGCCTCTACCATGGGGATTTTGGAGCAGAGTTTGTGTGATGGGACACAGATGCTCACAATTCAAAAGAAACTGAAAGGACATAAGAAGAATTCCATTCTTTTCCTCCTGCATGGAGGTAGATCTGTCCAACCTTTCCATTGATCATGCATTTGCTTCAGTAGTTAGGGTGTGAAAACAGCAGATGTGCCAGTTGGGTGTGGGTACGTGACTGGATTAGAGCTGAAGATATTTCCATGTTCATGCCATCTGCCTGCCTCTCTTGCTTTATACCAGTGAGAAGCAAGGGATAGTTACACAAAGTCTGACTTGACTCCTGCCTAAAACTGGCTGAAGGCAGAGTAAGGACCCTTCTGGTAACTGGAGCAAAGGCCCACATGTCTTGTCCCGTCATACTTCTTGTGTGTGACCTGTAGGATGAACAGCAAAAGTAATCACCATTCCAGTGTTCTGTCTCCCCAGGAACTGTTGTTTTCCTCAACTTGTCTGTACATCAAATATCCAGGGCTCAGCTCTGCTTGCACTAGAAAAAAACGACAGCTTGAAGCATGTTGGAACCAAGACACACAGAGAGGGGAGCACAGAGATTGTCAAAATACCAGCACTGTGGCACTGGAAGTGATGCTGACGTGTGCATAAATGTCAGCAGCAACTATACAGAGAATTCAGGATCCTTTATCCAAGTTAAATAATTCAAGATTTGGGGAGCATCTGTGCTTTGTAATTATGGGTTGAGTTTTTCAAAAGCTTAGAGATGTCTACGATTTCCAGCTCCTGTGAGTGGAGAAATTGTCTTTGAAGGAATCCACAGCATATGAGCTCAACATACTTGTCCACCTGCTGCTTTGTGTGCCTCATGCCGTAGAATGTACAGAAAGGTTTTATTAATAGTGTAGAAGATAGGTCTGGGCTGAAAAATGTCTTCGAAACTTACTGTCATTCATGGTACTGAATAGTGGTTAGTCATTAGGAAATGAAATCACACTTACTGCTGAGGTTTTTTTGGGTTTTGTACTTGCAACTGCTTTTCAAAGCAAGAAAACAGTTTACTCAGGTTTCTGCAGTTCCTTAATGACAATTAGGGCAAGGTTATTTTCATGCAGATTGTAACCTTCTCCCTCAGTGCTATTAATTCAGCCTCGTTGTTGGCTCGACTAGCAACTTAAAGACATGGGCATTGGTTCCATTAAAGCCATAGCAAGCATTTCTTCTGACTTCCAGTATTGCTACCATGAAATTAATGGTTCAGCAACTCTTTTTATGAAGCCTTCATGAAGCAAAACTGAAACTTATTAATATCTCCTTTGGGGATCTTTCTAGGATGGTATTTAATAGTAAATGTGTGCAGAAGCCATACTGGAGAAGAAACTGGAAAATTCCCATCAGTAGACACCTTCAGCAGAAGTCTAAGCAGGTCCCCTTGGATCTTCCTTCCCGAGTTTTGCTGGCCAGTTAACCTCTTGTTTTTGAGGACTGGAATATTTGTGGAAAAACATGCTCACTGTACATGCAGTCTAGAGCACTGCTGGGAATGCCCTGCTTGCATATTGTGCTCACTCTTTTCTTCATGTAGTAGGCTGAAAAGAACACAATTTTATAACTCAGTCTATCAGCAAGGCTGGAACACTGTAATCTATTTGGAAGGCTGTTTGTATACCACTTGTCAGTACAGAATGGCAACAACTATATTTTATATGTAAACTCCTATGATGATAAATAACCTTTAGTGCTTCCACTGTAATTTTTAAAGTACTGCACAAATATATTTCACCTGGTATGTTGGAGGTGCTTAATTTTGCAGAAATAAATGCTGAAACCTAGCTAGCTGTCTGCCATGTGGTAGACCTGGCTATAAGGTACAATTCTCCTGAGAGTTCCTGGCAGCTGGAAATTCTACCTCAAAGGCAGAGGGGAACCATGGGACCTCTTCTGGTCCTTGCTGTACTAAGGCAAGGGAGGATAAGGGTTTGAGGTGTACAGATGGAGGCCTGTAAAGCCAGGTTCCCTCTGCTGCAGAGAGGGGAGAGGTGGGGTGAGAGAAATCCCTAGCTTTCCTCTTGCAAATTAGCCCGTGAGCAGCTTCTCTATCCTGCTTCCGAATTAGCTAGTTTTGTCAGATTAATACAAATAAGAACTTGCCATGTGAAATGCTGTGTGGTGGGTTCCAGGCAACTCAGCAGTAATGCCCATGAGAAGGCACATTAGCTCCAGGAGAGGTGAGAGTTAAGCAGTGCTGGCTGTGACTGCCAGACACTGCAGTCAGCAATATGTTTCTTTCCCCTTTTCTTGGAGATCTCCTGGCTCAGTGACCCATTTGCTCCCAAGCATCACCATTTTGTAGCTCCATCACTGCACAGCTCGATGCCTTTCACCACAAAACCTGATGCCTCTCAGCACACCCCATCTCTGCACAGCTCTCACATGCGTTTTTCAGCAAAGCGGCTCTATAAGAATCAATCAGCTGAGGAATCCTGCCACCTTACTATAGGTTTCGGTTGCATGGTTAATTCAGGTGCTGCTATAGTGAAACACAGGACAAGGTTCTTGCTTTTTTTTTTCTTTTTTTTCCTTCTCTTCTTAAGGGTTTTTTTCCTTAGGAAAAAATGCTGTTGTAGTATCCATGTAGTGCTCCTTGCTCTGCAGATGAGTCTCCTTACATGTCTTAGCACTGTCAGGATTTCCCAGGATAAGATGCATTTATGTTTGTCTGAAGCCTATGGAAGAGCTGAGCCCGTAGCATGCAGATCTGAGTGGATGGCTCCACTGAAACTGTGGCTCAGGTTTGATGATTTAGTTGACCATTTTGAAGTCTTTGCAGTGCATATGGAAGAAAGAGGCTGTCTGCCAGCTTATTTTCTTTTTTTTCTCCTTAAATAGGTTTTCAAGTATTTTTCTCCTGTATTCTTTTCATTTTCTGATAGGAACTTTCAGGGTAGGGAGAAGAAACTACAGTGAAGCACTTTATTTGACACCACGGGTGCATTTATTAAGCTTTGAAGAGCAACAAACATGTTTCCCGCACTGCTGAAAGTACAGTGTTTCTCTCTTTCACTGGTCAGAGATAAATCACAGGTGGTATTTGTGCACAAGCTCTAAAGGAGTCTGGGGGACTTTTGCAGGGGTATGCGTAAAAGGCTGCAAAACTTCACTCTTAACAGATGCATACAGACAGATTTCTAGCAAGTGAAAACATTTTCTAGGACATGTCATCAGACCAAGAATAAGGCTTTAGTATGGCAGTGCTTCTGACAGGAGACTCTTCCTACAGAGCAGGATCCCACCCAGGTTAATAGCAGGAGTTTTGGATGGGATAGGGCTGGGTCCACTGCATGTCTGGGGACTATGCAAGCCTGTGAGGAATTCCTCCCAGGCCAGATGATGGGTGGTAGACTGTCTGACAAAAAGCTATCAGACTGTATGCAGTGTAAGTTCAGAGGTGGGCTATTTCACTGACCAGCTTTTCTAGGGCACAACACTTATTGTTGCACTTATGCAGACATTAGGAATGGCAGTAAAAGAAAATCCCCATCAGAACAAAATTTAATTAGTGGACACGGTCATCCAGACAAAACAGGAAAGAGAGAGAATGTGACATGTTTCCAGTGAGTATTTGGACACACGCTTTAACATTAGGAAACTGAAGGGAGTAAGGATTAGATAATTAGTTTGGCCATCTCTGTGGGTTTAGGATTTGTGTCACTTCTCTAAAGGTGACTCTTTTCTTCAGACATAGATAGGGTAGAAGAGTATTAGCCCATCCTAAACTGCTCAAGTCTTGGGACTCTTGTTTCATAATTGGTGGCCTTAAGTTCCTTATAATTAGGGGGTGGAGAAAATGAAACATGAGGATGTGTTTGATACAGCACCTCCAACAAATTGACTCAGCAAAGGTCAGTAAAAAACTGTAATTCACAATTCTTTAAATTAGCCATGTTTCCAGGTAGTAGAAGTGCTTGTTAAACTAGTTGCTCCTCCATTGTTGCTTGAGATCAATTTGGGGGAAAAAAATAAAGTATTTTTTTAACACTTCTGTAATTTGTGTGGAGCAGTTGTATCTTTCACTCATGCATACCACATCCTGACTGTATGAAACACCGTGCAGGAAGTTTATAGAAAAATTAAGTCCCAGGTTAATTAAGAATCACTTTTACACTGAGATGTACTCTAAATTGAGGTTGCATAAAGTTGGCAGGTTGTCACTGGCTTGAATAGTTTCCAACTCTACAGAAAACATCAACAGACCTACTGGGTAAAATGTTCAACTACAGCCACTAGTTAATTTAAACTGATAGTGCATAAAACAGAACTGAGGCACCACAAATACTCTGTCAAGGCACTTATTGCCTTTAGATTTCCACAGTGTAGAACAGATCACCGGGAATGACCTCCACAGCCAGGAATTACACTCCAGTTCTGCACTTGGGAAAAATAGGCCCGTTCAACTCTGCAAGTCTTCTCTTCCTCACTGAAAAAGAAGAAGAGGAGTCAGTCATGGCAACGGGAAGACGTGGATGGCAGGCTTGGCTTACCCGCTGTGCAAAGGAGCCGAGAGACCTACTTTCTGCCAGGAAAGAAACAGGATAGCATCAGCTTCTGAATTCCTGCATTAAGCAGCAGACACAGCCTTACGCAGTTTAAAATCAAGGAAGGTAAGATGAGGTTTCTGTCCCTAAGAATTTTTAGGGCCAGAAGCTACTTTCAGCCTTACCTCCCTTATTCTACAGTCAATTCTAGTTCACACAGTTTGTAATCTGACTTTGGCCAAAGCATCATCTGATGCTAACTGATGCAAAAGCGAGAGATGGGTGTCACAGTTTTTCCTTTGCTAGTTTTTCTCAATTGCCCTTGCAAATTTAAAAAAAAAAAAAAAAAAAAAATCTATTTTCTTTTCTTATCCTAAGCTTTCAGCCTCCAGCCCTCTGATTATGGTTAACACAGTCAAAGCAGCCTCATATCTACTCCTAAAGCTGATTTACAGCTCTGACAGCTACACTCATGACTTTTCAAGAAATGTATGTGAGGAAAAAAGGGAATAAAAAGTATAAAGGGATGCAGAAGCTAGCTCACGAGGATGAATGTAAAGGCCTTATAGTTGGTTCATACAGAGCATCTTAGAGAACAGAAGGTGTGAGACCAAAACCCAAGTTCTGCCAGCATCAGGTGACGATAGGCAAGAGCACTGGAGTGGAGCACAAGCAGAGAGCTATTGCTGACAGGGAGGAAAATAAAGTTTTTCTATTCTTATACATTGTCCAGGTGTAGAGCTGAGATGCTATTGCCAGAGACCATCAGACCAATGAGCTGCAAACAAGAACCAGATCAGACAAAAAAAATGCAGATCTTAATGGAAAGAGAGACAAATTTCACAACTGTTACATGGAAGGCAACTTGTGAATTCTTCCCTTTAACAGCAGGAACAATAAAACAATAAACAGCAGGAACTGGATTCAAATCTTCCAGCTGATTGCCAGGTGCTGCACGGTCATTAAAAACCTTGCTCTCTTCAAAAGGACAGAAAATAGCCAGCCTTTCCTGGTGCAGCTCTCTAGTGACCAAGAATGCAGCCACAGGCAGAATAAATGTGCAGTGAACTATAATACTGAGTATTCAGTGTGGTCCCTGAAGAACTGGCACATACTCCTATGCTTGGCCATGCTTCCTAAGAGCACGATGCTGGCTGAAGCAAGATTGACCTTTCTTTAATTTTTAAAACAAACTATTTATCATCTGTCTAAATACAGCAGCCACTTAAACTTCTTCTGTGGCTTTTAAACCTTTAGTTGATTTGTGAAGGTACAGAAGCCCCTGTCTGTGGTGAACCACACACAGATTAAGGCACGTGGTTGCAGTTTTCCACCATTTCTCATGGCTGGCATTCATACCTTACACCATTCATACCGCCCTCCCATGGGTTCTTCCTCATGTACAAAAAAGATAATGTGCAAACTTCTGCTTATTTCTCCCAGATATGTTGTCTGCCACTGCTGGGAAGGAGTTCGGTGCTATCATGTCTGTAACCAGCGTGACTGGTACGTTGGCTGCATTCAGTACTGCTCTGTGGGACTGATTCCCAGTGCTCTACAGCAGCTTGTAGCCAAGCAATGGAAAGCCCCTGCCGCATGCGTCGGCTGAAACGGCAGTTTGCAGACTTGCCCACATTTTGCTTCATAAGCAGTTCCCATCACTCATTGAGGGTATAAAGATAACTCAATGCCATGTGGCTTCCCACCTCTCCCTAGAAACACTTCCAATTTGTTTTGCCGAAGGGGATGGGCCAAGTCCCACTGCCATCGAAGTTCAACTCTACTACTTTTCATCTCCTTGTTAAAGTGGGAATGAAGCTAGAGGAAGACAAGCAGTTGGCAGGAATCACAAGTGCTGGCAGCTCATAATGCATGTGCCATATGCTGTATCATGTGCTGTGCCGAAGCACGTTAGTAGCTCTCACTCCTTCCCAACAAGACCCACTGTTACTGCCAAAAATGCTGCCTCTTCTGGGAGATCTAGCTGCCCCATGTCTCCAGGTTTGGACCGCAACCCTGTCCAAGAGCAGCTGCACTGGGGAACCAGTCAGTGAAGGCTGCTTTCCTCCTCAGGGGGCAAGGCATCATCACACTCTTCAAGAGGTGGTTTCTAATTCAAGCACATCCACCAGAGCTTTCAAGTTCTGCCCTGCTTCTGCCAGGAATTGCCCACAGAATCTTCCCATGCTCCCTGGCTTGTAGCCCAACTCACCTAGGTCATTGTTATTCATCATGGCATTGGACGCACGGAGCCGGGGACCTTGCTGAGTGAAATGGTACCCAAACTTCAGTAGGGAGGTATTCTTTTCCAACATGCTCGCAATCTCCATTTCTACTTTGTTGCCCAAGGGCTGGCTCTTTAGAAAACAGAAAAGCAAGCTGGTCAGGTCAGAGGACAATTCAGAACAAGCACTTTTATCTGCCATCTCCACCCCTTCCCTCTGCCTTTGGACCTGTTGGTCCATTTAGCATTCATGACTTGTAGCTGGTGAAACACTGGCCTATTCCTGGTACAACCAAGTGGCTCCAACTGCCACAGCAGACATTCCCACAAGTTCTTTTGCCCACAGACTTTATTTCTTGGACAGATCTGCAGCTCACAGATGTCTGGAGAAACTATGATTTCGAACTCCCAGTTACCTGCCCCTAAGTTCCCATTAGCTCAGCTGTTTTACTACCACCCTGTGGGTTTCTGGGGGACCTAAACATGCCACAGCGCCTGCTCCACTACATACTCTGGAGATCTCTTTCTCTTCTATTGTACATTTCAGTTTCTATAGAATAGAAATAGACATTATTATTTAAGTCTCTGCAAGAGCTCAGAGCAAGGTGATATTGCAGAGGTGCGGACAGCTGCATCACCGCTCTCCAGGGCAACACAAGCACCATGGAAAACTGATAACTGTGTGTAGTAGCAGATGCTGCTCAGGAACTGGAGCAGGAGCAAGGGGCTGAAACCTCTTCAAAGCAACCTGGCAGTGGTGGCGGGCTGCTGCCCTCCACCTTGACCAGCCACTCAGTTTCCTGCACCCAGGACGCGTTCACTGGCTCAGGGCTCCCGCTGGTGCAGGCTTTACCTGGTTGTCAATGCGCAGCTCTACGAGCGAGGTGTTGCCCTGGAGCGCTTCGACAACAGCCAGGATCCCAGACCCAGAAATGAAGTTTGATTCCACGTTCAGGCTCTTCAGCGTGTTGTTGACCTTCAGCATTTCTGCCAGTGCCTGCAGGCAGAGGGGGGCGGGAAGAGCTGGTAGTCAGGCAGAGTTCATGGGTTCAGAAGCAGGGGTTCAGCTCCCCTTGCCTCTGGAGGGCACTGGGAGGACCCCGTGTGCTGAGCAGTTTCACTGCCACCAGATGGGAGAGCTCTGTAGGGTGAAAGGGATTCCTGAACATGAGCATGTGGGAGGCCACAGCGAAACCTCATATGGACAAACCCTTAGGACCATCCCAAAAGATGACAGTCCACACCTATGAATGCCTTGTGATAGCTTCTCTCCCTCTTCTAAAGCTAGCATGGTGATAGCAGGGATGCTGGCCAGCTTCAGCCCTGCTTCCTTTCTGCACTGCTCCTTCTGTGTTGGGCTGAGATGCTTCCCATCACAGTAGGCAGAGAGAAGAGCATCTGTGTTGAACAAGGGATTCTCCACATCCAAGGTAACTTCCCAAGTAGCATCACAACCATATTAATCTCTTCTGCTTCCCTCAGCAGGCAAGACCAGAACTGGGCTGGCACACTCCTGTCCTGATCTGACAATCTCATTTCACAAGCTGCATGGGAGGACCCATCTATGCCATGAAGCAGAAGGAGCAGTGAGTGATGCCCAAGTAGCTGGGCTAGCCCGCACCCATTCACACAGCACTTGGCTCCCGGACGGTGTTCCATGGGCCCTCAAACAGCATGAGTGCTGCCTAAACAGGCTCCTTTCCCAGTACAGAGTGCCTGAAATACTGTGAGGGCTGTACTTGCTCTCCAAAAAGAAGGGTTTTTCGTAACAGGCAACTTGTGTGCACATGTGTGCGTGGAGGTAGGCAAGAATGACCTGGGTAAAGAAGACCAAAAACTGGCTGCAGTGGTGCTGGAGGAGCGTGCAAGGATGCAGCCTGGAAGGTAGCATGAGAGCCAGGCAGAATGCTGAACACCTCCCTGCATCCCTACTGACATGTGGATGCTGCAGACCCCTTGCAGCAGCCAGAAAGACCCTTTAGCACTCACACAGGCCACACAGAAGAGATGCAGTCCTGCTTCTGCACAGGTCTGCACAAAGGAATATACGAAAGAGCTGGAGCAGACATGTGCGACGGGAGGGATGGTGGGCACACAGCAGCGTACGGCTTTGTACCAACAGAAACCAGAGGGGTGGCCCTGGTGTAGGATACGAGACAAACTGCTTTTACAAAGTGCCGCTAGGAAGTCAGTTCTTGTCTCCTGCTCCTCTTCCGGGAGATCCTTGAGGACAAATATGAGACCACACAGGATTAAAGGATTGCATCCTGAAACCTCCACACGTCTGTCCCAAATCTCCACAAATGTCCTGTCTGTCGCTGGCTTTCACTAGCACCAAACACCAGAGGCACGGAACATGCCAAACATGACGTGAGGTGCAAAAGCAGTCACTTAGTAACTCCAAAAATACCTTGCCCAGGAACAGCTCCTGTCACAACTTTAAGACGATGAGCCAACAGTACTTACAAAAGCAACAGGATCATTGCTCCGTGTCCCAACTATACTGAACTTCTTCACATAGGTGTTATTTTTCAGCGCTTCCGCGAAAGCTTTTAGAGTTGGTATGGGAATATTCTGTGAAAAGAAGTGCAGAAAACCTGTTAGGCCATTAGCCATATAAAGGAACATGCGATACATTTAGATGACACTTTAAATTTCTTACCCAAGTCAAATCACCAAATGCACAGAAGTAATTTAAGAAGAGGTTGATAAACTTGTTTTTACAAGTTCTATTGCTATAATCAGTGTCGCCTAAGGAGCATTGCAATGTCTTCCCCTCTCTTATGAAGAAAGACTGATAGAGTTGGGCTTGTTCAGCCAGGAGAAGAGAAGGCTCCAGGGAGACCTCAGAGCAGCCTTCCAGTGCCTAAAAGGGCTGACAAGAGATCTGAAGAGGAAGTTTTTACAAGGGCATGTAGTGACAGGACAAGGGGAAATGGCTTTAAACTAACAGAGGGGAGATTTACATTAGACATTAGGAAAAAGTTCTTCCCTGTGAGGGTGGTGAGGCACTGGCACAGGTTGCCCAGAGAAGCTGGGGCTGCCCCATCCCTGGCAGTGCTCAAGGCCAGGTTGGACAGGGATTTGAGCAACCTGGTCTAGTGGAAGGTGTCCCTGCCTGTGGCAGGGGGTTGGAACTGAATGAGCTTTAAGGTCCTTTCCAACCCAAACCATTCTATTATTCTATGATTCAATTTCCCATTCTGCTGATAGCTCACTGCCTCGATTTGAAGCTACAGTGTCTCTGCTCTTTAATTTAATCTCCCAGAAACTCATCTATTTAGGAGTGCAAGTGCTGTGGGGATGTATGTAACTAAGATCCACGAGCCTACAAAGCACTGCTCCTGCACTTTTTAATACAAATGACAGCACTGAGCAACATTAATGTCATGTTCAGGAAAATTTCCACCTACAGGGCCTGATCCAGAAAGGTATGAAACCAACTCCTTGTAGTACAAAGCACAGACACCTCTGATTGCTTTATACAACTTCTTTCAGGCTAATATTTGCCATGCTAGGTCTCAGCCCAGAAAATAAATCCATGCGGCTTATCCTGGTTCTTACAAAATGAGTATTTTTCACTTATCCAGCACTTTAGATGCCCTTTTCAGATGCACGATTTTTTGCCTGTCTAAAATTTTAAGTGGTATCCTCAACTTGGAGTTCTTGCCACCCCATCTGGACCCCACCGTGTGGAATCGCCTATAGTCAAAGCCATAACACAGGGGCCAGCAGTTTACCATCTCCACCGCTCCCCAGTTCTCCAAACTGTGTCCCAAAGTCGTGACTCCAACACACACAAAAGTGCCTGCCTGCCGGATCCTCAACCTGCTGTCCTCACGGGACACTCAGGGTCACTAGGCAGAACCAAATACACAAAAGTAAAAATCTTTTCCTTATAGAAAGCTGCAGGTGGCATGGCACAAGTGTTTTCAATGCGCATGTGCAGTTAACCACGTACTCGCTGTTTGAATATATCATCATTCAACAGACCCCATGGGATGGAGGTCCTGGAGTCAGGGCAGACAGACGGAAACTGTATTTTTTAGTATGTGCATGTGTCCCAGAGGCAACTAAGAACTGGTGCTGTGTCCTGATTTGCTCTCTACAAGTAGTAAAGGTGTCCCACAGAAGAAATTGGTGGGAGATGGACAGGGCTACCTGCAAGAAGGGAAGTTTCTTCATATCTTAATTGCAAGTGTACGGATTTTTCCTTTTTCTTCACACCATTTTATGTTAACATAAACAGCCCCCTGTCCCTCAAAATGTGCCTGACTAAACCGTTAAAACAACCTAGAATGCCTTTAACCAGACAGGCTGGAGATGGGTCTCCCAGACTACCCTAAACACAGCTTCGCTCTTTCAGGCATCTACAGGAGTCCTGCTACTATTGCCCCACAGCAGGTAACAACGCCTGTTGTCCAAAACAGAGATGGAAAGCACTGGCATTCCTCGTCTGGCTACACACAGTGTTATGGTATCACTGTGCAGCAAAATAGACTTGGTCTCTGCCTTCTGTGTATCAAATATTTGGTCCTGTTACTAAGAGAGGAGAGTAGAAAGCAGCAAATACCATAATATTGTTAAGGTTGACTTCCTCGAGGTCAGGATCATTGCTTTGTATTCGCTTCAGAGTTTCCTCCACATCCGTTGAGTTCGGTTCCTCATCCGGAACTGGTTTGTACTGTGTGGGCTTAATTACACCTGCAAGTGTAATGACAAGCAAGACATGTGAAACAGAAAGCACCCTGAGCAGCAGCATGGCCTCTTCCAGAAGCAGTGCATGACTGGACACATAGATGTAAGATGAGAGACTGAACAAGCATTCATCAGCTCCATTTATGCTCATGTATATCCACAAACGCTGCCCACCACTGGGGCCAACTGCCACAGGACATGTTGCCTCCTGCTAAATGCTAGCAGGGTCCAAACCTAGGTGATGGAGGGCATCCAGCCTAAAAATAATTCCCACTTTGCCTCTACTAGCAGCTTCAAAGCCAAACGCTGCAGCCTGCTGACACTCTAAACCACTTACTGTTGAGCCCTTCTTTGTTCACGATGGTGCTGCTCCCCAGTGCCTCATAGTACTGCTGGTTACTCATCAAGGTGTGCATACCAAGGATGGCTACAGAAAAAGAGAAGGACAACATGAGTTATTATGGGCTCCAAAGCCAGGAAAAGATGCATACATGCTGTGCTTCCTGGGATGGGGGTACATAGCACATTACCTTTCCCTGGGCAAGCACAGAACAACATACAAAGGTGGGACCAAGCCCTCTGGCTGTCATAAATACACAACAGGGCTCAGATGTGCTCCCTTGTTTATTCCAATGTAGCACGATTCATGGGAGAAGAGGACCATCATCTTGTGGACAACAAACAGACAAACAGCCAAGGCTTCCCAGTAGCCAACTTGATTCAGCATCACACAAAAATACCGAGGCGAAGATAATAAAACACTAAAATTGCCATTGGTAGGCTTTAATCTAAGGGGTCCAGCCGAGTAGGAGCCTGCACATCCTCATCCCCTTTGGGCATATGCCACTCACTGTGACAGTCAGTGTGTGAGATGTGCTGCATCCCATGCAGAGACAAGCCGACCCCTCAGGCAGCAACATACAAAGTGGTGACGGCAACACACACCATGTTTTTACTCAACAACAAGCAGGGGCAGTGATGGTGGTGTGCTCTGAATTGATCTTTGTACGCTTGGAAGTTGATGCCGTAAGAAGCTAAGGCTCTGCTGCCTCAGACAAAATGCAGAAAGTGATGGTATGAACAAAAGCAAAAGACTGTAGGAGCCCAAGAGCTGAACTTCTGCCAACTTGTGTACCTCAGGCTCATAGCTCAAAACCAATATGCAAATGCATACTGAAACGTGCCCAGGGGGATCTGCTGACATTCTTGCCAGCTGCAAATGAGCAATGGGAAGCCAATGGCTTAGAAACATTTGGGCAAAAGTTCTGTTTTAAAAATAACCCTGCTACTCACAGCAAGTTCATGTTTGAAAATAAACTGGTTTTTTAATCAACTTTTCTTTTATAACGATATGACTTTAAAGAAAAATGCAGACACATGAATACTTGCTATAATCAGACACACTTGAAGAAACCTTGGCCTCCAGATGGGCACAGTGGCTAAAATAAGTAAAGGACATAACCCCCTAAAATTCAAACATGCCACCACAAAGGCACTTTGCTTTCCCATTTCCCCTCTTATGCAGTCCATCACCACTTCCTCAGTGCTTGGCCAAGAAGGGCCAGGAGTTGCAGGAGAAGGCTATCCCTGAGGCCCATAACGCAAACGGAATCTGGTATGGTGACAGCTCACTGTGACTCCATGTCTGGGTTGCATGAGCAGAACAGTCTGCAGCAAAGGATGTGAACAAACACCACCATCCACTCCCCAGCACACCCCTGACTGGATTTCACAGAGCCAAGCAGCCTCTGTCTGAAAGCCTGAGTGAGGCTGGGCACTTTGGGTTTGCTGTTTTTATTTTAGTTGGCCCCTTCCTCTGCCATGTACTCACAGATTAAGTTTTCAGGAGCGCAAAACAGCCCATAGAAATAATTTGCAGGCTCAGCATTTTGGGGACACACATATGCCCCAAACATGGCTTACTCCAACAACAGAATCTCTCTACCAGCCAGGACTGTGAACAGAGGGAAGGATCTGCTGTTATGACCATGCAGGGTTCTGGGGGCTAAAGCTTGTGCTGGTAGACAAGAGGGACCTGCTGTTTGTGAGTCTGGTGCTTGCTGATGTCTTATCCAAAGAACTCTGGGAGAAAGAAGACATCCCATTTCTGCCTCCCCCAGCTGACCAAAAGCATGGGAGCCCTTCCAGGACTTGGTGGGAGCCACCCAAAAGAGCTCAGGATCCAATATGCCATGGCTGACAATGAGCCCCGCTAAATGGGCAGGAGCAAAACGAGCTCCTACAAATGAGCCTTGCTAAGCAGGCAGAAGCAACACTGCCACTGCCAATATTGAGATTTCAGCACAGCCTGTATCTCATCAGTTCTCCTGCCACCACTTCAAGTGCATTCTCCCAACAATTCTAGAACAAGGTGCCCCAAAACAGCGTTCCTCTGTGAAAATAACTGCTGCACAGATCTGGAGTTTAGAAAGGCAGATTTTATAGGACAGGGCTTCATAGGGCTCTAGAAACACAGAGAAAAACCCAGAGATGCAGTGCTTGGCCAGGGTACTTATGTTGGAAGCCTTAACGCAGAAACACATTTCTAAGACAGAGTATGGTATTATTATGTAGAAGATGTCTAGTTGATGCAGTTATTCTACAGGCTATCTTACAGACTTCTGGCCAGGAAGGTACTGCTAGGGAGTATGGAAGTCTGAAGGAAATGGAACTGGAAGAAGAACCAGTAGCACTGAAATACTCATCAACTGCTAGATCAGCAGGGACGTGTGAGCTCAGTAAAGCACCAAGAGGTTGTTCTGCTTTCAGCTGGGACAGAGTTAATTTTCTCTCTAGCAGCTGGTACAGTGCTGCGTTTTGGCTTTAGTCTGAGACTAATGTTGAACCACGACAGGGGTATTCACACGTTCCTTTGGCCAAGATATACCCGACCCCAGTCACAGAGCTAAGTCCATGTTACTGGCTTCAGCAAGATACCAATATTGTCATCTCTGAAGTGGCAGAGCAAGGAGGCTTGCAGGAGGTCACCTCCATTCAGAAAACACTGCCAGGAAAGCAGCAATGGGACACTGCTTGAACTTGCCTAGCATGGAGGTGTAAGCCCCTCAGGTAGGTAGGGACCACGCCTGCCCTTGGCTCATTGAGCCTCCTGGTGGAGAGCACACTGTCAGCGCTTGAACAGGGCATCTGAAATTGCTTTGCCCCCCTCTCCAGCTTCCTGTGCATTTCAACCTGCTTCTCGGTCATCAGGTGCACCAACCTTTCAATGCTGAATTCTCTCACCTGTGAACTAACACTCACAAAACCGACCGAGCACACAAATCGCAAGAAAACCATAGCTTTACAATGAGCTGGAAAAGCTTCTTAACAAATCACATCCCTGAGCATCCATTGCAAGTCGACTCTAACCTGACAGCTCTTATAATAGGTTACACAAGAAATCCACATTCTCACTGGGTCTGCTTGATCGTTTCCTAGAGGTTTGGCTCGAAGAAAGCTGCGCTCCTGAAGGTGACAGGCTGCAATTTGCAAGATTCAGTGGCAGAGTCAGGAGAAGAGATTAAAGAGCACACTCTGTTCCCTTGATAAATCCTTGGTTGATGAGGGGAAGGCTGTGGACATTGTCTGTTTGGATTTTAGTAAAGCATTTGACACCGTCTCCCACAGCATTCTCCTGGAGAAATTGGCTGCTCATGGCCTGGATAGGTGTATTCTTCGCTGGGTTGGAAACTGGCTAGGTGGCCTGTTTGGAGAAAAAAAGGCTCAGCAGGGACCTTATCGCTCTCTACAGCTACCTGAAAGGAGGTTGTAGTGAGGTGGGGGTTGGTCTCTTCTCCCAGGTAACAAGTGACAGGACAAGAGGCTTCAAGCTGCGCCAGAGGAGGTTTAGATTGGATATTGGGAAACATTTCTTCACAGAGAAGGTGATCAGGCATTGGAACAGGCTGTCCAGGGCAGTGGTGGAGTCACCGTCCCTGGAAGTGTTCAAACCCCATGTGGGTGAGCCCCTCAGTGATATGGTTTAGTGGCAGTCTTGGCAGTGCTGGGGTAATGGTTGGACTTGATGACATTAAAGGTCTTTT
This sequence comes from Strigops habroptila, assembly GCF_004027225.2. Taxonomy (NCBI): domain Eukaryota; kingdom Metazoa; phylum Chordata; class Aves; order Psittaciformes; family Psittacidae; genus Strigops; species Strigops habroptila. Next base: position 42,337,954 of record NC_044302.2, on the reverse strand, counting down.
CCATCCTAGTTGATTTTATGCTTCTATGATTCTTCTCCCTTCACACCTTTGGTCCATGGTCCTGATTAAATCACAAGAGCTGAGAGTAACTTTAAACATACACTTCTTTCCTTTTTTTTTAAACAAAGAAATAAATCCTGTCCAAACTGACAGCATTCAGATTAATAGCAAAAAGCTCAATAGCTCATTTACCATGAAAGAACAAACAGAAAGAAACTAGTAGTCAAACAACCTGAACTCCCAATTCACGTGAAACTATTTTACCAGCAATGTCACAGAGCTCTGCATCAGAGGCGTTAGCAAGGGCTTCCTCCAATTCAGGCTCCAGGGTCACACTTTCCAAAACAGGATCCATTGGCTTCTGCTTGGGGATCCAAGCTTTTCCTATAAATGTAAAGCAAGGTCACTCTCAGTACAGCCATAGCACCTGTCTTACAACTAGTTGTGCAGATGCGTTTCCATGGGGTGAGATCTGCACAGCAGAAAGGACAGGGGGGCACAAAGACCTAGAGAAAAATCAGAGCAGACACTGAATCCCTTCCCGTTAGCCTGGCCTGAGTCCTGCTGTGGTGTGAGCTGGGAGGCACCTGCCAGACACCTCCAACCATGGAGCTGGACTCTTTCACCAGCACAGAGGCTGCACCTACAAAAACCCAGTAGTCCATTTGTACAGGACAATGATGGTTCAATACACAGCAGACAGAAAGCCATGCACAGCCCGACCCTGCAGGACTTCACTTCTTTGAAGGCTGCATGAAACGGATGGAGATTTGCCAGCACTCACATGGACAAGAGCGACCAGGGGCCTGGGTCCAGCACTGTGCAGGATTGGTCCTGCCAGGGAGACAGCTCCTGCTGCTAACTCCAAATGCATGGTGACTGGGCAGATGGTACATCAGACAGAAGAGGGTGGAAAGGAGGTGGTGGAGGGTGTCTGGCAGCAGGCAGGGCTAGCAGCCCAGCGAGCACATGGGGTGCAAACAGAAACAGGCTTGGGGCAGCTGATTGAGCTCAACATTGCTGCAGAGGACATTAGGGCAGGGTGGAGAGACACAGAGGGCATGTCAGATGGACACCTCCATGCTCTATCTCCCAGGACAGCAACAGGCCAAGGAACAGGCCTTTTCCCTACAGGTCAGAGGTGCAAAGCAACAGGTACAGCTTGTAACAAAAGCTGCCATCTCAGCTGCTTGTCTGTGGCCTGGACAAGGGGCTGTGCAGCAAGCGGCACAGCTCCAGCCCAGCTCAGAATGCCCTGGGCTCCTAGCAGACCCCATGCCCAGGATGATCACCAGGCAAGCCACAATGCTTTCTCTGCCAGAGCTGGCTGCGTCCTGGATAGGCGTGGGGCAGCAGGAAGGGTTCATGGCACTGCATGGAATGCTCCCAGCTCTCATTGCTCGCAGCGCCAGTGGGTGGGCAGATCGGTGTGTGGAGGTCTGAGATAACATAGCGGGGCACCTAGCTGTGGCTACCCCTGCTGCCACGGAAGAACAGACAGGATGAAGCTTGTGGTGTTTCATACCACCACAGCAGGGAGCAGTCTGCTGGGTAAACCCAGCGCTGCTGCAGCGCGGGAGGAGGGATCCCAGAGCAGTCCCCTGCCCTGAGATAATCCAGGATCACTGCAGCGAGATAGTGAGTGCAAAGCTCTCAGCCTGGCATGCCTGCCAGGACTATTTTTGTCCCCACTCTGAAACCAGAGTCAGCGGCACCAAAGGGGAGGAGAAAAAAAAAAGATCCTGCTGCTCAGGGATGTGCAGAAACAGAAGTGGCTAAATTTAGCCTCAAGGAAGAAGCAATGTGCTTCGGGCTCCCCCAGCTTGAAATAGAGGCCGCTATAAACAGCTTTATCCAAAACAGCCCATCTCTTGCCTGCGCACTGCCGCCCTGACGAAGAGAGCAGGAATCTGCCTCCTGGGACATAGCTGCTCTCACAAAAATAGGCAGTGTCATGTGTGCCTGCACGGCCAGGCACCTTCTGGGTATCCTGCCTGGGGAGGGTACCTCAGCTCTGCCCTGGTACAAGGACCCGGAGCCACTGTCCCACCGGACACATGGCTCAGCAAACTGCACACCATCTGGTCAGTTCAGCAGGAAACAGGGAAAACAGGGCAGCTTAATTCTGCCATCACACAGCAACTGCTCTTGACATCTTAGCACCATTGAAACTTATGGGGTTTAATTGTAGAAAGGTTCATATCTCAGTCATGCTTCATTACCAGTTTGAACTTTAAATTAATAGGTACATGCAAACACAGCATTATATATCAAATTGCAGCATGTATGCACACGTCAACTGCTACTCTGTCCAGCAGCATGGCCAGGGAGAGCACCTCCCACAGCAAGCTAGTAAATCACCCTCTGAACTGCAAATGCGGTGATTTATTTCCACAGCTGTGAACATGTAATTTACTGCCTCCGTCTCACAGTCACTGTAAGTAATGTCTTCACTCAACTGTGTGTTACAAGTGAAAATATATTTAATGTGTTTGAGATCACATCAGATTGAAATATGATTAGCTCAGACCAGAAGCTGAAGACTCAAAATGCCTGAAATACCTTCACCTCCTGCTGAGCGCTGCTATTACTTGCTGGGGTAGGGTATGCTTGAAGTTGCTAAATCACTCTTCCTGATAGCACTCAATTTACTCTTTTCAATTACTTCTTTCAAGGAAAATTCTTTTCTTTTTTTTCTTTTTCTTCGCTTTTTTTCCTAAAAATACTACCTTGTTTTATTAAATGGACAGATTTAACACAAGCTCTTTCACAGTGAGCTATGTGGATCAGTAAGGCGGCAGCTTTGAGAAACACCACAACTGGGAAACATTCTCCTATGCTTAAATGTTCATGAGGCAACCAGTAGTGAGAGCAGTGTGTAATCACATCTGCTGCAGGGGGATCATGTTACAGGGGGGGACACCACCAGAAAAAAGCTGCTGAGACGCTCCTGGAACCCAGAGGCAAGGACTGACCAAACGATGTCTCACATCGGATGGTATTCAGAGTGCTAATGGGAGCAGGAAAGCCCTTTGGATAATACAAATGTCCCAGAAGAACAGGAAAAGATGCCAGAAGGAATGAGAAAAGGCAGAGCAAACCCCTTTCTCAAAAGCCCTAGGGCCATGCAGAGTAGGGGTGCAGGGTACAGCGCAGGGAGACAGAAACGTGCAAACTGCAGAACACTGGGAAATGGGGCTGGGGTTGTCCAGGGGTGATAAAGACTAGACAGGAACTGTTGGGATCATCACAGCTGAGCGAAGCTGTGGAGCTTCTCTATACCAAGACGAAGTTCAGAATGTAAGGATGAAGGACAAAAGGCAATGTTGGAAGACGGAGCACAGGCTCCAGAACTCACAGGTCAGAGAAGGAACAAGAGAGGACAGAAGATGATGTCCACCCCAGAGCTTGATACAGCTGCAGTGGGATGGGGATGGAAAGAGGCTGCACAGTGGTACAGCCTTTGTCCATTACTTACCAGATGGTACCCAAATCAGCAAGCACATCAACCTCCCGGGCACACCCCAGTTTATCAGCCAACATGGGCTGGAGCTAGACAGCGGACAGCGGATCTACCACCCCAGCGGTGTCGAAATGAAGTCACAGTAATGCAGATCAGGCACAGCCCTTTTGCTGTGCACCCACTGCACCACTTCATCGCAACACACTGAGCGTGGTGCAAAGGATGACCGTACCTCTCTTTTCACCCGTGAATGGAACCAAGTCTTCTCTGTCTTTAACATCCTTTGCCTGCTTTTCTAGGTGGGCCATGAGTTCCTCCCTTTTGAATGGGCCAGTTGGTGGCTTTTGTGTCTGATCCCGCTGCCTGAGCCCTGCTGGCAGCAATGCATTCTGGGCAGAGAGGGGAGAAACACGGGTTATCTCTGCAGGCCCCATCCATCAAACCCTCTCCCCTCTCCACTTTCCCCATTGCACTTTCTTCCACATCGCTGGACAATCTCCTTCTCCTTCTGTCGAAGGTTATCTTGATCTAACCAATTCCCACATGATTTAAGACACGTAATGCTCCTTCCCCCCTACAATTTTAAATGCTGGCTCCACTACAAGATCTCCATGCTGCCAAGTGGGCGTTTCTCCAAAACAGCAGCTTTCTCTGGGGGCTCTCAGTCGTCACCTCTTGCTATTCCTAGCCTCTTCCCCACCCTCACCATTTCTGCTGCCTCTTCACAACAGTTGCAACACCAGAACCAAGCTGCTAATCTCAAAGGATCTTCTCCCTATATGTGCCTGCCCAAGGGCCCACATGCCCCATGAGTCCCAGCAAGAATCAGTTCCGGGAAATCCATGGTCTTTCACAGAGCAGAGCAGAGAGCTGCGGTGGTTCCTTCTCTGCTTCATGGTCCATCACAAAACTATAGGGAAGGTCTCTCCGTTGCAGAATAAAACCCCTGCAAACCTCAGCCCTTCTGCAAACTGCCTCGGTATTCAGTCACATTAGCCACCATGGGAAGTTGCTTTGTGCCTGACACATGCGGCACGTAAGCACCTGCTTATATTTAAATATAGAACAGCCTTAATGCAGTAAGTAAGACTATTCCCAGATTTGGCACTAAGCATGTTCTTTAAAGCTTTGCTGGATAGAAGTCAACATTTACTTTTTAAGACATCCAAGGTGATTTTGAACACCGCACTGATCTTTCCATGCCTGCCTAATTAAAGTAATTCATTATAATTTAAATTTTTATCATTGAAAATCCTGGGAAGGAGAATTACTAATAGGCAGCAATTAGGCTTGCGCAACCTTGGGAGGCAAGAGAGGAGAACTGTGCTAACGCACAAGCAAGGAGGTGTAGGAAACAGCTTGCTTCCTCAGGCTTCATGCTGTGAGGCATGAGCATGCAATCGTTGTGCTTTAACTCCTGTACTCAGGCTACACCTGCAGTGGCAGGTATTTTTTACCTTTATGCACCCTTCACAGAACACTGCCTGACTCTGCGTCTTCCGAGTCAGCTATAACCAGCCCATCAGCCCATACACATGCTTAGTCCCGGGAGCCAGCCTGCACCTCTTAATTACTTTCCTGCATTGCCATTAAAAATACTGATGATGCAATCGCCACCGCCCATCATTTCCCCCAGGAACACTAACTGCATGTAGCAGGAACAATCCCTCACTTGGCAGTGCCCAGCCTCATCAGCTAACGTTGCCATAACCCAGGGGCCTGCCAGTTGGCTCTGCGCATCCCCTGCTGGGGCCACAGGACAACGCTGCCTCCAAACAGTTTTCACTGCTTGGCACCAGCAGGTCCAGTGTTTCCATATGTGCAGCTCTTGCTAATGTTAGGAAATTGCTAAAAAACAATTGTCCCATTTTGCAAAAATCTAGGATTTGGATTTCTGCCTAAATGGAGAAAAATACAGACTGGTTTGCTATGAAAATAAAAGCCAAGCAACCCAGAAATCCCAAAACATTCCTTCCGAGGTGGCCTGATCAGAAGCGATAGATCCTGTTTCTGCAGGTTTATCACCCTGCACCAGTACTGGCTTACATTGGTGCTGTAAATCACAGCAGAGCATGCACACTGGGGCAAAGGTAGGGCAATATCACAGAAACAAAGTCCCACGTGTAGGCCGTGCTTGTGATAGCAAAACTGCTTCTGCTCACCTGTGGCCAGTCTCCTCCATCCTTGCACTGAGTACAGGCTCTGCAAAGAATCCCACTTAAATATAGTTTACTAGTGCAGCCCATTCCCCTACAAATACAGAGATTTATCACCTAGAAATCCTATGTAAAAATGACTTACATCAGGATCCAGCTCTTCCAGTTCATCCTCTAACTTCCTGAGCTCCTCCTCTGTCAGTGCTCCAAGGATCTTGTCTTCATCCAGGTCTCGGTATTTTTCTAACTCCTTTCTGTAAGACATCTTAGAGGAGCCTTGTGAATCTCGCTTTTATGCTGAAAGAGGACCTGAAAAGAAAACGAAGCATAACACTGAATACATGAAACATGACACGGCGGCCCGTCTGGTTGGGGAATGACGAATACCACAGAGTTGCAGAAGATTTATGCTTAAAGCGTGGCTGACTTCAAAGCCAGGATTGCTCAGGCCCCCCTGTCCATATCCTACATGCAAGTGACAGCCCATGGTCCTGAGAGCAGCACAACTTCAGTAGCACATTGCCCCATCACTGACTTACAGGGCAGCACTGAGGAAGTTCTTTGTACAGGACCCTGGCTAGAGGTGTCAAACAATACCAGATATTAACAAAGTGTCCTAGGCATTTATTTCCTTGAAAGACAATAAACGAGAAACCATAGTCTGCAGCTCTCATGCCCTTACAAGCCCGCACTAACACCTCTCTGCACATGGCACTCCAGATAACATAGTCACCAGATGGGAAAACAGATTTGTGGCATCACTGAGTACCTCTGAGCCCTGCAAACCTCCACAAGGCTGCAGTGCAGCATTCTTCCCTGTGTTTTAAGGCCACAAGGAGATCAGGAAGTATTATCCACTTGTGTTCAGGAGGCTGACAGTTAAACATGCTGTTCAGTGACCCACCTTCCCCAGGAGAACACGTTTGTGCTGTGTAAGCTATGCAGCTGACCTGAGCATTACTGCACATCTAAACTAGTCCTTCAAGACGAGTATCAGGCGTAACACACTAACTGACCTATCTGACCCAGGGGTTTGCCCCATGTCTCCTACTATAAAATGCCATACACCATCACACACACGTAACTGGGCCTCTGCCAGCTCTAAAAGACTGCAGTAGACCTACAAAGGTCAACGTGTTTAAAATATGCAGGTGGGTTAAAAATACACTCACTACAACACACAAAAACGTGTTCAACTCTGCTTTTTTGCTGAAAGTGCCATAGCACTCTGTACATTTAAGGGTTTTTGGCTCATTTTTGCAGAGGGTATTGAACTCCAGGTAATTTAAACTGGCTTTTCCTACAGTTTAAAGAAGTCCTGTTATTCTCTCGAGTGGCATTTACATTAAAATAACACCAAGGCCTGCTCATTTTTCCAAGGAGCCAAATTGAGCATCTATAAATGGCCTCTTTTCAGCTTCTGCAGAGCTGGGGGGCCCTACTCCAAGTCACATCTCCCCAGCTTTGCCCATACTCTTAGGGCGGATCATGTTTTCATGATCGCTCTTCATTAGCGGAGAAGTCTCTTTATACAACTTACAGCACAGCTGCTGGTCCAGATCGGAGAATTATCTTTAGCTTGGTCACAAAAGGGCACACTAACACACACATGGCCTGCCAGCAAGCCCTTAAATTTAGAGCTGTCATCTGGTCAGACGTTTGGTGTCCCGCTGGTGTGATGGCAATTCTTGCATCACTCACATTCCTGCCACTCACCACTTAGGAGGTGGAGCGCCAGGAGACTCCTGGGTGGGAGGAGCAGCCCCCAAGGCTCCTATAGAGGCTGAAAAACAGCTTTTTGTGGGATGGTTTGCTCCATACAGTCAACCTGCAGGCACCAGGGTCGAGGGCAGTGGGAGGGTGAAGGAGGAAGCATGGGCTACGGTGGGTTTCGCTAAGCAAGTGGGGGACTCCAGCACTCCTGTGCTTTACCAATCCCTGCAGCAGTCACTACCAGGCATCTCGAGCTGTGAGACTGATGTGCAGCAGCCATGCAACCGTGCATGGGTCAGGCTAGGAGCCACGTCCAGCAGCTCAGACCCACCAGGACTGCCCTTCTGGTTGGCACAGAGAAAAGTGGAGCCTTTATCACAATTACCTAACGAGGCCAGGCCAGGTTGGACGGGGCTTTGAGCGACCTGGTCTAGTGTGAGGTATCCCTGCCCATGGCAGGGGGATTGAGCTAGATGATCTTTAAGGTCCTTTCCAACCCAAACCATTCTATGATTCTATGAAGAACAAACGCTTGTCATTACAGCAATTTATTACTCTGATGTGGGAGATCCTAGAAAAGCAGTCTGGACCTGGATCTGGAGATGTGCCATCCCACTGCAACCTTAGCTTGAAGCACACGAACCATGACTAGCCTGTATTTCATATTCAATTCTTAGTTTTGACTCCCCTGCTGTGGAAGCAGCTGGAGCTAAGAGCAGGCAGGACGGCAGCGGATAACCCACCCCAGGCTGGTAAATTCCCTGCAATGGTTTAAAATACCCACAGCTGCCATGCACATGGCAACCTCCATCTTGGCTACGTGTGGTCAACAACTCCTGAGGCAGCCCCAGCCCCTTCCTAGCGATGGTGGCTGGGCTGGGATGGAGCTCAGCAGGGTTGACCTTGTCGCTTCCTGCCAGAAGGACAGAGACTGTTAGCACCAAGAGGCGAAAGGCGGGACAGACATCGGATGTCAGTACGCGCAGGCAACACTTCGGGAAAGCGCTTCGGGTTTCAAAGCATCCTGCAGAGATATGAAGCTGGGGCTGCATATAGCAAAGGCCCTGAGGGGTGAGGACAGGTGCAGAGCCTGCTGAAGCACGGCCCAAATCCCACTTGGGAGAGTTCTGTTCACTATGTACCCCAGGCAGAGCTGCTGGGATGGCTCAGGGCGCTCAGCCTCGCTGGTGCAGCCACACAGTGCCAACAACTCCAGAGCTGCCACAGAGAGCGCATCGTGCCGTGGCACAGGGCACTGGGTACCACTCCATGCCACTGGACCAACCCTGCGGGCTCGGCACCGCAGCCTCCAGCACCAGGACTTGCTCCCCCTTATCTCCACATTCCCAGCCTCTCCTACCCTGTCTTGCTAACGAGTGCTGGGATTAAAAACAAAAGAGCCCTTCTTTCATGTGAAAGTTTTATTCCTCTTCTAGTTTTTTCAACAAAATAGTCCAGACTCTTATCTTGAAAATTTTTCACAATGAGAACAATCAGCCATTGGAATAATCTCCACAGGGAAGTGATGGATTCCCCAATGCTGGATGCTTCTAAGATTAAGTGGGACAGTGTTCTGGGCTATCTTGTCTAGGCTGTGCTTTTGCCAAGAAAGGTTGGACCAGATGATCCTTGAAGTCCCTTCCAACCTGGTATTCTACAATTCTATGATCTGCTGTAAATGGCCAGAGGGCTTTGTAGTGCCAAAAATAATAAAGTGGGTAATTCTGCCTAATCCTAACTGTTTTCACTTACACAACATGCTGGAACACCCACCGCCACAAACAGCTCTCACTGACCCCTGCTAGCATTCAGGCATGGTTTAACACAGGTCCCCCCACACGTGCACTCCAAAGCAACCCAAAAGCTCCAGCACAACCCAATATTATATCCATGTTTTAAATCCAGACGCTTCTTGACATTTAGGAAAGAGTTAACTCTCAGTCACCACAAATCTGCTCAATCAAGTCTATTCTCAATGCCTTCATAAGATGGCAGCTTGGATTTCTTGCTGTTTTTCATTAAACCTGTCGCTACACTTTTCATTCAATCAATGAAAGAAGCATCACAGCAAAATATATATGTAATGTACAGGAGCTGCACAGGACGGATACTATTAGAACTTTAAGTCCTCCAAAAATTGAAATTCATATTGACTACAAAGACAGCAAGGTATTAGGTCTCACTGTCCAAAGTATTAATCAGACACATGAGAAGACAGCCTGAGCACTTGCACTTGGTAAGACTGAAGAGCACACAAGTTGGTACACATGTAGACCAATAAAAAGGTTCAAGGAGAAAAATCATGTCATGTGAGAGATGAACATACACCATAGGTCATCTACAGGGAAGACTGTTCCTACCATGAATATAGGAAAACAAAGTAAATCAACAACAGCAAAAAAAGGCAACATTTGGGATTATGATGGGGATGGGACAGTTTCTTTCTGAAGGGTCCAAACCCACTGAACAAACAAATAGGTGTTGTAGAACAAGTGAAAATGAAAAGCATCCCATACGACACTGGAAATGCTCCTTTCACTGCTCTGCAGCAGTACAGCCTCCTGCAGTGCTACGGCCTTTCTGGGACACCGGAACCTGGGAGCAGCACTGACTTCCCTGCAGGGAGCCAGCGGAGACCTGGGAAGGTGGCCCACAAGGGACCACTGTGTCCCATCCACAGCAGAGAGCAGGCACAGGGACATGATCATAGAATCACGGAATAGTTTGGTTTGGAAGGGACCTCCAAAGCTCATCTAGTCCAACTCCCCTGCGATGAGCAGGGACATCTTACACTAGACCAGGTTGCCCAGAACCACATCCAGCCTGGCCTTGAATGTCCCCAGAGATGGCGCATCCACCACCTCTCTGGGCAGCCCGTGCCCAGTGTAACAGTGTTTTACCATCCTCATTGTAAAAAATGTCTTCCTCACGTCCATGCTCATGGTTTTCAGGTGTGCAAGCAGGGAGGGCAGGCGCAGGGCAGCAATGGGCTCAGGCTGCAAAAGGCTGCCTGGGGAGGCTGCAGAGCTGCACAGGTACCGCCAACTCGGGAAATCTGCAGGATCATCCCCCAGTGCACTGACAACCCCACGGAAAAGAACAAACGAGAAAGCAGAACCAAGGAAAGCAACAGGAACAGCAGCAAGCAAGACAAATTCCCAGAAAACACAAAGGAGTCACGGAGGAAACATGAAGACTGATTTCCCTGGGTGCTGTGTAATGTGGTGACAGTGGTCTTGCACACGCTTCTGCTGGGAAGCCCAGCCTCTACCTGCACAACCTCCCATGTGCACCAGCATGGAAACTACAGAAAGCCTTTTTCACATGTGCACAGGGAGGAAGAGCAACTGATCTCAGCCAAGATACAGACAGGGCTTTCTGCTGATGAATTCTGTTATCAGTCCAAGCCAACCCCACTTTCAGTGTTTTGCAGCAGGCTGCAGCACCAGGAGGGCTTGGTGCATCCCAAGACACAAGCCACACCGAATCAACCAGCAAAAGGCACAAAGGACAGGAACTCTGTGTACTCTGCCCCCCAGTGAAAGGCACAGCTGAAGAAATGAACATCCCCAGCCTCAGACAACCCTCAAATCCACAAGGGAACTTTTTCAGTGCTTCAAAACAAGAAAGCAGACTGAGGGTTGGCTTCTGAGACAAGGAGGCAGTCAAGCAGCATCACCAGCACAGGTATTGATGATTCTTCTCCCAAGTCTGAAGACAAAAGGCTATTCAGGATGGAAGCTGTTTTTAAGCAGCCTTGGAGGAAGGAGTTAACCTCGTGAGGACATGCTGGCTCAAGAAGAGTTCCTATTTGACTCACGCAGGGTTTTGATTTGCGAGATTTTTTTCACGGCTAAAGCATAAATCTCAAAGTTCAGAGCTATTATTTTTACAGGATAAAAATAACAAACTAATTTCAGTCAACCCCTCTGCAGTTGCACAATTTCTTCTTCCCTTTTTTTTTTTTTACTTCTAAGATAAACACCAGGGTTTTTTTGAGAAACTACACATTCCCCAAGTGACCATTTCCTATAAGCTCAAGAGAAGTTAAGTACTTTCAGTGCATACAGACACCCAGGTGTAAATCCAAGATGCATGCTGTGCAGGTAAAAGGAGCAAATCAGCTGCAGCTGGTTTCTTAAATGAACACTATATCTTTACATGGCCTCTCAGTCCTCTGATAAACCTCAAAGCCACTGGCTAACTCCAATGAAATCTGATACAAGACTCTAACCCTAATTTCTTGTCCAACCGCACATGTGTGCAAAGAGCCCATCAGCAGAGGTGTGATGTGAGGCAAGCCTAGGCATCTCCTTCATCTGGCAGTCAGGGAATGGAGGAGAGAGCTGGGCCATTTGCAGGGAGCTGCAGGGGCAGGGGGTGCTTCCCTAGAAGCACCGGGGGAAGGGGTATTCATTACAAGTGTTAGTGCTGCGGCAGATACAGTGGGGATGTAGGGATGAAGGACATTAATACACCAAAAAGTCAGTCTCTGCTGGTTCTGCTGCTCATGGGACAACTTGTGAACGCTAGTCTTGCATCGCAGCATACTTGGATGCTGGTGTGCAAAAGCCTGACTTCACAGCTGCCCTGCTGTCACTAAGCACATCATCATTTGAGTCAACATTGCAAGCTCCCAAGAGTTTCAAGAAGGAACAAACAAATTATGGCCAGATCCAGTGACAAGAGAGGAAAAGATACACATTGGCTCCTTCTGAGACTACATCTAAACACGTAAGTCTACGCCAATACTGCAAAATCCAGTAGGAAACGAGAGCAGGGTACAGGAAGAGCTAAATCTGTCCCCAGTGTCATAACATAGCCTTACACATCCAAAGGCTTGACCGCTGGGTGCTTCTTACTGCTAGTTCCCCTGGTCACAAGGGAAGTGAATGCAGGTGTGTTGGTATGGGAATGCTCTCTTCCCAGCACACAGGTACAAACACCACACTGGAACCAGTGGTCCCTTCTCTGCAGACACAACCAGAGCCCAGCAGCAGCCTTGCACATGACCGCATGCCCTGTACTTGCGGTATGGGCATTCAGAAGCTTACCCCGCTGCAAATGAACGCACTTTGTTCTCGCTGAATGTCGAGTCTTTGGCTTGGAGAAATGTAAGGAAGACAAATACCTAAACACAGTCCTTTTAAGGGAATGCTCTCCTGCACATTTTTTGTAGATTATTTGTTAGGCTGATCTCATTTTCTCAGCCAGAGAGGAAACTGTCTTTTTAACAAGCCACAAACACAGACCCAGGCTGCAGTGTCAAGCATCGCTGGTCTGCCTGGGCTCTGCATCACCACCTTGAATGTATGAGATGTTGAAATGTCTTGTTAAAGCTACAAGAGACATCCTACAGACTCTGCATTGGACCCGCAGTCCAGGCTGCACTAGCAGGTATCTAGCCAGGAGGTCCACAGAGGTGGATATTCCCCTCTGCTTAGCACCACTGAGGCTGCATCCGGATGCTGCATCCAGTTTGATGCCTCCCCAGAAGAAAACACGTCTCGGCAAGCTGAAGAGGCTCCTGTGCAGGGCTGTCAGGATGGGCAAGGAGGCTGGGACACAGAAGTTGTGAGGAGAAACACAGGCAAATGGAATTCTTCAGCCTAAAGAAGACTGCAGCGGGATCTAATTGCAGTCAGTCATCCACTGCCCAAAGCGAAAGGATTTCTAGAGAAGACAGACTCAGGCTTTCCTCAGAGGTGCACAGGGGAAGGAAAAGGGCAATGGAAACAAGCTGTGGCAAGAGGAAAACTGCTTTCCACAAGAGTGGTGTAACCCTTGGACAGGGACCACAGAGGTGGTGGAATCTCCATCCTTGGGTATTTGATGCTCAACTGGGCAAGGCACTGGGCTTGCTCAGAGGAGAGCACTGAACCACAAATTCCAGAGGTCCCTTGCCCATCTAGACTTTATGTGACTTGGTCCCAGAAGAGTGCACAGGTCTGTCCAATTGCCCAGGCTCCTCCTCTGAATGCCCAGAGGTGATTTCACAGGATGGGAACTGGCTCGAAACTGATTCCCTGCATTTCTCGAACACTTGTTTTCTGCGCTCACTTCACTCATCCAGCTGAAGCAAAATCGTCACTGCTGTGATTCAAGTTTGAGTCCTGATTCTAGTTCAACACGAGGGGGTTTAACTGCCTCCCCCTGAAGCAAACCGTTGTTAAACCACCAAGAGCTCAGACATGGTTGAAGGTCACCTTGGCTAAGCCTCTTGCTTCTGTAGCATGACAGCGAGTCGCTCAGCCTCCAGGAGACCAAACTACCTTGCTTTGCAGTTTTCTCACACTGAGATGCATTCAGAATAGCCAAGCATCAATACAATAGAGCACAGGAGGTAGCTGATGTCCCCAGCCCCTGCTCAGCAAGCAGTGCCCATCAGGCATACCTTCATCCCTTAGCCTTTCCGCTGCAGAGCTGGGCAGTGCCAGCACATTCATGCCCTGGATGAGAAGAGTGGACAGAGTAAAGACAGGGAATGCTCCAAGAAGTGAGAAGCTCTGACATTAGATGCAGAAAGCAGAGCTCAGCACCCATCCTCATCACGCCAGGCAAGCCAGTAGTCACTAGAAAGACTGAGGCCCTCTCAGCTCTCTGCAAGAGGCTCCTCTCTAATGAATTCCAACAGGGAATCTGCTGTCCCTTCAGGAAATTCAGACTTCTCTAAGGAAGATCTGGATTTCTTCTGGTTTGATAAAAACCTCACAACCAGCAGCTGTTAGCCTAAGACACAGTTAAATTTCTTCGAGATGTTTCTTTTCAAATAGGAGACATTTTGGATCTATCAAAGCACACCGTGACTTCTGCCTCTCCAGATGACGTCAGCCATGCAAAACACATAACACTATGCTGACGTAACGCTGGAGTTACCGTCACCACCCAGAACCCTCAAGCAATGAAGTTCAATATGCTGTAGACAACACTCACTGATGCTGCAGCTTCATTCCAATGCCAGTGTGGACATTCCCATCCTTGCGCTTGACAGCCCCACAACAAACAGTTTGTTGTATGAGGTCATGTATGCAGTAGGGAAAGCTCCCTGTGCTCGATCAAAGTGACTTGGCCCTGCCTTGGCACGGAGCTGGACTAGATGATCTCCAGGGGTCCCTTCCAACCCTAATGATTCTGTGACCTCTCCCTTCACCCACTGGTGCTGAGGGAAGTCTTACACTGGTTGCACTCTCCTGGACCTCCTCTCCTCAACACTCCTACAGCCTGCAAGCCACACAACTCAATGCTACTCTTACCACATGGTCTTTCTTATCAGGGCCATCCAAAAAATAGTCTGGATGTTTGGTGACCAGGCAACACATAACGGAGTCAAACTCTGCCAAAGCCCAAACACAAGCCATCCCAGCTGTACCTCCCCTGTAAAAATGTGTGCATACTTTTAAGGCACACACTTGTAAACACAGATATGTGTTCTCCTATTTGGAGTGAGGTTCTCTGATGCACCTGGCATGTACTTATTTGCTTAATTACTAATCCCTATGAAAGGCGTGAGGGTACACTTGAGTCATTAGCGACACCAGTTCCTGCTCTGTAACTGATCCCTTCCACTTGGAAACTTCACAGCCAGCCAGTCTTCTCTGAAAAAGGATCCTTGGGTTCCTTGCCTGAACTTCTGTTAGTCCTCAGATGGACTCCTGCCTCTCTGGCACACTCCAGCTGAAGGGAGCAGCTGAACCTTAGGATGCCATGTGAGCACAGGAGCAGAAAGGCTTCTGTCTTGCAATGAGCAGGCACTCGGGCCCTTCCACAGGTGACGGGGATGTCCTGTAAATCAGAAGCCCTGCCAGACCGCCCAGAGCAAAGCACAATGAGCTGTTAGTAACACACCTACATCTGCGTGTTCCTGATCCCACCCCACTGCTAGTGCGGCTGAAGCAGGGGAAGGGAAAGCAAAATGCTCCATCGAGCTGCCGCTAATAAGCCCTAGGTACGTTGATGCTTAATGAACACTGGAACGAAACAAGTACTGTTCCAGCAGCAGTGAGCATGTGGTGTACACTGAGCACCATATCTGAGTGAGGCATTTAATGGAGGTGGGACCCTCACATGGCCCTTCAAGGTCTGAAGAAACAGAGATACCACCTCCAGCTATGAGAGCTACTGAACAGCACAGTGCAGGGATGGGGCAGAGCTCGGGGGAGGCATTCCTGCTTTCCACGCTTCTCCCAGGGCATCTGCTACCATTGCTGCCAGCCACAGCATCCTGTGCTGGACAGACCCAGGAGAGCCTCTGATACTTGTTCATCTCATTCACCATGAACAAGTAGGAAGAACTCCCTCCCAGGAGGGTGATGCAGCTCTGAGACAGGACACCAGGAAATTGGGGTCTCCATCTTTGTGGATTTCTAAACACAGGCTAAATGAAGCCACAACCTCCTTGGCTAGGGAGAGATCTACTGTGAGCTGCGGATGGACCAGAGAACTGAGCCACCAGCAGTGATGCGGTCCTGTGACAAAAACCATATGGCCATTTAGCAACATGGAGCCATGGAAAACAGTCTTTATCTCATGTTTTTTCCAAGAGTCAAAGTAAACTTTGACTACAAGACCCCGCCTGGAATAGAGAGGTGAAGACAGAGTCTCCCTCGCTCACAATTCACAAATGGCCATCGACCACAGAGGAAAAAAGTCAGAAGCGGATCCCAGCCTCCTCCCCCTGGGCTGCGGTGGGCTTTCACAACAACTCCACATGCCTGGAAAACAGTGAAGCAGCAAACAGGAAGGCAAAACAACTCATCTGCAAACATCACATTCAGCAGCACATCGCTCTGCGGGGTGCAGTTATACAGCAAACAATGGAGGATGGATGTTTCTTACAAAAGGATCATTCAGGACCTCCTGAGAAGGTGAATTGAACTTATGGTGAATGAAAGTAAAACATGGAAAAAGGAAATCAGTAATGAGATAGACCAGGCTATCTCCACATTTGTTTGACCTTCCCAAATCAACAAGCAGGAGGGCAGGCAGCAACATATTCCCAATATTATGCAAAACCATGTTTATCTGGAGAAAAGCCAGCAGACTTTTCTATCACAGCTGGGAAACATGGAGAAAAGAACAGGACAAGCTAGGCTGCAAAACAAAGCAATACCGAAAGGGGAAAAGTAACAACAGTAAAAAAAAGAGCCCTGACAGGAGGAAAACAGAGACCTTGAAATGAGCAGCAGTGAGCATACAATGCAGCATGCCTGTCAGAACGCCCAAATGCATGTACATTAAGGCAACAGGTACAAAGTGTGCAAGAGACAACAGTGCAGGCTCTTCTACACCACTGCTAAAGGCATTTGGCTCCAGGCACCACGGTGCCAGCAAGACAGTGCTTGGCTTTAATGTTGTGTCCCAGCTCGTCCTTCCAAGAAGACAGAAGATGAAGGGCTCGCTACCATAACCTGAAGCAGAGCTTGCTTGCTCAAAAGCTTGTTCACTATTTTTTCCTCTATCAGATAGTCTGAGAGAAGGTGCCACCTCTCAGCACAGATCTTGTCTCTTTGATGAGAAGTGAGGAATTCGTTCCCACGTGAGCTGGCGAGTCACACATGAAGAAGGGATTTTATATACACCTAAAAATAGCTGCAGCCACGTGGCTGAGCACCTTTCTGGCTCAAGACCCAATTCACAAGGAAAGATGTAAAACAACAAGAGAGGACCTCTGCCTAGGGGTCCAGAGCAGGGGGCAGTGGGCAACGGGTTCTGTCCCACAAACCATGCAGGGCCATTTCAGAAGCAGAAGCCAACAGATGAGCACACCAGAATGGCTCATGAGTGGGGGCAGACGCTGCACCTAGCAGAGTGAAGGAAAGTTATCTTTGAGACAGGCAGCACCTTCCAAAGCAACTCAGTGACTAACTCAAGCTAGACAGAGCCCGACCCATGGAAAACACACCACAAGGACTCAAAGAATCTTTTCTCCCGCTAATTTCCACTCTTCCCGTACAAAAGCAGTGCAGCTTTCTACTGATCCATGCCCTGGAGAACCACTTCCCAGCAGGGCTCACAGGGTTACAAACGCAACAGTAGTGAAACACAACTACCGGCGCCCTCCTCAACACGCACAGGGCCGCCCCGCACCTCCCGGCGCTGCCCGCGGTCCCCCCGACCCGCTCTGCTGCGGACACAAGTGACCGCGTCCCGGCGGCCGCACCGGGGCACAGCCGCACCGGGCAGCGGCGACTCCGCACATCCCGGCGCGGCGCAGCGCGGGCATGGCCTCCGGGCAGGCAGACAGAGCGACAGAGAGAGACAGAGATAGATGGACGGATGGACGGACGGACGGACGGACGGACGGACGGACGGACGGACGGACGGACGGGCGGACGGGCGGACGGGCGGACGGGCGGGCGGGCGGGCGGGCGGGCAGGCAGGCAGGGCAGCCGAGTGCCCGTGCGCGCTGACGGTCGCTCGCAGCGCGGAGGCGGCCGCTATTTATGTCGAGCCGGTGCACCCCGGTGCCGGCCAAATAATTGTGCCCAGATAAGGGCCGGGCCGGGCCCGCCACCCCTCCGCCCGCTTACCGCACCCGTGAGCCGAGCCGAGCCGAGCCGAGCCGAGCCGAGCCCGGGCGGCGCGTCCTGCCCGCGCCGGCTGCGCCGCTGCGGGGGGCGGGGGTCCGGCCGCGGCCGCAGCCCCAGCCCCGGCCCCGTCCCGGCCGTCACTCAGCGGGGCCCGGCCCCGCCGCCCCTCCCGGCCGCCAACAGCTGTGCCCGGCTCGGCCCCCGCCGCGGGTGTCGATCCCGCGCCCGCAGCGCACTCGGAGCGATCGGCGCAGAGCGCGGTGCGCGCAGGCGGCCCCGCACGGCGCGGGCACCGTTTGCGTTCCAGAGGGTCTGCCCTGCTGTTAACGGTGTTAACGCTGGAGCCTGCCCCTTGTCCCGCGGCAACTTCCTTCAGAGCGCCGAGCCAGGTGCCTCGGCAAAGCGCCTTCTGTAAAGCCCCGTAAGGCGTGCGCGCCTCGGTTCGCAGAGACACAGGCTGCTGCGAGCACCCCGAGGCTCCTTCCTCGGGGTGTCGGGGTTCAGCCACACCGAGTCACGGCCGTCCCACCTCTGGCTGGAGATGGACCAGCCACCGGCACTGCTGGGGCACTGAGGCTACAGGCATGGGCTCTTCATGAAAGCTACTTGCCCACAGATGCCATCTGTATCAATGCATCTACTAATTCCACATCTTATTTCACTCCCTGTCAGTTTGCCCCCTACATCCAGTGACAGCCACCTCCTCGGGCAGCTCCAATCCTGCCATCGGCCAGGAAAGCTGCCTTCCAACCTCATGGTGTCAACAGTTTTAATAACATTGCTGCCAAATCTGCTGTCCCCTCTCTCACCTTTGAGTCACCATTAAAGCCTCATGGATTTGTCCTATAATCTTTTTTAATAACTTTCCCGTATAGTGTCAATCCCAAGCTTCTCCTCCTCTCTGCTGCCCAGTCTCCACCAGCAGCCACACGCCAACAGCAGAGAGGGCCCCAGGTCTGTCAGTCCACATGAACACCTCCACGCTTCCCAGGCCTAGTGATGCCCTTCTTCTGAAAATGCCGCTGGTCTCCATGAGATGGTACCCAGCTTTTGCTCCACAGCTTGTTGTACCACTGACCTGCCTGGCACTGAGGTTCTGTGTCCCATGGTGTTTGGAGAAAGATGTGTGGTTAGCCCCGGAAAATACCACTTATGGCTGGGCCAAATGAGGGATACAAACGGGGACTCTGCTGAGCACCAGATTCAGCGCATGCCTTGCAGACGTGCGCAGGATTATGGCCCTGGTCACTGGCATCATCCCAGCTTCCAGGAGGAGTGAAAAGGGCACTTGGAGAGACCCAGTTCACCCACTGACTGGCACAAATGTCTAAGTCACTTCAGGCTGAAGAAGCCCGATGGGTACCAGATCAGACAAACCTAGATGGCACTATCCATGCTACCTGCTTGCCAGCTGTCTTTCTCAAGGGTGTGCAAGCTGTGAGCAGCTCTGGAGGGGTTACACTAGCACCACCAAGCTTTGCTACAAGCCCGTGTTGGCTTTGAGCCCTGAGATATGTGCAAGACACTTGATTTTTATCCCATGTGTCTGCTGTCAGATCTAGCTTTGTGGGCACCAGAATCTTGTCCAAGGTGAGTGCTGCACTTCCCTTAGGATGCACTGAGTCCATCTCCATCAGGCAAGACATTAACCCAGCTTCTCAGCACATTTGGTTTCAGTGTAAATATCAGTGATGCTTCTTTTTTAGCTGCCTACCATAACACATTGCAGTTATGAATGCTGCAAGTAACACACCTTGCAGCACTGTTCACAAGACTCTTAGTATTGCTAACTCCAACTACACCTAAGCCCCTCTTCAAAACACTTCTCAAGAGACCCTTGAGAGTGCATCAGCTCAGCATGCTGGAAGTGTGCCTGCTCAGGTCACAAGCCTCTCCTGCCCTAGCCAAGTTCTAACCTCACAGAGCAGGACAACTCCTGTTCAAGACTGCTAGTCTGAAAACACCAGCAACGAACAAAAGAACATGGAAGCTTTCAGGCATTATGAAGGTTTAAAGTGAGGGGGTTTTTATTGCGTGATTCTTTTTTACTTCCGTTGTCTAACATAATCACCACACGAGAATCTAGGCTCTCAAAGTTTTGCCTGATGCACAGCAACTGTGAGAACAAAGGACACACGTACAAAAGAGCTTTGCAACAGAAGTCTTCCAAAATGGGGAAAGAGTAGTCCAGGAGTGGAAACCTTGAAGATATGAACTCATTTTGGGATGGAAAAGAGCATTCTTGCGTTTCTCCAGAGGTTCCTTCCAACCACAATAATTCTGTGATTCTGTGTTCTCTGATAAAACAGAGTTCCTCAAAACAATGCAGCATAAAAACACTGGGAGATGAAAAGAGGTAAACTTGAACTTTGTAAACCTAACAAACACAGCTGAGTCAGAATAAACAGAAAAGAGATGGTTCGAAAGAGCTTATTGTTCACAGCCTTGGGAATGTAAGAGATTGCTTATTTTTTTGCAATTATGTCAGTGTCATCTGTTTTCCCTAGGTAACAAATGCTCATTTTCCAGTTTATAAAATTCACAGTGATCCACAAAACACATCTAACAATGCTGCCTTCTCTTCTATCTTGGATGGGGTTCCAAGAATTACACATTCCATCTCCACATCCAAGGGAGGGTTAGCTGGGTTTCTGCAGATACATCCTACCTGTTTTTTGGCATTTATAATGAAATTGGAGTTCCAGTGAATTTCCAGGCAACTCAAACCCTTAGGCGTCCTATTTTCCCTACATACAAACCCAGATTCTTTATCAGAGAAAACTTTTGAAAGTGTTCCCCTCGTTAGCCTTCTCCTACCCAGAGTAACTACAAATGCTTCAATTTAAGCCAGGTTTTCTAGAATTTCATTGTTCTTGCTTTTATTTGGACTCTCTAAAATTAATCCACATCTTTCTTGTATGACAGTGCCCAGACCTGCATGCAGTGTTCTTGGGCAGGCCTTTCTAATAGCCATCAGAATGGAAAGTTGGATGAAGCAGTAACTCAGACACATGTTCTGGGAGCACTCCTTGTGAGGTGCATGCATTCATGGCAGCAGAGAAACCGTTCACAACCAACCCCAAATACAGAAAAACTGAAGTTAAAAACCACACAGCATTCTGTGTGAATTCACAACTTGCACAGAGCAGGCAGGTCTAATGCCTCCTAGGACTGCTAATTATAGTAACTACTTCACGGATCAGGAACCTCAACAAACTCCACGTGTTCAACACTGGTGTACAGTCAACACTTTCTGCACGTTTTTCAAAGCCAGAACACAAAATGTACTCAAACAGCCCGAGTAGGTAGCAAATTTATCAGAAACTTACAGGCTGGTCAGCAGGGTAAGAAACTAACATTAAAAGCAGGTATAAAAGCATAGCTCTGCAACTAAAATCCCAGAGGGTGTAAGGAGACAGGGAGTAAATGTGCTGGTTTTGGCTGAAACAGTTTATTAACTCTATTCCAGCCGAAACCAGGATAGTCAGTAACTAACAGCACAGCACCTGTAGTGTAATGCACTAGTAATGGAGCTAGTTAGGACACGGGTGTTAGGGGATAGTGGGTGTGAGGACATGGAGACAATGCAGCCTCTGGATGCAGCATGTGAACTGAACGCAGCCTTGTGTTACTAACTTTGGGTTGAATGTATGCTTAATGCGTGCATAAAATGACTCACTATATGGAGAGTGGTGCTTTTACTGCACTGCTTTCCCCCACACAAAGCTGCCTACGTGAACTCCAGCACTGAGCTGTGCAAATGCCTGAGACTGTATGAATATTGTCTTTGCTTCTCACTGGGGCTTTTTAGACTCTGGACCAGACATGGACAACCAAGGGCAGGGGTGAGGCATACTTCAGGAGCAGACAAGCTCAAAAAGCATCCTGAGCATCTGCCAGGGTCTTTCCCCTAATACTGCAAGTGTAGGCTCCCAAAGCCTGCTCCATCCGTTCCCAGCTTGCTTCATCCTAATGATCTGCACTATTCTGATCTTCAGGCTCTGAAACAGTCCTACACAGAAGGAAGCTTCTGCATGGAAATTTACCCTACAGCAGTTCATCATCACATTGATTCCTTTGCCTGCATTCTTCACCTCTGCAGTGGCAGCTGAGGAAGGAGAGATTGATTAAAATGGAAAAATATTAGTATCTTGGGCATTAATGTAACTTCTCTTTCAACAAGTACACTTGAATGTCTCACCTCAGCATACAGGACCATGTTAACTATCAAATTCCATTAGATTAGCAGTTTCTTAGTTTATCACTGACTGGTCTGTTCACAAGGGCTCTGCTATATCCTGTGTACAGTCCAGGCAGTGAGACACTTGCCAGACTTCCAGGAGGACTCCTTGCTGATGAGCTCAGAGCTTCTCCAGAACTATACCGGAATTAAGACCATGAGGGTGCAAATCTGTGTCTTGCATGCTTAAATGGCTTGTTTACTCAGAGTATTTGCTTGAATTTTCTTTCTCTCATTCTAATGTTACAAATGCTCTGCACCTTCCAGTCATGGTTCCCTTTCTATCCAGCCCCTTTTACCCGTGCGGACAGCATGCCAGCAGAATTTCTTAGCTCAGCTTATGTACTACTAGAAAGATCATATAGCTATGACCATATGCAAGAGTTGGGGCTGTTCAGCCTGGAGAAGAGAAGGCTGCGTGGAGATCACATAGCAGCCTTCCAGTATCTGAAGGGGGCCTATAAGGATGCTGGGGAGGGACTCTTCCTTAGGGACTGTAGTGGTGGGACAAGGGGTAATGGGTTCCAACTTAAACAGGGGAAGTTTAGATTAGATATAAGGAAGAAGTTCTTTACAGTGAGGGTGGTGAAGCACTGGAATGGGTTGCCCAGGGAGGTTGTGGATGCTCCATCCCCGGCGGTGTCAAGGCCAGGTTGGACAGAGCCTTGGACCATGTCGTTTAGTGCGAGGTGTCCCTGCCCATGGCAGGTGGGTTGGAACTAGATGATCTTAAGGTCCTTTCCAACCCTTACTATTCTATGATTCTATGATTCTATATAGCTGTGAAGAAAAATTCCCTCTGCTGGCATTCACTGTGTAAAGCTTTAATACTCTAACAATTTTAAGGGACTCAAATCAAACTCAAATCTAGGCAGCAGACTATGAAACATAATCATGTCTACACCTCTTCTAAATTTTTCTAAGGCCAAAAATAAAGCAGGCTCTAAAGTAAGCTAAAAATACCATGTTCAGAGCACTTTAAGCACCGATCCACATGCTTAAAGGACATTGCTTGCTCCCATCTCCAGAGAGCAGTGGTCCTTGAAAGTTTCTCAGAAGCATACTTGAAAATGAGCTATCAAAACAGAGGGAAAGGAATGCCTTAATTTAGCACCTGGTTGGGGGAGTGGGGTTGGGGAAGCAGAGAATTCAGAAAAGTGGTATCATTGCTAAAGAACAGCAAGCAGACTAGTAAGCACACAAAGTGCATATCCTTCTGTGGAAGTTAAGCCCCACTAATGCAGTCTCCCAAACAAGGTGCTTTCAACTGTTCAACTCTTATGAAGTTAAGGAAGGGGGAGAAATGCACAAATAATGCATGCCTCTGACACTAAATTCAGAAATACTGAGGACTGCTTTCATATTTCCCAAGTAATAAAAATGCTAGTTAAAGAAAAAGGGAGGAGTACCCTGTAATTGCTCTAAGTAAGGGCTCTAAGTAATAGCTATGAGATAAAAAGCCCCCCCCGCAATTAGGGAAAAATCACAAGAACGAAAGTCAACATTATTTTATTGATAAATAACTTTTTAATATTTTCACCCAAACATTCTAGCATTACAATGGTAAACAAAGTGCAAATTGTCAGAAGTCAGCTGAAGTCAACAGAACCCAAACTTGTTAAACCCTTTTCACAGAACACAGATTTTTCATTTTCATCACCTTCATGTCTTCAAGGCCATATAGTAGTTATATTTCTCTTCAAAGCCTGTTATTTATTTTATTGCTAAAGAATCTGAGCTGCTACATTTCAGAAATGGTGATTAATCATCCTTTGAAAATTCCACAAGACTTTCAGACACAAAATCATGAATCCAGATATCAGTATCTGGAAGAGATGTGTCCACGAGAAAAGTCACTATCTTTCTATCCCAAGAGTTAGTGCTTTCGTTAACTGCCTGTATCTGTGCCACCAAAGGTTTCTTCTCTACAAGATTCCGAAACACTATTGATGCCTCTTCTGACCACTGCTGGCTTTTCACTCCTAAGACAAACATAAAGCAAAACAGAAGATCATTTATGGACCAGACCAATCTGAATGATTAACTTTATAAGTAAGTGGAGGAAGTTTAAATACTTGAGAAAACAGGTGTTCAAGTACTATTTAATGCAGTTTAGCTCCAGAAAAGAAACACAAGCTCAGCTCCCACACAAACAAGCTGGACTATTACACAGACTATTTATTTTTTCTTGAAGTCTGAAGACGTGGACAAGTTTGCAGAAGTGAAAGATAAAGGCACCAACTCACTGAGTAATTCAATGTATATCAGCTGCCATTCATGATCCAGGCATATCAGGATATACGACAAAAAGGAAACTAAAGGTCCTTTCAAAACAAACTATTTTTGTTCTACCTGAGGGTGCTGAAATTATTTGTTCTGTTGGCCTTGCTTTAGATGAAGTTTTCTTCATCTCAAAGCAGCATCAGCTACAAAAACATCTGGCAAACCTTCAAGTCCCAAACTAGATCTGAAGAGAGCAGAAACAAAGAGAAATGCCACCTAAATGCCTCACAACTGCTGCTGCCTTTTTTTTTTTTTTTTTTTAAGAGCTGCATTCCACAAGGTCAATTCTGCTGAGGAATGTGATGTTAGAACCCAAACAGGTTTTTTAATAGGGCTGAAATCCACCAAGAAAGAAGTGGCTCCTGCAGACATGAAATTCAGTCTACCCAGACCACTGCTGGTGTGCAGCATCTAGACACAAAGGGGCTCAAATATTGTGCATGGATACCCAAACAATACTGTAGGGATAAAAGAAGCAAAATAGCAAAGTGACAACACTTCGCTTTTACTATTTAGCAGCAGCTCACTGCTGAAAGGACAGGACAACACAGGAACATAGCTCCTTGCAGGTTACAGGAAGAATGAGAAGTCAACAGTTCATCAACAGTTAAGTAAGGGTAATTAGTGCTAGGAAAGGTTGGTGGGGAAGCATATACGGTATTTTACAAGGAAACAGACCAGAGACTGAGAAGTAGCACACATGAAAAAAAGAGAGAAAAAAGTGGAAGAATAGCAAGACAATAGTTACCAGTCTTCCAGGCTTAGCTGGTGTGCTTTGATAATGGCAAGCAGCTCAGAGGCCAACTTAACTAGATATCTGGGATTCTGTGAAACAGGTAAATTGGATGACTTACAGGCTTGCTCAGCTGGATCCTCTACTACCCCAGTAAACAGATACAGCTAGATACATCAGCTTCATTTCAGCAATGCATTCCTAGTACCCCAGCCTGTTGGTAACACATCCATCATCACTAGTTTAAGAAACCCCCAAGGTCACACCAAAGGCTATGCTGGAAAACAGATCCACAGAAAGGAACCTAGATCAGAGCACCAGATCTGTGGCCTATCATTTCTAGCAAGCTTATTCTGTAACTGAAGGCTAAACTAGTGCTGATCAAACAGCAGCAGAAAGCAGCAATGAGAGACGCATACATCTGAAAGCAATGCAGAAATGAAAGAAAAATCTGGGAAAAGAAAGAAAGAACATCAAGGAGAGACCAAGTTTTGGTTATTAGATGTCTGCACACTCTCTATGCCCCACCATTCTCAAGGAAATTAATCTTACTTAAGTCTGTTGAGAGGCCTCCCCCCCATGTGGGCCTTTTTGCTTCTTTGTTTGAGAACACCAATATATTTTGGGCAAATTTGGATTCCAAATATGCACTGGAAAACAGTAAATTACAATAGGGGCAAGATATATCAGAAAAACTTCTCCAGAAACTCAGCATCCTGTTCCTAAATTATGTAAATTAAGACAATCAGAACCTAAGAACAGATGTATCGTAACTTTCACACTTTGTAATAGGTTATGTTTAAGGATCCAAAAACCATTTACTTTTGATGTCCCTGTGTCCTTTGCATATTAGACATCACACACATTAAACAAAAAATATTTATGACAATGAAAAGCAGCTGCTGTGAAAGTTTAAGAAATCTTCACTTTTATATATGATAACCAAAACTGCTGCTTTTAAATAAACAAGTAATAAAACAATCATTACCACGCATGTCAAGAAGAAAAGCAGAGCTACTTTGATGACAAACATGCATTCATTAAGCATGTTTTTAAAAGCAGGTACATGCTTACTTTAGCAAAAAAACCGAGTTGCATCACTAACCTTTGGCTTTGTCCACTTTACATTTCTGTTCCCCATTTGGTATCCCCACTGATGTAAGACTTTAACAAAAAAAAATTGTAAATGCTTACTACCTACCTGCAAGCTGAGCTGTTATAGCTTGGAAAGGTAGTTTTCTAAACGCATCCACAAGTGGCCGTACTTTCTCTACACTGACAAACTCATGTTTACCATAGTCCAGCTCATACACCGACAAAAACCCATTCCTAAGAATTCCTTTTATTATGACCCTGTACCACCTAAAAAGGGAGAGAACAAGAACAGACAATTTGAATTCATATTCACACACTAACAAGGCACCAGAAAAAATAATACATGACCAAAAGATCTTAACCAACATGCTCCCCAGATCTGGCATCATCTGCATAGAAGTCGACCCTTCCAGTTAAAATCTGGAAGCATGGAAGAGACTGCAACCTCATTTACTCCGTTAATCCCTCAGGTATCACTGAACATCGGTCACCTTGTTAATGGTGCAGACAAAGCGGAGCCAGACTTGCATAGCTTACCAGAAGTAAGCTTTCCTTCAAAGATTTTGTTTTTAATTTAAGTATCTACTTACTGATTTTCAATTTTAGCTGCATACAGCTTGTTTTTTTCAATGTTCACAGGTTTCTCTTCTGCCCGGCTGTAGTACAAGAGCATTTCTTCCATTAGGGCTTCCAGATTATGTAGCTCCTTCCAAGGCTGGATAATAAAGTGACCTGGATGGCAGGCCACTGAGACATAGACATCCATGAGCTCACCAGTTCTTAACAAAGGTAGAGGTGGGGGCATATCAGCCATAGCCACTGCACTGCTGGGTTCTCTGGGTGAATCTGATAAACTCTTCTCCAGCTTTCCACTAGTTAACCATAGAGCAGAAACAGCATCACTTGTCCCTTTTGTGGAGCTAGTGCCACTGGGTGTAACACTCAAGAAAACATCTTTCTGATGTCTCCACAAGTCTGCATTTTTGATCTGTCGATTGATGCTATGATCCATGTCTGGGAAATTCTCTGGAGCAAACAAGTAAACGTGTACAATTCCCTTTGAACCATCCTGTTTAACCACCTTAGAAAACAAAATGCAGTTTAACTTCCAGTTAATAACTATTATATGCACATCTGATTCTGTACAGAAGACTAAAGCCTTTAACAGAAAAGTGACAATAGTTCATTGCATTCTACATGCACAGAAGTATTTTCAAGGTTGTCTCAAATATGTTAATGAAGTTGTGGGATAGTAAGCAACTCACAACAGCTAAAAGAGCATTTGCAGCTATATCACTAAGGTAAAACACATACAAAGCTTGAAATGAGTTTTGTTCTGCCCAACATCTCAGTGCTGTGTGTACAATTTTAGTTTTCAGGAGAAGAGTAGCCAGATCTAAACAACTAAGTAATGCTATGAAATATTAACACTTAATTTTTCAAATTCTCTTCCTGTCATTATGGGAGATGAAGCCTAGTAAATTAAGGATGGGAAAAAAATAAAGATGAAAAAAGTTTCCAGGTTTGTGTCATGCATAATTTTCAAGCACTAACTTAAAAAATATTTCCTATTTAACATCAAGTATGCTAGCATTGTTGGTAGTAAAACACTGAATTTAAATTTGACAAAGGATATAACATTTCTTTACTGTTATTATTGTTATTACTGTTATTCTGATGATTTTCCTAGCCAGGAATAAAAACTTCCCACAACTTAACCATACAACTGTTGTCTATTATTTAATCAAGCAAAAATTAGTAAGAAATTATTTTGGAAGAGGATGTTTAGAAAAGCCAGATGCAACAGCCATAAGTCCCAGATTAGAGGAGCAATGTTTTAACTACATGGTCTCCAGTGTTAAAGCAAGCAAAAAGGTAATACAAGCTACAAAACACTTTTTCAAAGTGCTGTGACAATATATGGAATCAGATTTTTAAGAGGAAATTAGCTTTGTTTAATCTGTAGCTAGGTATAGATTTCCCTCAGAATGGTGTTTTCGGTTAATTAAAATGGATAGCAAGCAGAAATAATTTTATCTCAAGGATAATTTAAGGAATTCTAAGTATACAATAGCATATACTAAATCACACTGGATTAGAAAAAAGCAAACAAAAAATAAAGCTGCTTTCCAAGACCAGAAGGAGAAAAAGCTATGTCACAGGAGGCATAAAAATAATTTAAGATTAACTCAACAGTTGTATCTTTTTCTGTGGTGAAACATTAACAAATGTGTTTCCTTCTTACCAGCTGGTAAAATAACTGTAGCTGCATATTTGGACTGGGACATCAAAATGTGAAAGGCTAATGTGAAAAGAGGGGAAAGAGAAGCTTCTTAAAGGCTTAATCAAGTAAATTTTCTTCCAAATGTCCTAAGAAAAGGACTTGGTATAGAATTTATGTCCAGGAGCTGGCTACAAACTTTTTAACTTCTATAACAAAATTAAATTCAATGACTGGTTAAGCTTCTAGAGTTCTTTCAATTCTCTTTCCACACGCCTATGGATTTCAAGTCACACATGCACTTTGACTGTTTACCTTCATGCTAAATTCAGGACAATTCATTACAGTGTCTCTCAGCCACAGTACAGCATCTGGAGTCCACATGCCAGTGTTAGGAGGTAGATCTGCTAGGCAGCATTTTAAAGCCTAAGAACAGATTTAAGTACACAAGGTATAATTTAGTAATAGGAAACTAGTCCATACATTCCTTTTCACAGAAACTTCATTAATTCTGACAGATTCAATAGTATATGATACACAGAAAGAGACAGAGGAACATGCAAAACCATTACCATTACATGTACACAACATCCTGTTGAAACACAGGACTACATTATGATTTATTACAGGCAAAGATGCACAATGAAATACACTCCAATGTTGAATGCTACTAAACAAAACAAAATTTAATTACATAAACCTTGAAGCAGTTGCACTACAACACTGCCAAGAGATCCAGCATAGGTTAGCTTTAACATGCCTTTATACCTGAGGAGGTATTGCAATTACTTCTCTCAGGAATTGTGGTGGGATTTCTTTAAGCTCTGATACTTTTACAGTTGCAACTGTTCCAGTATCCATGAACTGCACATCAAGTGCCCGTCTAGTGTGAATAATTCTTATCTGAAAGAAGAAAGCGAGAGTATAACCTTGAGGCTAAAAACACAACAAGGACACATACACGATAGCAAGTTTCATGGAAACTAAGGGTTCAGATTTATCTGAATGACAAGAAGAGCCACTTATATGTGCGAAAACCATAGCTGTTCTTTGAATACTTCTTACCTCTACACGTGCCCATTTTCCTTTGGAAGGAAACAAGCAGATTTTGCCACAGAAAGGCAGCGATACATTAAACTCAGATGTCTGCTGCAAATATAAAAACAGAAGGTAAAAAGCATGGAGCTACTACTACCTGACATTCCTCTAACCATTTCAAAAGCCGCACATGTAATAAACTGTTCTGGGAAGCAAAAACTGTTTCAAATATAAAGTCTCTTTCCAGCCTCAGAAGCATTTCTTACATGTTTTAAGCTTCCCCACTCAGTAAAGCTTTCATTCCAAGCTGTGTCTTACAGGGAAACTGAGAAAATATAAATTGGCAGGGAAAAAAAACCACATTTGGAAACACAAAATACAAAATCACTGACCATTCCTTCAGTGTTCCGAAAAGCAAGAGCAGTTTAGAGCTGTGACAGACAACAGGAGAAACTCCTACCTTATATTCTAGCACACATTTGTTGAGATATTTAACAAACCAAATTTAATACCGACTCAAATGAAAGTCTCATGGGGGTGACATTCACCACAATGTTCCTAAATAACATGAGAATGGTTACACTACACAAAACATGAATAAGCTCCATATGAAGACCCATCAACACCACAGTTTGCTTAAATTCTCAGGCAAAATAAAAACCCTCAAGATAAGCTGCAAAGTCAAGACTGCTTCTTTCACCCTCATAGAGAGACTGATATTAAAGATTCTGAGTCAAGTTCTCTCTTTAACAGCAACAAGATTCCAGAAAATCTGAGCTTTTGAAATACCTACTTGGCTGCCTATCTTTGTGTTGTTTAACACAATCAGGGCTCTATACACCCTCCTTAAGTGTTTAGCTTGCTTGAAACTGTATCTTGATAACTGAGACATGTTCGACAAAGTATTTCCAGATGGTGTGTGTTCCACAACAGGTCTAAAGCTCAACTTCTACACCTAAAAACACTTTGACGGAGTAGTTTCACAAGCAGCAGTTCTAACAGACCTTTAAAGATCTGCATTTCATGGCTCAGCTGAATGTTGAACAAATTAGATTCTCTTCCATTTTTTATAAATTCTCTTGAGTCCACTAAGTGTTGTTGTATGTATCTGTAAATGGCTGGTGGAATATCATACTTCTCTGCCACATGCCTATCTTAAAACAACTTAAGACTTAAAAATGCCTCCTATGCATCTGTTCTACTTGAAATTAACCAGAACATTCAAAAGCCAAGGTACAAGGACAACATACGCGATGGATCAGATCAAAGCCATTGAATCTCCAAGGAAGCCAGGCTAAAAAGGACAGACCTTGGTTACATTGCTTTTATTGTCACTATGCACAGTGTGCTGTGGGCCAGGCTGTTTATGTGCCTCGACTCTACCGCATTAAGTAAAACTTCCAGAAAAAAATATGGCAGGATCTCCACAGGTTTTGTAGTAACCTGATGTAGTTTCCACTGGGAGTTTCCCATTATGAGCCATATTGTTACTGTTCTCAGTAGTCAGGGAAAGTCATAAAGTTACTCAACCCTTAAAGACAGCTTGTGAACAAGATATTATCAAAAGACACTTTTTAAACTGAAGGATGCCCTCACCAAAAATATAAAGAGAATCTATAGCCTTTTAGAATAGTCCATGGCTACCTCAGTAAAACTTATGTGCAAGGAAAATTACTGGTACACTCTGAAGAAAGGCTACATGACTTCACCACTTCTCTCACCATAGAACCTACCTTGTAGTGGAAGTAGTCTTCCAGTTTCTGCAAGATTTCAGAAAGTCTAGACATGCCTTTAGATGGCACTTGGCAATACAGGCTTCCATCAGAGAAAACGCTGGTTACTCTGACATGTGTATATAGTGCATCTACCTGTAACGGTAAGATTTTGACAAGAAAGTGGGGGGGCAAACCACACACGCAAACTTAGCAAATTTCTGAGTACTGTGTTTTGTCCATCCAAGACCTGAGTGGTCAGTCATTTTTAATGAATTTAGAAGGAAACAGGAAAACGGTACCTGGAGGTGCAGTTCAAGAGACTTGTCATACAATGCCTTCAGACAAGTAGCATTGATGTTGATATCATCTTCTCCAGAAGTGTCATAGAGAACAAGAAGAGGAACATCACTCTTTTCCAGTATTTCCACAGCAAATATCTTGGAGCATGTCTGTGATTCCACAGCCTTCACCAGGACAGGATCATCACAGAAGACTTCCAGTCCTGTAAGACACACAGTACTTTTTATGTATCATTGTATTCAAAGGGAAAAATAATGACCAGGTCTGTGTTTTCAACAGGAATCTTTCCGAGAATCAGGATGTAGCAGGATAGCTGTACTGCACCCCTACTTGCATTCTGCTCAATTTCCACCTTTTTAAGACAGAAAGCCATCTTCAGGGAAGACAGAAAAAATAGAAAAGATGATCCTCTTCAGAAAGAGTCAAGTCAAATGTGTAGAGAAAAAAGGAATGCATCCAAGTATTAAACAAACAAAAAGCAAGCTAATTCATGGCAATTTTATATATTTAAAATAAAATATTTCTAAAAAATTAGAAATGCCTACCAGCTTTAGGAAGTAATTTCCAGTCGAGTCTAGGAAGTCTGCAAGTATGCAAGCACTAAAAGGGGAAGGATCACTTTACAATAGGATCATATTTAGGAGTATTGCCTGACCTGGCTACAACAGATATGCCTCATTTGTGGAAAAAGGAGTTGTGCTAATACATTGCTTCACACAACAGCCAACGTTTCCTTATTTTTCTCGCATATATTAAAGGGACAAAAGACATTCAAGCCAAGTGCAGAAACAACTAAGTTCTATTATAGAAATACAGGTCTTCTAATATCAAGGTTTCTTTATAAAACCTTTATAAATCTTTCTTTCTTCCTTTCCCTTTCTTCCCTTTCTTCCTTCCCTGCTTTCCCTCCCTTCCTTCCTTACTTTCCCTTCCTTCCTTTCTTACTTTTCCTTCCTTCCTTCCTTCCCCTTCCTTCCTTCCTTACTTTCCATGCCAACCTGCATCTGTTTAGACTAGCTGTCTTGGATAAAATCTAACATATACAGAGGTATTACAAACAAGGATCATAACTCCCAGATGTTTCAATCTGTAAATTGTGCAACAGCAAGCTGTATAGTCAACACTGGCTTTCTCTTACCTGCCAGTTTACATTTTGCAGCTTGAAATGGAAGTGAATGGAACTGTTTCTGTAGTTTGTACAAACTGTTGCTTTCAACAAAGTCACTGAAGCCATGATCAACATAGCATACCTGATAATGAAAAGGGGAACAAAAGTGTAAGATCACGAATATAACTGAAGATATGTTTTCTTGAGTCCAGGGAAAATATACTGTTACCACATTCTCTGCACAGCCACAGACAAATCACTTTGTTACTATGTAACATCATTTATTTCATGTTTATTTCACTGCTTGAATGTTTTGTGTTTTCAGGGATCTCTGTTCTCAACATCTCTGTAAAATCATCCTCTCCAACTGTTC
Source organism: Strigops habroptila (assembly GCF_004027225.2). Classification (NCBI taxonomy): domain Eukaryota; kingdom Metazoa; phylum Chordata; class Aves; order Psittaciformes; family Psittacidae; genus Strigops; species Strigops habroptila. The sequence continues at coordinate 42,304,987 of NC_044302.2, read as the reverse complement.
CGAGGAACCTCAGCTTCTAATTGAACAGTACTGGAACAGCATATATTACCTCAACCACATGAAGAAAGGTAATAAAGCAGCAATTTTTATTTGTAAAGTGTTGAAAGTGTTGAAGAGTCAAAGACCACCTAAGTGCCATTCTATATTTTGCCTGTTGTTTTTACAACGTTAAGAGAATAATTCTGATTTATGCTTACAGTAATGTTGATACAAATACCACAGCCAATGCAGGAAACCAGTAAGGAAACTGCTGATGGGCAGCAAATAATTTGAGCTGAAGTGAAAGAAGGCTTTGACAGGGCTTTTTACAACTTTTTTCTAAACTGTATCATGGATAACAAACTTGAAAAGGGGGCCTGAACACTGTGTCAGAGGACAATCAAAAAATGCTGCAATAAAGCAGTAGCTTTCTTTTGGCTGATAGCTCTAGCTAGAGAGAAATTAGAGGCAAAGTTACTACCAACTGTCCTTGACATTTCTCTAAATCCAACAATCTTTCACAAAACTCAGTTCTGATGCTCCCCTCCAAGTTCCAGCTGAAGGGTACCACTACTTTTCAGAAAAGTCTCAATTCTAATACATGCGCTATTTAAATATTTATGAACTGGATCAACTTTAGAAGTATGTTAAGCAGACCTGAGTAAAAAGTCACGTAACTGGGGGAAGAAACAAAATATGAAAAGGCATCATTAAATGTTTGGCTAGCAAGAAATAATTGAGGAGTTTGAAAGTTCTATCGTTTCATTGCAGATGGCAAGTAGAGTCTATTTGGCCCAAGAAAAGTGTAACAGAGGAGTTAAATAATCTACATATAACTCCCAGAGTTGCAAGATCTACACGGAAGGGAACACAAGTATGTTTCTAATAGTCTTGCTATCTAGTGGATGTAATAGATACTTCAGTATAAGACTTCAAACAACATCTATCAGCAAGTGGGTTTTGTTCTTTCCTTTTCCTTCCCCTGTCCCATTCCAAATTAGCGCTATTACGCCCGTTCCCTCCAAGACTATTAAAGGTACATTTCAGTACAGAAGTGCTGTAAGGCTCAGCCCCATATTAAACCCAACCCAAAACCCTCAAACTCAAACTATTTATGGGAAAAAATCCTGAAAGACCATTTAATTTTGGCAATCACGTAACTTCAAAGAAGACTTAATTTCTCATATAACTGCAAACAGAAGTACTTCAGGGCAAGAAAGAACAGAATGCTAGTGCAGCATATTTAGGAATTGACTATGTATCTAAAAGCCAAGATTGTGCCAAGTCTTTCTCCAAGTGCCAAAAGAAGTAATTGCTTGCCTTTATTCTGTTGTCTTCTAGAGAAATTATCCGAGCACGCAACCAGGCATCTTCTTCAGCATGTACTGCAACAAGTTGCCCAACGCTCAGAGATTGAGCTAGTGACACTTTACTATTCTGACTATAGTATGCTTTCATGTCATCTTCCATTTGTTCCTGGGCAGAAGAATAATCTTTGCCCACATACCTACAGTATTTTACAAAACAAAAAAAAAAAAACAAAACAAACCACCACAATAGTTAGGATGCAACTTCAAAAAGCTGAATAAAACCCTAAGAACATATATATGCATATTTGAATATGAGTAAATTATGGATATATATATTTTCTAAGCACAGAGGTATCCAAACTCTTTTCCCACTAACACGGCTATTGAAAAATAACTGACATAAAATTCAGTACTTTTGTTGACAGATAAATGTGGTTCAGCAGTCTATAATCCAACATGCTACACTAGATTTTTAGTAAGAGCTCTTACTTGATTATTACAATCACATAGAGCAACTTGACCACAAGACCAGAGTAGTACCTGGGACCAAGTATAAAAGAGGACTAATATGTCATCTCTGAAGTTACTCTGTCATACAAACACCAGCTTAATCTGGTTTTCATGAAGGTTGATCAAAACCAAGGTATCTAAAATAACTTTATCATCAGCTGTCAAACCATGTGCTGTTTACTCTCCACCTTCAGAACAATCATGATACTAAGCTACCTAATGGTTCATACTGAAGCAGTTTGTGTTGCATAGATCTTCTTTAATAAAGTATATAAACTTACTGAAAACTCCAAATGGGAAAATGAATGCTTCAGAAACAAGTCAGATTAAAGCTGACAAAAGGAAAACTTTATCTCAAATTTGTATTAGTAGCTACTATTTTAACTTGTTCATAGAGTGATTAATACTGCTCATGTCTCCCACACAGATTATCATCCTATAAAAATCTAGGTTTATTCTAAAGGTTTATTATATGCCCAAGATTAGTGCAGATACTGTACTATGACATACTATCCTAACCTTATTATAAAGATTAACTTCAATCTGACCATATTCCAGGTTACCCTCACTCTCCTGAAGACAGCCTACTACCTCACCATCCAATTATATATTGCTTTTCAGAATAACAGACCTTTTGCTTCTGTGTAAGCACTCATCTGCTTCATAATGGACATGGAGTGGTGCAACGATCACTTATGTGCTACTTAAAAATTTATTTCCTAACATTCGTTTTCTAGAGATACTCAACAGACAGTAGGAGTATCTTAACAGAAAGTAGTGTAATCGTTCAGAATTTCCTGCCTCACTCACTATTTTCTGATAATGGCTGAGCATTGCACTGAAGAAGCTTTCAGCCACTCAAAGCCAATTGAAAAATTATTTTTCAGATTCTTTAGAAAATAATATCGGAAAGCAACATAAAAAAAAGTATGTTAGAGACTAAGCTATGTGGAGGTGGCCAGACACTGCAAGTGTGCATTCAGCACCACTCTAAGCCTCAACTGGAACCAATTCACATTCAAGTAAAGCTTGCAGCTTTACTGCAAAGGGAACAGAGGGGTATGCTTCCATACTGAAACAAGCTATAAAATTCTGTCTATTCAAAAAGGTAAAAGAAGAGGAAAAAAAGCATCTGACCTGTAGCACAGAAGCTCAAAGCAGTTGAGAATAAAAGCTGATAGTTAATTATTCTTGTGCGAATTCAAATGTAGCACCTAGCTTATCATCTCTTCCTTAAGTCACACTGTTGTAGATGTATAGCCAGTATCTAGGAGTGTTTTTATTTCCTCACCTTCATTCTGACTACATGGGGATTCTTAAGAATTGTACTATGTCTCAGAATTGAAATAGCAGCAAACCTTCCAGCTTTGTCTTAATTAGTACTGCAGTTGAAAGGTTTCAGCCGAACAATGCTTAGCCACATACCAAGACAATAAAGAGATATTGCTCCATCCCCAAGACAGAAAGAACAATGTTGAGTTTATTGATCCTACAAAAAAACAACTACACAGCTCTTGTGCAGATCGTGAGAAGGTGACTGCAGGTACATGCACAGGAAAGGTGAGTCCATGCATTGCTTCCTTCCTATACACCCACATGAACGTTTTCTTGTCACAGCAAAAAACTACTCAGTTTAGGGATAGTTTCACCTTGAAGATAAATGACCTTGCCCATGAAGTACATACATAACCCTAAGGAGTCATTTCTGTATCTAGGGCCAAGAAACCACTAATCACCATCATATACCTACACAGAGCTGACAAATTCAGAAACTTTAATACTGTCCAAGAACCTTGGTCCAAAATTTGGGAACTGCTGATTTAGAGAAATTTTAACATAATCAACCTCAGCTCATCTGTGTCATACAGTATTTTAATCCATGGGACTTGAAGCATTGCCCCAAATAATTAGTGGAAACATCCTTAAAATAACAGATTAGAAAGCTAAGATTCATTACTTCACATATAGAGGAAGTCATCAATGCTGCCAGAATTAAAAGGTGTATAGTAAGAAAAAGAAAAGTTTTGCAGAGTTAATACCCAGATAATTTGTTCCTGCTCTTCCCAATACAAAACATGCAATATGCATCACGTCTACTGCTTCAATATCTGTATGTACAGATAACTACAGATAACTACAGCTGTCTTTCCTGGCACTATTAATTTTCATCATGTTTCATGTCTTCAACTAAATTCAAACAAAGCTCTCTCAGGAACAACCTAAAACATAAAGCCTCTCTTTTCTTTGATGTAGTTGTTCCTTCTGTAATTTCTTTTCTTAAGCTTAGGCTCACTCACAAACTTCAGCTGTGTCTTCTTTGCTAAAATGATTGCCTCATCCAGCTGGAGATACAACACATGTTAATGGTGGATGAGAAATCTTGCCTTAAATTATGCTTTTTGTTAAGATCAGTATACAAAATAAATATATAAGCAATGTACAAGAAAAGCTTATCTGAGAAAAAGCACAAAATAGGAATGGTGTTAGCAGCTACAACAAAGATGGCAACATTCTCAAATGAGAATGTCTCTCATAATCCCCAAGTATGGGGATTTTCACTACACATTATCACCATTAAGATTCCATGACTTCAGGAAACTAGAACAATGGACTAGCACATAAAGTAAGGTCAAGGTTGAGTATTCCAATACATTACTGATAGCTAGAGAGAAAAAGGACATCTAAATTTCAGCCTCAAGGCTAGTGTGTTGAATACTGTCAATGGGTAATGAGGAACCGGGTATTAGTTTCATAGTGAAAGGATCTGTAACTAAACTGCACGCACACTTATTTTGATCCTAACCAGGACCTCTGAGAATGACTGAAACTACCTAATGAAAGCTGGAACTGGAGAAACTAGCAGGAAAAAACAGACTGCTGTCAATATAGTATATTATCACACAGTTGTTCGGTTCATCTTTGAGGTGACATATAAAACTTTTTTAAGATTAGGCTCAACTTAAAATAATTTTCAAAATGGAGTATCTTCTGTAAAAAGCATTTGGGGGTTTTTTGCTTGTTTGATTGGTTGGGTTTTTTTAACGTTTTAAAGAACTGCTAGGATTTGTGTATTTTATCTCAGCAATGAAGTATAGAAAGCTTATCATAGTATTTCCTGAAACAGTACAATAACGTAATACAGCCACTACAATTTACTTTTATACAGTCCTCTAAGGCTGGGCTGATTAGCAACCAAACCAAAAAGCACTAGTAGTTTATCGTTGGGTGGAAGCTCATGTGTCCCCATAAGTGAAAACTGCAGTGTAATCTGAACACACTCAGGTCACCCTTAGTCAGTAGTAAGTCAGTTATAGAAGTTAAAAAATATAAGTATTGCAGCAATATCTGAATACTACTATGTTTTATAATAGGGTTATTTAAAAAAGTCTTCCAATGGCAAGTCAAATCTGCTTTGATTCTCAGACAAGCAAATGATAGATCAGCTCAGCAGAGAAAAAGTTTCAGAAAATTTTCATTTAAGCACCCAAACAAAGGATTAATTTTCATTATCGAAGTAAGTAAATAAAGTCCTGCAACCTCCTGTTCATCCGTCCTCTTACGGCGGACCTGTACAATATTAATATGTGAATTCATAAATAAATAAAAAAAAAGAGAGTTTCTTAAGTACAAACTTGCCTAATTAGGACCTCATTAGTGTTTTTGAGTTCTAACACCATGATGGACACAGATCCTTCCGACGGAATGGTTAGAGGAGGAACAGTTATGTTCTCTGGATAATGGTCCTTGGATTCTTCATACTGTTGTTCAGCTGTAGCTTTCATAGCACCATGCCTCTGGACTCTCTCGGTTACATTCAGATTTGCATCAATGCATCTTTGGGGTTTAGCATAGAGGATGGCCTTTTTGGGGACTTCAGATACATAGTCCACTATACATATATCTGAGAGCAGCTCTAGGTTATTTAGAACGTCTTCTGGAAATTTTAGTTGGTACGTGTCCTGGTACAATTTGGGAAGTGCATTAGCCCAAAGACCACTAGAATACTTCAGCAAAATGTTGACAATTTTCTGCTTGAAGTCACTACTAAGTGATGCAGGCGTGCTCTCCATATTTGGTTTTAACAAAGGGTCTGCTTTTGAAGAAGTAACATTCTGAGATGCCTTGTGTTGCTCTGTATCACTTTTTGCTATCGGTGTTATTTTCTTAGCAGGATAAAGAAGCCCATCCATCTGATCACCTCTGTGTACTTTCTCCACCTTGGAAAACAAAAAGTAGATTATAATCAGTTGCATCTCTAAGTGTAATTAATTTTGCCAGTTACATTTTATAACACAAACTTTGAAGTGGATATCCACAGGGAAACTAAGCTTGAGGTAGTTACTGCAGAGTAGTGTTTCTTGTAATGCTTTCACCTCCATTTTGAAGGATACCAAACACATATGACCACATCAGTACAGGGCAAATATCTGATCTATGCAATACAACTCAGACTTGCTTCCAAAGAAGTATAGTTTCTCTTTTCTCCTAGAAGGACCAGAAGATGATGACACATTCCACAAACGTAGGTCTTTTGCACGCTAGCACTCCCTGCCTTGGTCTTCCATATAGGTAAGCAGATCATAAATGAAAGTTTCTGTCTCAGCTTACTGAGGGAAAGGGGCTTTGATGGTATACTTCAGAAACAAGAGGACACTTGTCAGGCAGTGTTGAAAGCCTATCTGCTGACATACTCAGGGAATTACTTTTTTCTTTCAAAAAGTTCTGAAATTAAAGAATAAATTTCTGGATCATAATAAATTTTGTAATAAACTTGATTAGGCCACTTTAAACTACACCCACAGCCTCCCTCCAGGCCCATATGTTTTGCCAGTCCATATGTCTCTACCCTTTGCTAAGTTCAGTAATAGGCATCTCACATGATCAGAAGTCATCCTTAACATCCTTTACATCCTTAAAAGCACCATTTGAGAACTGTAGAAATAAACTTACAATAAATTCAAGTTCCTAAAGCTATGCAGTTTCAACCTAGATCAACCTAACTGTAGCTTAGCAGGAATATCTATGTAGAATTGAGATAAAGAAAGCTCTCAGTGTTTTCGCATTGGTCCCAAAGCAAGAACAACTCCTGCAATAAAGTTATTAAGGTTTAGGTGGCTCCACCTTGATGTTCCTCAGAGGAAACAATTGTCATCAGTTTCCTGGATCCACATCACACCAAAGTCCTTTTCAGAGGCAGGTCACTGAACAAAACACTCAGTAGCTGAATTACTTGCTACTGCTCAGGGGTACCATTTACCTTTATGATACTGATGTCCATACCCATCAAAACTTTACAAAGGTTGCTAAAGCCATTCTATGCTGTTCTGTTATAGCGGCATACAATGGAAGCGTAACAAAGACAACTATTATCTTACATAAAAAGAATAATACATATAACTCATTATCAAGATAACAATAATGAGACAAGTACATTTAGTTACAACAGAAAAAAATGGGGAGGGGGAAAGGTCATTATTGTGTCAAGAACCATGTACTTTCTCCTATGTGCATCTCTTCACACTCATCCCAAATTGCCACATGATGATCTGAGTTTAGAGAGTCAGCAAAACCACCTAAGGGTTACTACACAAGTCCACATCCATACACGTGCTGTGCATTACACTGTCTACTGGTGCAAAAGCAGGCTATCAAATGGTTTTTGGCAACAGGTCTTGGTGAACATTAGCCATGAACATTAGCATGTGTACTATCTAAAATTGACACAAAGGGAATAGTTTCCATAGATACAAAAAACATTAACCACATTAGAGAATTCTCATGTATTCATAGTGGCATGTCTGAATCCTTCTTTATCAATGAAAACCAAAGTAGTAATATTTTCTGTGAGAATAAGACATTAGAAAGCAAACATATCTAACAACCCTCAACTCCCTGAATTCATGTGAAAGAGTCCACAAGCTTTAAGACTGAATTTTTCCAATTAGGCTCACTAAACCAAGCAGACATTCCTCATAATTGGGGGAAGGGGAGAGATAGTGTATTATAGACATCCATTTACTAAAGAATACATATCTACTATAGGATAAAATATAAATAAATCATATAAAGGACTTCAGTGTACATTCACCAAGTTCTCAAGCATCTCTGCTATTGATATAAGAGATGACAAAACATGTCTGGCCATTCAACCTAGAAGGAACAAAGATGTCTTCAATGATTCATGACAGGAAGATCCTACATTTGTACCCTGTGGTATCAGGAATCTTACTGTGCCTCTTGAACCACAGACAAACAAAGGAGCTTGGTAAAAACAAACAAAAACTTATCAAGGCCTTACATGTGTTTTGATACACAGTCAAGACACTAAAGCATACCATGTGGCCCAGAGAAAAAAATCAGGGCACAACTCCTTGGCAGGTAATGACACCCTAGATACGGAGGAACTGATAAGGATGTCCCAAGTGTTCATATACGAGACTGAAGAACTGGTTTAAATGACCAGCCAAGGAAACATTTAGCTTCAGAAAATACTTGGCACTATAAGGACAAAAATCTGCTTGAGAAGGCTGTGTTGGAATGTATCACAGTTCATCCTGAAAAAAGCAGAGGTCTACCCTTATGCACCTTTTCCCTTACCTAGCTCTTTTTAACTAGTGCTGCAACAGAGATGAGTAAATTTTAGCTGACAGGAGTATTAAACCTTACACACTAAAGACTAGCAGCAGAATAAAGAGAGAAGATCCTTACAGACCTTTAAGCCTCTTAACTCCAACAATAGCTCTGAGGTTTTCTAGGCTCTGAAGCTTTGTTTAGAAGAGACTATAGATGCTGACTGAGCAAACCATTTAGAGACAGCAAAATGCTATTTCAGTACATTGTTTCAGCTTGCTTCGGTACAAATAAGCTCAGATGAACACCATTAAGCTACTGTTTCTTGAATAGAAGTTAATGTTCAAGATGCAACAGACTCCTCCAGACAGTGCTATGGCCAAGACACCTTCAAAGACGCACAACACTACAGGAACTTTTAATTAGAAGCAAACAGCTTCACTTGTGAGCAGCACTTCAAAGCAGACACCTTTTTTTTAGCACAAATATCTCAACTTGGTTTCCAGTTGTGTTTACAGATTTACCTGCAAGGTACTGCCCATTAGTGTGGCTGGCATGTCTGCTTTGCAAGCACAACACGCCTGCCGTGACCCCTCCATTAGAGAGGACAAAGCAAAGTCCACAGCTGTCAGAATGTATTACCAAAGCAATAAAGACTTATGTTGTTCTACACAGAAGAAAAACACATTTGTCCTGGGCCTGAGTAACAGAAGGAGCTCCTTAAAATGTGGAGCCCAAAAAAGTAAAGCTTCAAGTGAAAAAATACTCCCAAGATAAATACTGATGCTGCAACTGATTATATCAAGTAGAATGCAAAAGGAGAGCAAGTTTACTCCTTTTAGCATACATATATAGGGAGGACAAAGGCAGACATGATCCTCTGTGTGGTATTAGAAGTTTTGTATATGTGTGCTTGACAATGTACAAATAAACCACTACACTAATACATATAATCAAAACACAGGATCCACTCTGTGAGAGCAAGATAACAGCAAGTCTTGTTTAACTGCAGGTACAGTGACGATCAAAGAGCAGATACACTGGCAAACTCCTACAGCATCAATATCTTCCAGGAAGGAGGTAGAAAAGACACCTCCTTGAAATTAGAGTTTCTAGTCAGAAAAGGTGTCCTTCACTTTCAAGGTTACATTCACAACTAACATATGCAGTCATTTTCTGTCATTCTTCCGCAAGGTAGGGAAAGGAAACATGCAGTGGAAGTTGGTATTGAATGTCAGTGACAGAGTACCACCGTATGTGGCAAACAGGAGAAGTCTGGCTTCATGATTCTTGGTATCAAATGGGTCTTCAACAACTGCTCTAGAATACACTGATCAGAACTATCATTCTGATTCAGCGAGAATAATTCAGCAGAAGCGTGATGCATTAACTCTTTCAGATCTGATTAAATATGCAACACAGAGGCTAGCTACCACAGCATACATACCATTGGCTGCATACAGGCACATGCTGCTGAGGCACCTTAGACAAATGCTTCAGTGTGAACGCAGCTCTGATCTACCTGACTTTCCTCAATAGTATGTGAAGTTCAACTCCCAGCAAGCTGGAGCTCGAAGGAGCAAGGAAGGCATTCCTGGCCTTGATCAGCAGAACCTTGCATTTATACATTTGGCTGACTGTCTTTTCTCTGTCAGAGTCGACCAATACAACGCCTGGTCCCACTGTTTTTGCCAATCATTCTACAGTGCAGCTCTCCCCAGGCAAGGGTGAGATGCTGCTTCGACATTAATGCCCCACTCCTCCCTGCTCTTCCATGTAGCTGCCTCTTAAAGCAACAGAGTTTAAGCTATGAAGCTGTTGAATATGCATGCAAAGTAGCCAATTCTGGGGAAAAAACTCAGACCTGTGCAATGTTCTTGAAATGCTGAAGATCCCCACTGCACAGGGTAGCATCAGACATAGTAAAGAGCTTTTCCTTACAAGGCTGTGGAAGCCCCTTACGTCATTTGGTTATAGCTTACCCTTGGGATCCACTCCAGCTTTTACATCTTCTAGTCCAATACACAATAAGCTCTTCTGCAATAAGCTACAACACCTAACTTCTTACCCCAAATGCCAAAAGGACACACTAAATGGCTTGTCTTCAGCCAAACCTCCTGTCAGCTGGGAAGCTGGGACGGGACAGGAATAGGACTGGAATATGTTGCCCAGAAAGGTTGTGGAGTGTTTATTTTTAAAACATAACTGGATACAGTCCTGGGCAAGTTGCTCATGGTGACCCTGATTGATAAAGAATATGCCCAGGTATTACATATTTTTTAGCCATATGCTTATTAAAAAGCATTAAGACAACCGACTGAGGAATAGTGGATTACTGGAGATGAAATTGGCCTCTGATAACAACAGATAATGGCTAAGTTGATTGACAGCCAGAGGCAGTAAGATGTTTTATAAAAAAGAACATCTTTGTTCTAGAACTGCTGAAAAGCCAGTATATCTCTTCCAGCACAACTGGAATTTCCTAATTCAGAATGGTAGGTTTATTTTTCTACCAGCTCCTTGAGAAACCAGAAGAACTAAGATAGCCATTACTACAAGAAAGCTCTAGAAGCATGCATCCTTTCTTTCTGTTACTTAAAAGATGGCTGCCTCTTATTTTCTCTTTCTTCTAACTACAAGAAGGAACTTTGGAAGACAAATGGAGAAAAAGATGATAGAAGACAGCTTCGCCTGACACACACCACAGGACTGACTTATTTTGTCATCAGATTGATGTATGAGCCTTTAAAAGGCTACTATTAGAAGGCAGCTAGCACCAAGGCTGGTCAGAAAGGATCAGCTGTGGAATAATTACACACAGGCAGTTTGAATCAGCACATTAGAAGAGCTGTACTTGGTCAGAACACAGATGTTCCTAGCCTGACATCCTCTTTGACAACAGCAGGTGCCTAGGAAAAAGCATAGGGGTTAGGACAAACGTAGTGATACCTCTTCCTCCCATATTGGATACTCCATACTTCAGGCCCTACCAGTTAGTGACAGTTTCTTTGGAAAGAAGTAGATTCTGATGACTGAGGCCAGGGATCATCCATTCATCAGTGAAAGTATTTCTTTCGAATTCAAGATGATGATCATTCTCCATTTACCTTCCCCAGGTCTCTACTATTTTATAGACCATATCTCTATCTTTCCCCACCTAAATCATCTAACTTAATCGTGGCTCATACAGAATCTATTACTTATCTTTACCCATCACCTTCTGAATCACCATTTCACTCTGCTTGATCTCTCCGTTTTTGTTTGTATACTTTCTGAATGGAGATGAGAGGAGCACACCTGATTTTGACATGTTTCTCCAGTTGTGCAGTATTTGCCCTCTTCTTCTCTATTCGTAAGAATAGAGATTGCACAATCTTTTCAGGGAAGTTTGCTGCCTACCTGGGGCCCAAATTAGAGATGTCACCAGACTACGCGAATAGCTCAGTACAGCTTTTGGACTGTTATCCACCCCTGCTCTTTCATGTGGATACTATTGATGTTTATAGAGTTGATCAAAAGAGATTTCAGGTCCCTGGGAAGAATGCCAAACAATTCAGGAGCACAGGTAGTGTTTTGCTCAATCCTCCTAGTAATGGCGAGACTTTGGAAGAAAACAGACAAGCCCAAGATACAGATAGCTGGCCCTAGGTCTGGTGTCTCCACCAAAACTTTAGGGTTTATAACCACGGAAGAACCTCTGAGGCACAAGGTATGATGGGGCCTCACAGGATCCATCAGTCCCAGTAAGGGAAATGCATCTTCAGTTATAAGCTGGCTGGACTGACAGAGGGCTTTAAACTAGAATCACTGGGGGAAGGGGATCCAACATGAGAGCTCAAAATAAGTCAAGGTTGTCATGGCATTGCCCAAGGGTGGCCATGCTAGCAGGAGTATTTACACTGCTCTTGGGAGCATGAAGGGATCAGGAGCACATCTGAAATGCCCATATACCAACACACAGAGTATGAAAAACAAGTGGGGTGAACTGAAGTGCTATGATGCCAATGGTATTAGTGAGACTTGGTGGAATGAGCCCCATGAGTGCTGGGATGGCAGGCTACAGGCTGTTCAGGAGGGATAGGCACGGCAGGCAAGGTGGAGGAGTTGCACTATATGTAAGGCGAGGTTTGACTGAACAGCCCTTATACTTAGCGATGATGTAGTTAAGAGCCTTTAGGTTGAGGATTAAGGGGATGGAAAACAAAGCAGATATCATAGAGGGTGTCTACTACTGATTTTAGTAGACACTGTATCATCCAGCCAGGATGATAGCACAGATGAGTTATTCTACAGGTGATCAGCAGAAATCTCTGAACCAGTAGCTCTGGTTCTTATGAGAGATTTCAACTTCCCAGACATCAGCTGGGAGTACCACACTGCTGTGATAAGAAACTCTGGGAAATGCTTGAAGTTTGTGGAAGGTAACTTCTCATCATAAGTACTCAATGAAGAGTACTTCTAAGTAGATGCCCTCCTAGACTTGCTATTTGTGAATAGAGGAGGACTGTATCAGAGGAGGTTCAGATGTGACATTAGGAAGCATTTCTTCACGGAGAGGGTGGTCAAACACTGGAACAGGTTTCCTAAATAGGTGGTTGATGCTCCAAACCTGTCACTGTTTAAAAGGCATTTGGACAATGCCCTTAATTAGCTTTAACTTCTGGTCAGCCCTGAAGTGGTCAGGCAGTTGAACTAGATGATCATTCATACGTCCCAACTGAAACATTCTATTCATTTTCAAGTACTTCTTATCATTTGCATTTTTTCATACTGAGACAACATTTTCATGAAATTATAAATGCCAGGATCTCTTTTCCCAAGCTTAATAGTCCACACAGGGCGGGGGGAGAAGGGGGATCAACATTTTTTTAACATAATGAGAGTTTCTCCTGGCCATTACTGCAGTTAAGTCTCAGCTGCAATTTTATGGGCCAGCAACCCGGTAATAGGAAGTTCCATACTTCTTCAGAGAGCCCTGGTCTTTACAACCCTGAACAGCCAGCTCAACTGCTACTTGCACTCCTTACCAATTACGATCCTGACCAGCAGTTGTCCAAGTGTCCCCACTGTGGAATCCCACCCTGACTTCCTGCCTTTCTGAAGGCATTTCTAAATCATTTTAGTCTTGCTCCATTTCCAATCTTTTAACCAATTATACATCCATTCAAGCACATTCCCTAATGCCCCAGGACTGCCTAATTCTCTGAAAGCTTTTCAAAAAGAAGTCTGGAAATTCAAGTAAATGTTTTGAGAAAAGAAGGAGGAATTCAGTGTTCTCCTGAATTGCTGTATCTGAATCACCATCTCCTGAGCCACAGAGTTCAAGTTATCAAAGAGAAAAGCTGAACACGTGCAAGGAGAAAGTCTTAAACATACACACATACAGTTCAGTAAGGGAGTTTATAATTAGACTGCGAAGAGAACCACCAGATATGTTGCCAGTAACAAAAGCAGATTTATTATGACTTTTGGGTTATTTGTGACTTCCAAAACAAAACCAAACCCAAACCCAAACATCCTCACCAAAAAAACCTTGTTTGTTTACAAGTCTGCATCCCTCTCAACTGTTGTATCTTGCTGTAATATTCTCTCTCCCTCCAGCTCACTAGATAGGAAAAGTTTCCAGTGCTTGTGGTTCCAACCTAAACACAGAAATTATAATTCCCCAAATGTAAAAAACCCCAAATTTCTTCCTTTCAGAGAAAAGTTTAGGGATGCAAGTTATTCAGACATGACTGTCCAAAGCAGAATCCTCAAATAATGAGCTTGGAGATGCTGAAGGCATATTACAAGGTTTACTGACTGCTGTCTTGTAACTAAGCTACTACTCATGAGCACACATTCAATAAGAGTATGTGCCGTCTCGTTAAGAAGGTACTGAGAGAAACACCAGGCATTTTTCCTGTTCTTCTGAGGCTGGCAGACACTCCCATATAAGTACCCAGCAAGACAGAAATAATTCAAATATTAATCACGGAAGCATCTTTACTGATTCTGAAAGGATCACTAGTCTGCCCTCTGGCATTTCAAAGGATCTACAGAGCTGTGCACCTGCAGATAATATATCTGAACCTGGAATAAACACTGACTATATTTAAGAGACATATGGTAGCCTTCATATGAGAAGGCCTGTTCAAACTTCTCCATGCCAGAGCCATGACTAAAGTTTACATAAGTCAGAAAACTAAGGTGGCCTTTACAGGCTCGTTAACAGCTCTCTACAATAAGACTGACTGTGCCAAGACAACTTGATAGTTCTGATTACTGTTGTGCTGTGCCGGCTCTATTACAATGTTTACACAAGTTTAATGACTGCTTATTTGCACTAAAATGACTATTTGCTTGCTAGAAAGAAGAGGTACACCCAAAAGATAATAAGCAAATGGACAATGAACACAGACCAAAGATTCTGGATTAACAGCAACATTTTGTCTGCAACATGAGCTACAAAAGACTCAAATTTGCTGTATGAATTAAGTAACTGAAAACATAACAGCTTGGTCTGTGGATAACACAGGAACCAACCATCAACCATCAAAACAAATTGCTGCTCCCTGCACACATTACTGATATCTGGAGTAAGATGTCATGTGTCACAAGTACATTTTATGTATGTGTTAGAATACCATACACATGCACAATAACATTCATGCATGCAAATGGTGTTATTGCTGAAGAGCAATTATTTAATCACAGTGAAACTTTTTTTGGCATTTAAAGTTATTACATAATATTACAAGTATTCGTATGTACATGAAAAGTCACATCAAGCAGACAGATATTCTCATTACTTCAGTATCCTCCTGTTGCCACAGTTTGACAGATGCTGATGGAGTTTAGTGTTCATTGATATGGCTGTCCTGTTAAAATAAGGCTAAACAAAGCCTTTGTGCAAAGTTGCATTATACCTTAAATGCAGAAAAAGATATAAAAGCACAGCTCCTAATATGAAGGACAAAAATACTTCTGATGATCAAGGGGTAACAGACATTGGGGTGGGGATGTCCAGGAGGTTTTGGAGCTGTAATCTCTCCCCCCAACATTATCACATTTCATCTGTTATTGTACCATAAGCCTAACTTACACAGGAAATTCCATAACCTTGACCTAAGATGTGAGACAAACCTGTGGAAAAGCCTATATGCAGATAGACCTAAGACTGTTCATACAGGATTTACTGGTAGCTTATAGAGAGGAGATAAACCCCCTGGTAGCTTTAAGAGGAGATAAACCCACCAACAAGGAAAAGCATAAAACACAATGGTGTGGGGAGGAGAAACCACCATGGCATGGAAAGCAAGTGTCATCAGCTGCTGTTTGGGTTGTCAGTGTTGGAATCAGTCCAAAGTGGCAACTCAACAACACAGAGCGCTTGCTTCAGGAGGCCACAAAGGCTAAGCTTTCTTCTCCAAAACAATGCTAACCCAGCCAAAAGTGATTTTTGGGGTGGTGTTTCAAAGACATTGTTACAACTGGGGAGGATTATGTTGTTCTTTTTCTTTTTTCTTCATTGCTACAGATCGTGAAAGGAAATGCAGGACTACATAGAAAAACATTTGGCAAATGAATAGACAGAAATCTGTAAGGTCCTGGCATCTTCCTCAAAAAAGACACTCAATACTTACTGTGCACACATGAGGCCAGTTCTCAAGCTGACGGAGCACTGCTGTGCTGAGTTCCTCCCAGTACATTTCCCGATAGATCTGTGGCATCTTTGACACCCAGACACCACTGCTGCACTTGCTCAGAATCTCCTTAATGCGACCTTGAACTTCACTGACAGGAGCAGCAGAAGGGCCAGAGGCAACAGTATGTGTCTCTGCAGTGGATGTATTCAAGTTATCTGATAAACAAAAATACAGCCTTGAAGTAAACACAGACTCATCAGCAGAGAGAAATACAGATGATTACCTACTCACTTAAAAATTAAACACTGGAGCTGCCAGCATAACACCAACACATCCCTCCTGCCCAGCATGCCTGTTTCAGTCACTATCTATTGGAAAGAGCCATGGAAACCTGAGACATTTAGTAATTGACCTGAAGCTGAATTTTCAATCATTGTAGTTATTTTCTTCTGATGGGATCCTGAAAGAGGTTACAGAACTCTCAGCCACACTATTGCTGAGAGGCTGCACTGAGGCAGCATCCCAAGAGCGAAATAAGATAGTATCTTTATGAGTACAAACACCACAGCAAAGACACAGGCAAACATCCAAGGATGTTGTTCTAAATTCAGACAGATACAAAACAGATCTATGACTTGGCTTTCATTCTAAGGTATATGTCCTGAAGAAAAGTTTGAACCCAGGACCCAGACCTCCCGTGCTACTGCATCCAAGGAAACCTGCCAATGGAGCAAGGAAAGAGACAGCAACTATTCAGCTGCTTTGGACAGTTATATAACATTGTGCGTAGGAGCAAGGCAGTCATTATCCCAGCTGGAAGTTCGTATCACTGCTCCCTCATCAGTACTCCTCTCCTCCCTTTGGAGGAGTATAATTGCTAACAGACCTGAAGCTTCACAAATTAGCCTGACAGGTCTCAAGGAAAGTGACTGCACAACTTCTGGGAACCAGGCACCAGAAGAGTATCTTCTGGACAGGTAGCTCCAGAAGTGTGTTGCTTAAACCTAAAAGCCAGGATTTCACTCTCCTATACTAGATCCCTACCCTGGCAGTGAAGTCAAGCATATTCCTCCTGTTTCCAAGCTACTCACACTAGCTTTGTGATTAGCTTTGACACTCAATACACACAGATTTTCCTAGAAGACAGAGAGGCAGACAAGTAAACACACACATTTCCCCAACAGCATGAAATCAGAGTGAGGAGGTTCACTCACAGAACTTGGTTTCTCACCCAAACCTAAGTACCAAGATGGATTTTTTTCTTAAGATGGCACCCAATCTAACATGAATAGGTGACAAAAATTTTCTTAATGGGCAAACATACCATTTGAATCTATAGAAGAGCTTCTGGACAGGTGGACTTGCAACTCCTTTTGAAACCGTGGTGGGACAGTTAGTCTTTTCTCAGGCCTAAAATTGGAAATAAAATTGCTTTAAATCATTCTCCTGGCTCTGAATGGCATTCTATTTACTTCCAAGACCTGTACATGAAGTAAAATTTATTTCACAAGCTTCTAGCAGGCTCCCTGCACAAGATCAGTACTCACAATGTCCTGGCTTAGAAGACAAGCTGATCAGCAGTAACAAGACAGATCAAGAGGCGGTTTCTGATTTTTAATTATTATCCCAATTATTGCAAGAAACAAAACACACAGTAAGGGGATATAAGCAACGGGAAAACACCTAGGTCTAATAATACAGTTGATGGTCTAACAGTTCATACATTCAGCCTCACTTCTCGGTTGTTGGACTGGATGGCACCTCAGTCTTGCTGTTGAACATGACTATGCTCACCTTCTTGGGAACCATGACAGTCTTCTGAAAGTATTTGGCTTCAGAAGTCAGACAAACACCTAAAACTACATAGGAACCCAAGATCTTTTTGTGGATGCTGTTGCTACACTGTTCAACAGAATTCCCTCTGAAGTGGTCACCCATACAAAGGACGCAAATCTCATGTTTGCAGGTGTTCTTCTGAGCTCCCTCAGAAAGGAGCAGCTTATACAGGGAGCACATGCAGCACAGTGAGCTCCTGACAATAAAGAAGACACACCAGTGTGTAGCTCACTGTGACAGTTTTGGAAACAATAAGCTATGGAATAATTACATACACTGCAAGCGAAACAATAAGCTGTGGAATAATTACATACACTGCAAGCATAAGGGAACAAGAGTTGGATAGAAGAGTTCAAAGACCAGGATGAAGCACCTCCCAAAGACACACACACAAGGAAGAACTGCAGTGAAGAAGTCAGGGTGGCAAATGCTCAAGAACAGCTCTCCATAGAAGCATGGCAGGTTGCTGTGAACTTGTCTCCCTTGCTTTTTTGCTGTCCCTATAAGAACAAACTACTGCTCCTCCATCAGCTGTGGGGCATCACTTGTACTAAAAATCATATTTCTGATGTGGGTTGTGTCCCACTGCCTTAGCAGTGATGACAGCCACTGCCCAGGACAGCATCTTCCAGACCAGGAGAGGCTTACCCAGAAATACTGAGCAGCAGATCAACAAGAAGCACATTTGTGAAACACAAATGGGATGAGATTCAAAAAGTATAAAACTCATTCGCACAAAACCCAAATATTCGTTCACACACTACACCTGCTGGGTATCTGAAAAGGCTCTTCCATATGCATCACAGGAAAACCCTCTACCTCCTGGGCACAACTCAGATCCCCACACGCCAAAAGACCAAAGGGCCACGCCCCCGGGAGCCCAGACATGGGGAAGTTGGTGGGGCAGGGTCAGCACCGTCTCAGTGCTTAGTCTCACAGTGCTTGGCTCAAGAGGGATCTGAGGTGGAAGGACCTGTGGAACAAATCTCTCCTGCACAGCTGGGCAGCTTGGCCCTTCTCCCCTCTGCACAGCAGCCTCCTCAACCAAGCAGAGCTGCTGACAAGTTTCTCCCCTGCAGCTTCACCCAGGAGCAACAGAAGGGGGGCAGCTCGGTCCACACTCGTGTCATTAGGTGCTGTGCTGCACACAGAGAGGCCCATCCCGAGCCTCCAGACGCCTCCTGGGTCCCTTGTTCCCCTCATCTGCCACACGTGGCACATCTCTCTTCTCTGGCCTCTGCCTCCCAACCCTTCACTTC
The DNA here is from genome assembly GCF_004027225.2 of Strigops habroptila. Classification (NCBI taxonomy): domain Eukaryota; kingdom Metazoa; phylum Chordata; class Aves; order Psittaciformes; family Psittacidae; genus Strigops; species Strigops habroptila. The sequence continues at coordinate 42,285,895 of NC_044302.2, read as the reverse complement.
TCACAGGGCCGCTGCCGGCTCCTCTGGCTTCCTCCCTGCTCCTGCTCCTGCTCCCCTCTCGCCCATCTCAGCTCCACAGCCTCTGGCTCCTGCCGCCACCACCACCCACCTCTTAACTCCTGCAGATTTCTGCCTGGGCACGTCCAAACAGCGTCTGCTGCAGCCACGGCCCAAGTGCTCATGGACACAGGAGCGTCTCCCGCCCTCGAGAGCAGCCCTGCTCCAGAGATCCCCCTGGCAGCCGCACGGCTGCTCCCCATCCCTGGAGTTGGCACTGGCCAACTCCACCAGCACCAGCGCTCCCGGGAACTGCCCAAAGAGCACCACCAGAGCTCAGCCACAGCAAAGGGCCCTTTGGGGAGCAGCAGGAGGGTATGAGGCAGTGCTACCAGACAACAGTAAAGCGAAAGCTGACGTGGTTCTGAGCACATCCTCATCTCCCCCCCGGCACCCAGAGCCCTGACGCACACGGGGCACACGCAGGCCATGGGCACAGGACACGTCTGCTTTTGAGAGTGTTCCAGAACGAGCGGCACCGCGGCAGGATTAACCCATCGCTCTGCTCCGTGCCACCGCACAGCTCCGCCGTGGTTCCCATTCAAGGCAAGGCTGGAGGCTGGCTCCCAACCCAGCCTGGTGACCGGCACAGGATTACTGCCACAATCGTGGCTCCAGCACACTCAGTGCAGCCCCAATGCAGGAGCAGCAAATGCTTTCTCACCACCATCAGCTGATGGCCCCGGGTGGCCCAAAACAACACAGCAGAGAGCTGATGGGGCAGCGCTGAGTAAGCCCCCGGGATTAGAGAGGCTCAAAGGGGCTGAAAGCAGCACGTACCGCTAACCCAGCACAACGGCAGCTCCCGCTCTCACCTCTTTCACCCAGACATGGACAGGCAGCTGCTGGCTCCCAGTGCCCCGACAAGGGCCCCAAACACCAGCGCTGCCACCGAGAAGTCAGGCGAGAGGTAAAGAGCAGCCACCTGCAGACAGCCCCGACCCTCACCACGCAGCATCGCCTGTCACTACACACAAACCTCCTCCTGCTTTCCATCACACTGGCCACAGCAGCCCCCTCCCGGGCCTGGGGAACAGCAACCTGCCCTCTCCCTCGGAGTGCCACCTTTGGCCACGTTGCTCCCCAGAAGACACGGGAGCAGCCGAGAGCACACGGTGGCTACGGCAGCATCCAAAAGGCAAAGGCCACCCGCCTCCCTCCTGTGTACCAACCCACAGTCAAACTTCAACTTCCACAAGGCAGGTGCCTCGTTTCCACATCCCAAACCACACTGCTGGCACGGCAGCATCCAGAGTCCAGCACACTTCATTTCACCTGACACACACCCGTGTGCATACACTGACCTGTTGACCACAGTGACGTGTCTCTGCATGGGCGTTTCTTTAGGTGATCCGCTCCCGGCAGCTGGTGACAGGGCGAGACGGGCGCTCTCCACAGTGGGCTTCACCACACCACACGCCACTCCTCTGCTTCGTGGCAAGCGAGGAACAGGCCTCTTGCTGCCTTCTTCTGGCACGCTCAAAGACCTGGGCTGTCTCAAAGTTCCTTTGGGCTTTCCTAAAGAGTTTGCAGATGTAGCTGTGAGTTCGTGTCCTCCTCCACCCAACCCAGAGGCTTCAAGCACAGCAGGTAACTCTCCCCACAGAGTCCATACTTCTCCAAAACACAGTTAGAAAGGATGCTCTCAACCACAGTTGTGGGTCTCCTTGCTTCAGCACTGTGGCTCGCACCCAAGGACTCACCAACCACAATCTCCACTGCTGCACTGCAGCAGGGAAAGAGACTGCAGACCCACCTCCCCTTACGCTCTCAGAAAAGCCACTTACTGTGAGATGCCACAACATGTCACCTCTCAGGTGGGACCCATGGTCACGCTGCTCTTTCCCAGCCCTTTCCTTCTGTAAGGAAGCGAACCCCTCCTTACAGACAAGAACAGAGGAATACAAACTCTGAGGCCCGTTGTTGCTGCCAACAAAGCTGCCTACTCGCAAGCAAGTGGGCCTTGTCCGCGCCTGATGCTGGGAGATGCCACTGACAGCAATGCAACAGCAGCAAGGGAAACCTGACCCAGAGGCTCTGGGAACACACTGCTGCAGCATCTTCCTTGCTCAAGAAGGGCTTCCTGCCGATCCCGGCTTGCAAGCACAAGCGCCCTTGACAACAACACTCCCTGCTCCCAGGAACTCTTCACCAGGACCACACAACTCGTGGCCACCGGTGACACAGCCTCATGGGGAAGATTTCTGCTCCAGCAGCTGCACACCTCTTTCACAAAGGCAGACCCTCCACAGCTGCCTGGGGCTCACCTGCCAGCTTGACTGGAGACGTGTTCTTCAGCCTCATCTGGCAGTTCACTTGCCGTCCCGTCTTCCTCTTGGAACTCCTCTGCCGGGCCACCAGCTGAGCAATTGGCTCGGTCTCGCTGCAAGCAACAGCATGGCAAATGACCTGGTGGAGCAGGAAGGGGACAGGGGGGAAACAGTCAGAAAGGCCCAAGCTCAATCCACAGCCTGCACAAGGATTTGCAGCCACCTCCATGCCTCTAACTGCTGGGTCATGCCAGCCAAGGCTTCAGCTGCCAACAAAGACTTGGCGACCTCCCTCTTCTTTTGCAGCAGAGATCAGCACAGCAGCCAGCACAGCCTCTCCAGCACCTTCCCACATCAGCTTGGGCCCCACTAACAAACAGCCTGCTCTGTCACTCCCATCCTACAGGCTGACCATCTTGCTTTACAACACTGGCAAGCCACAGCCTTCCCTCCTGCCATTGCTCCTCCTGCAAAGGCTCGCCAGGGCCCCGGCACCACCCTGACCCTGAGGAGCTGCCTCTGCCCCGCTGACCCAAGAAACAGCGCGGCACCCCTGGCTGCACAGATTGTCCTGCAGGCACCGGGATGGGCCCCAACAACAGCTCCACCTTGGGCAAGGGCAATACCTACTTTCTTTCAAGCCTCAGGAACCTCCCACAAACCACCACGACCTTTCCAGGATAATCAAGGTGGTCTTGTAACAACATTAGCCAGCTCCCTCAGCACCTGTAAGTGCACTGCAACAGACCCATGGACTTGAGCACTTCCTCTTCTTTGAAATGTTCCCCAGACTAATCTTCCCACACTGAGGTCAATCTTCTTTGCCCTGTGCTTTCCCACCCGTCTCAGGAGCCTTGGGATTACCCATGGCTTGTCTTTCCCATAAAGACCAAGGCAAAGAAGGTAATCAGTGCCTCAGCCTTCCCCATGTCCTTTAAGACCAGGTACCTGTTGTCATTCCTCAGCAGACCTACATTTTCCCTAGTCATCCTTCTGCTGATGATGTACCTTTAGAAACCTTCCCTGCTGCCTTTCATGTCCCTTCCCGATTCGGCTCCAGATGGGCTTTAGCTTTCCTATCTGCATCCCTGCACATTTGGACAGCATCACTACATTCCTTTCACCTTACCCAACTCTGCTTCCTCCTCTTATGCACAAGTTTCTAATGGCAGAAGTAAGCCAAGAGCTCCTTGTTCATCAATGTGTGCCTTCCGCAACCTTGCTTCCCCCACACACCCTCCGATCGTTGAGATGGTCCATTCTTGAGATTGGAGGAGGCAATCCTTGAAAATCCACTACCTCTCCTGGACCACTCTCCTCTCCAGGACTGTATCCCATGAGAGTTCCAAGCAGATTCCTGAAGAGACCAAAGTCTGCTCTCCTGATGTTCTGGCTTGTTGATAGTGCTATTTGCTTTATCCCCCTCCTTTCAGGCTCCTGAACACCACCTTCTTGTGGTCCCTGCAGCCAGGCCTGTCCCCAGCCTTCACATTCCCAAACTTCCTTGTTTGTAAGACTCTGGTCCAGCAGAGCATCTCACCTCATCAAATCATCACTTCTGTCAGGATGTTGTCATCAGCACACCCCAGAAACATCCCGGATTGCTCATGCTTGGCTGTCTTGTCCTTGAGCAGGTATGGCAGTGGCTCAAGTCCTCCATGAGGACAAAAGCTTGCAAATGTAAGGCTTCTTGTGAGAAGAAGGCATCATCTGCTTTATCTACCACTTCTTCCTGATAAGGCTGTGCGTAGCAGCCAGCCACCAGGCTGCCCATGCACTGGTCTGTCCACTACCCATAAGCTGTAAGCTCTTGATGTGTCATCATGTGTCCCAAGGCAGAGTTGAGTGTCACCCCTGCTCTCACATTTGGAGGGGCTCACAGAAACTGTCCCCTCCCCTTCTGTTCCAGCCCAACATTCCTCAGCAGCCATCCATCCACAGCAGCACACCAGTTGTTTGAGCTGTCAAGCTGTGCCCATTTCCAGAGAAGGGTATGACACCTTCCCTCATACTTCCTGGCTAACTGGCATTTCCCTGATTATAACATGGTTGCACATCCCTGAAGGATGGACCACCTTCAGCGCTCCTCTTTTCTCAAGGTCTCAATATAAAACCTTTTTGGTTCATAAACAGTTTATCAGTTTCATAAACGCACATTTTAACATCTTTGGTACACTTCAGGTTTTTCCTGTCACTAATGTAAACTATTTTCAGCATTTTCTTCCCTTGTTTTCACATCGTAGTGACTTTAGCAAAAATGATGGTTTGAATTAGAATGAATTCAGATGTAAAAAGAGATGGGCTGGATGAATTCATTTGCAGCAGAGCAAAGCAGTCTTCAAATTCCTCTTTTTGCAGAGGCCTAGCTATACAAGCAGAAGCCAAAGTTTTCTTAGAGGAAGGTGCAACTGTATGCTGCTTGTAACTGATCATAAAGCAAAGCAAAGTAAAGCAGGGCTCCTTGAAATGACACAACGACCTCTTGCAGGTGCACAGTGTTTCAGTTTTAGACGCCTTGCAGTGTTTTCTGTACACTGAAATTAATCCTTATCCTGTGTGGAAACTAGAGAACATACCTATCGTGTGAAGGAATAATTGTCAGTGTTCATCTTCCCTATATTCAAGAAGGCTAAATTAGTGTTCAGTAGTAAGAAGAACAGGGAACAATTTATATCATTGCTTTCCCAAGACACCCAGACTCCTCAGCATTATCTCACACAAATCCTTCCAGGAGCCTCTAACATGGAGCACTCTGGAATCAATTTGTATTATTTACTGGCCACTTTGCAGATTGCTTGTTGAATGTATATTCTGTGGCATGTTTTGGATGGCTGCCTTAGCAATAAGGAAAGCCCAGGTAGTTACCAGCCCACACCAGCGCATAAGCACACTGCCACTCCTGGCTCAGTGTCTACCCAGGGGGCGCTCTGAACAGCGGCAACAGGAGGGTCACCGAACAGTAGTGCTTTCACAGAATCATCTAAGTTGAAAAAAAACCTTTAACATCATCAAGTCCAAATGCTAACCTAGCAGTGCCAAATCCACCACTAAAAATATCTTTAAGTCTCTCCTGCCCCCCAGAGGTTTGCTGGGTGCTTGCTCTCAGTTGCTTCAGTCAAACAGTGCATAGTTAGCACTGCTAAACCGAAGCAAGTCTTCCTCAGCAACCTCAGAACTCCTGTTTAGTAGCTCTCTCCTTTTCCACCTCCTAAAGGCACATTTTGCTCTCTCCTTACACCTGCCACAGAGAAAGTGCCACCTCTACTGCCATTCAAGAGTCTACATGGCTCTCAGCACACACCGTCTTAGAGGATAAGCAAGGCTCTCAAGGGAATAGGATACCAGATTACACCCTGCAAGGCCCTAGTTAGAAACAGATGGCTATCTGCCAGAACCACCACGAGGAAGCATTAAATTGCAGCATCACAAATGCTCCCAGAGATATCTGCATTCATGTTACTAATGTAGCTGCAGCAAGTGGAAAAGAACCCAAAACTTTCATACCTGCTGCAAAAGGGCACATTTAGACAGCTGTAAAAGTGCAGCAAGGGAACCCCTTGCTTAAAAGCAGCCACACTTCCAGACATCAGCACAAAACCCAGGACACCTCTCATCACACTTCTCACAGCTAAGCAGAAGTCCTAGTTCTGAGTTTCCAGATGCCATCCCAATCCAGTTGAGCCAGCAAGGGAGCTCAGCCTTAAGTCCTGTCTCTCCAGACCTGCTGTGACAGTCACACATCGTGCCAAACATCTGCTAGCTTTCTCCACTCCCACAGTCTACACAGACTTCAGGAACCCAGACATGGTTCCAGCAAGGGAGAGGCTCCAAGCTCTCTACTCAAACAGATCATCTACAAGCTACACACAGCTACACCAACCATCAAGAGAATGCCTTCTGACTCAAAACCAGGAACTAGACCATTATTGGACAAGGAAGAATATGGTCCTGGCACACTGCTTCCAAGCTGGGAGCCACCAGGAGATATAGGCTACTGCATTAAGGCCAAGGAGTAAAAGAAAACTCTCCCACCAAACTAATACTCTCTGCTGGGCAATGCTCCACCTTCTCCTTGACCTCTGCGCTGACTCCTTGTCCCTTGCGCACTTGCTAAGCTGCAGCATTGCAACTCTTGGAACAAGGCACTTGACTCGCATGAGCTCTTCCTCACGCTGGCAAGCCTTCACACTTCTGTGGCACTGAAACTCATGACAGACAAGACTGCTAAAACCAAAGCAAGAGCTTATAAACAAAGCAAGGCTTATAAACAGTGCTCACAACAGTTTCACGGTAGGAAAAAGGTGATGCTAAACCCCACCCTGAAGAGCTGATCAAGACACATACAAGTTAACCTTCAAAGTCCCAGGACAATCCGTCAATATCCCCTCCAGAGTTAGAAATGCTGAGACAGGGACCAGAGTTCTACAGTCTCCCAAACCATCTTTCCTGCAAGAATTCATGTTTCCAGCAATGCCTTGCAACCTTCCACCTTTTGCAAACACAACTTCCCAGTCGGCATGAAGCAGCACGAAAATAACAGGCACTTGGTCTACGCCACAACTCCCACTTTTCCCAGGATGAGCACACCACATACATGCCACAGTACTTTTTTTCCGGAAACGGCACAAGCAGAGGTAAAGTTATGAATCACACACATTTTAGACACACAAAAGCCACTTCTAAACTGTAACTGATTCTTACCTCTCCCATTTTGCTCCCTTCCATTCTGACCACTCCTGGGATGCTCTCCAAGTAGCCTTCCAATGTGCCATATCCTAGGTGCCTGAAGGGAATCCACTCGCCAGTCAGAGATTTGTATTCACTCTGAAGCTCTGACAAAGGTACGCCACTTTTAAATGGATGAAGAACAGCTCGCAGTGTTTTTGCAATAAGTTCAGGCTCCTGCATCTTCACCTATAGCCCCCTCCACCACAAAAGGAAAAAAAAAGAACGCATTTTTAGACAGGCTAAAAATACTGTTTTTTACTATACAACCTCCCTCCCCAACAAGCAAGGATTCAGCAGTTCAGTGGCTCATCTTTTCAAGCTTTGATACTTCTGGGTAGACCTGCAGAATCCTGGTCCTGCCATGCAAGCATAGGGTGGTATGAGACATATGGGGCATGCCATGGGTGGAAAAAGCAGCTGACGGAGCACCAGTCCCTGTGCACGGGCTGGCCCTGCTGGCCAGTGAAAACAGACCACGTGGCCAGAAGGGGAGCGGGGCTACAAGGCAACTGGCCAACATCACTGCCTGCAGGGCCAGGACTGCCACCAGAAGCGGGGCAGGGACCTGTTTGCCCCACCCTAGTGCCCCATGGTGACGCTGGGTGGCTCACCACCACAAATTGGTGATGAGCTCCTCCCTCACATAAACCAGCATCCCCGCACCAGTGACCACTGGGGCATGACAGCTCTGCCATGGAAACCACATGCACACAGGCCATGCCACGTCTTACCACAGGTTCACGACGCCTCACCTCCACAGATGCCTCTTCAGAGAGAAAACCCAACAGAAGTGAAACCCACTGCCGGGAAGTGGGGCTGCACACAGCAGGAGTGCCACAGAGCCAATGCTGACACTGCTGCATCCTGAGAAACACGGCCCATCACCACGGCAAAGGCGTGAGCAGCCTGCTGCTTCATCTCTGACAGCACCTTCCACAATGCCACAGGCTGACAGGGCGCTGGCAGGATGCTTCAGGGGAAGATTTACCTGCCAGCAAGGGCTCCTGCCTGGGAAAGCCAGGCAGCGCAGGGCAGGAGGCGGTTTCAAAGCAGGTGCCAGAGCTACCTAAAGCCCTCCCACCTCCTCAGCTCACAGGTGTGCGCACACTCAGTGCTTCTCCAGGGCCTGCCAGCTATGCTCACAGAATGCCGGGGGAGCCTGAGGCACAAGTGCTGCAGGCAGGCTCTGCGCTCCTGGGAAGGCGTTCCTCTCACAGATGCTCACTTGCCGCAGGGACAGTTCCACCAGAGAAACCACCCGATCACGACTGCGGACCAAAGCCTGACAGCTCTCGCACAATGCAGGGTGAACCCTGCTGCTCTCAAAGCGAGAGCTGCAAGTCCTAACACTGAGCATGCTCATGTGCCTGAAACACCTCATCTTCACCTCATCTGAACACCCCAGCAACCGGTGTGCAACATGAGCAGAATCAGTGGACCAGGACAAGGTGACCTCGCTCTCCTCAAGCCTCTCTAGCTCAGACACAACAGCAGAGCCCCTCACCACCAAGCACATGAAGGCGAGCTATGGCCGCTCCAAATGGCAGCAGCACCAGAGAGCTGCCTACAAATGCAGGACTGCTATGCCGGACTCCACGTAAAGTTAGCCTCTGCTGCTCCCTGCTGATGAGGCCCCTCTCCCATTACTGCCTCCCTTTTTTTAGGCGAAATCACTCTGGGCAACACACAATGTTCAAAAAGATTAGAAATTCCAACCCTGACCATTGCAGACCTGTTCCACACGTTTCAGTCCATACACATACAGTAACAGTGTCTCTACCTTCCTGCACGCAACTTCACAAGAGCCCAGCTCAGGTGCCAGGCAAGTAGGCACAGCATTAAGTCCTATTTTTCACTGTTCCTTGAACAGTTTTTCCTTATGCACACACAGGACTGCCTCTGTGTGTATACATGTATATCTCACACAGGTACACCCACATACCTACAGCTGTACACACAGCACTGTGTATACATGTATTTACACATGCATGTTACATTGACTCAGCAATTTCTGCCCTCCCGGTGCTGTGTGTTTCACTGACTGATGCTGGAATAACCCTTACCATAGCTAGTTTCACAGCACCCCCTGCTTAACTATGGCCCACACCATTACTGTGCCCAGGAGGAGAAGCACACATTGACACATGTACTTGCACACCTCCAGAGAGCAATGGGCAGAAGCTATGCTGGGTATATGGATTCTTCCCTCTTCCTTTTAGAGACTTAGCTGGTGAACAGAGCTGCAGAGTGAGAGGAGGTGGAGGTCACCTGCCAGAAGAAAAAGACCCAGGAAGCCCATATCTCCTTTGGATCCACTCAGTGTCATGGGGACATCATCTGCTGAATAAATGTGTAATTGGTTTAAAGTTCTGATCATATTAAAAACACAGACACTCAAACATTGAGAAGCAAACCAAAAAATGCAGTTTTGTCTGCAGTTGTGTTCCAAGCCAGAGACATAAAAGATACATGGAAAATTCAGTGAGAAGAATTTTGGGGGCCTTTTTCTCTTGTCTTTCTTTTAAATGATATATCTAAATTCTTACTTCATTAAAAATGCTCTTGAAAGTCCTCCTACCTGACCTACCTGAAATTAACTGCTCGGAAGAATTTAACACAATAGACATTACGGTTGGGCAAAAAGTGACCATGAAGAAAACTTACAATAACCTGGGAAGGCAGCTTCAAAAGTTGAGTCAAGAGAAGAAACATCAATAAAAAAAAAAAGAGGGTAGGAACATGGGGGGACAACATCAACGCACAATCAGACAGCTCTGTAGTACACTAATACTAAGGAACTGAGTTAGATCAGAAAGAGCAAACATAATAAGGATACCATAAAATATATACTCTTAAGTTATACGACAAGGAGCAGTCATGATGGCAATTCACTCAGTTAAACGAGATGAGAGATACTAAGGTACAAAGGTTAAACTGAATGCAGTCTTCAGCTTACACCTGAACGACAGCTAGCAATAATGCAAGAGGCTTGCAGTGCAGTAACGGTGACAGTAAGTAATACACTGATACATTAGCGGAAACCTTCACAGCTCGGAGTGGCTCATGAAGCTTTTTTAACAGGTTTTTGTGGCCAGCTGACATAAGGTTAAATCATTCAGCAGCTACGGCTCTCACCCACCGGCTGGCTGCCTGCAGACCACAGGACTCTGCACTGGAGACGCAGCCCAGGCAGCCTCTACCAGTGAGGCAGGGCACATCCAACCAGTCTGTTCCGGCATCAGAACTCAAACTTTTTTCGGTATGCTTAAACGAGATGACCAGAACGGCCTCCCTGCTGCAGACCATTACTCCGGCTAACACAGAAAAAGAAGCGAGGACAGTTTTCCTGCTGACAAGGATGAACTCCCTAATAGCTATTTTTCAAAACGGCTACAAACACAACCCTCTGGAACACAAGTCCCCTCCGAAGGCACACAGCGGTCATTAACCCGCTGAAGCCGGGACACTTTCTCTCTCACAAGGGAGCCATCGAGGAGAAGCAGCCTCCCGCTGACAGGCAGAGCCGGCCCTCCGCACTGCCTCTCCCCCCAGCCCGGGATGGCTTAAGCCCTGTTTCCTTACCACCACCTCACCCCGGTGGCTTTCAGACACCAGCCAAAGCCTCGTCACAGCCGCCGTGGCCGGGCCGAGCGCCACCGCCGCTTCCCTGTGAGCGGCGGGCGCAGTACCAACGCCCGCTGCGCTCCCGGCCCCGCCCAGCGCCGCCCGCCCGCGGCCAACCGCCCACCAGCACCGTGCGCATGCGCCGCGCCCCCCGCCCGAGCCAGCCCGCGGCGCAGGCGCGGAGCCTGCCGCCTGCCGCCCTCCAGCACGGCGTGGGGCACGCGGCCGCGTGAGGCGGCGCCCCGGGAGGCTGTGCCGGAGCAGCGCTCCCGGCCCGCCGTCACCGTGCCCTCCTGTGAGCTAAAGTGCTGAGTTGTAATTTGGGACCGCTCTGGGGAGAGCAAGGTGGGCCTGTGCTGCCTTAGGGCATGTGGAAAGTAAGGGTAGCCTTTGAAGATAAGGAAGGAGTAACCGTGACAGAGGGGCGGTTCGCCTTTCTGTAGTCAGCCTGGTGTGAAGATAAGAAAGGAGTGACCAAGACAGACTGGGCTGGTTCTTCAAGATAAGGAACAAATCAGAACAAACTGACTTAAACCACGGACACAATGGTCAAGTAATTCACAAGGGTCTTTTGCACATGTGCAAGCATGGAAGTCAGTCAGTGGTTACAGTGAGGAAGACTTACCAGGGACCATCAGAGACCCTTTGAGACCACCACGCAGCAAGAAATCACATGAGTAATTAAAATGCAAGTATTACAATTAGGTTTGTGAAATCTAATGGATATGTGAAACATTTTCCAGGGAAGTTGTAAATATGCTTAAGTTTGTTGAATATATGGATGCCACTTGTAGACTCTGGCGCACTCACCTTTGCAAAATGATTAGCATGTGCACCCACCACTGCAATAAAGAATGCCTGCTTTTTAAATCTCCAAGTCTTAGAGAGTTTCTTCAAGCCTTTTGCAGTAATACTCCGACCATGGGCTGGGAAACCTCAGTCCTGCTGCAAGGCAGCAGCTAAAGTTGCCTGCTTGAGCAATGGACTAAGTAATGACACTTAAGTGTGTCTCTTCTGCAGAGAACACAGCTTTTAAATTAATTCACTTAATTGCCTCAATTTCCGAGTACTGAAAACTAAATTTACTTGTATAGTTGGATCTCTCTATTGACTCCTGTACAAAACCAGCATACAGGCGCACTCTCCATCAAGGAGGGGCTGATGGGTGCCTGGGTCTCCCCAGCTTCGCGGCACCCTCTCAGTGGGGCTGTGCCTGCCTAGCCTGTACCCAGGCAGCTGCCGAGCTCCAGAGGTACCGTGTCTCTGTGGGCACCTGAAGCAGTGCTGCTTAATTGAGACCTTTAGATCCCACAGGCTTCGCCTCCATTGTGTCCTCCAGCACTCCACATGGCTGATAAGTGTCCCACACAGAGGGGCAGAAGATGGTTGCCAGCTGTATGCTATCAGGCCTTGTGAAGTCTTCTCCTTGTGAAGCATTGCCAGCAACGGTGAGACCCTCACCATCCTGCCGTTGGGGTGCCCTGCCACCCTGCAGCCGGCCTGCAGCAGCATTTTTTCCTCTGCAGATGTCATCCACTTCTGAGAGCCAGACTGGATGTAACACCAGGTCAAGCTGCATGATGGTGGATAGATGGAGGGCTGCCAAAGCCAAGCCAGAGAAGAGACTACAAAGGGAGGGAAGACAACAAGCCAGAGGGAGACTATAAGGGCACATGCTGAGGTGGGTATGCTGAACCTGACTTTGGGTGTTCCTGCAAAAGGCTCCCAGTGATGCCTGCTACAAAGACTTGGTGACAGCTGTCTTCTGCCACAACCATGACAGCTTCCAGGGTCCCAAGCAACCTGTCAAGAGTCCAGTATTCTCTGACCAGGCTTTTTAAGATGGTCCATACATGGAGGGTCCAGTGTTTAATGCAGAGTTCACTTCTTTGAGACTATTTGCATTTTCAAGGGTTTTCATTTAGTAGGGTGATACAGCAATCACAGTATAAATACACATTACACTTTGCAGACTGTTGCATTTCCAGTATACTGTGGAATCACAGTACAGTTGTGAACCACATTACTGGTCTGTAGAGTATGCTAATTGTCACAACACTGGCTGTTCCTAATTGTGGGTTGCAGTCAGCTGAAGCCTGAAGCTCTCTCTTTATAGAGATCCTTTGTTCATTGTTTTTGGCATTTTTGTACTTAGTGTTGTGATAAGCCACATACACACTCCCAAGCTGGTCTGCTTGAGTTTATTGCCATGGAGTCTGCAGTGAGAACTCTGTGTCCCATCTCTTCCCACCTCCTGCCTGTACTCTATTCTTCTTGCTCTAACTTCTCAAGCAGTTCAGTATCACGCCAGGCCTGTACTTCTCTCATTACGTCATTGTGCTAGTGCTGCAAATATCTCATTTGATACAGAACAAGTGGTTCCAACTGTTCTGTTTACAAATTATGGTCACAATGGACAAAGATAAGGAAAGATAAAACAAGCAGCCATATCAACCATATACATCTAGTTGTCACAGTGAAAACAAATACATTTGCAGGCAGGCCAAGAAAAGTTCACACAGAGCAGGCTTCACAGCCCCCAGCCTGAGGCCTTGTGAAGTCAGTACAGAGCTGAGCCATCACTTGTTTTGTTAAGTGTTTCACATAGCTCATTTAAATCACATAACTATTATACTTGTAAAATTACTATGATGAGGTGTAGAGCCAAGTTGTGAACACATGCAGCTGAAGAGACCTGTCCAACAGGCACCATGGTGGGGAGGTTCTTTATTCTCTTCTCTGGGTCTGGTGGAGTAAGCCGTACGTACACGGAACTTGAAGGTATAATCACTGTGGAGAGAAGTTCTTCTGGCAGGACAGGTAGCTCAGGTCCTGTGGTTTGCCTCAGAGTTTGTGGTGTTTGCACCAGGCAGATGAGTCATAGCAGGCAAAGTCCTGTGTTGAGAAAATGACAGGGCTCTACAGAAAAGTGCAAAATAAGCTAAAACCTGTTACAGTTTCTTAGGTAAAACTGAAATCATACGGTGATAGCATTAAACAGATCTAATGCACACACAAGCTCACAAGCTGTGGTTTTTTAACAACAAAACTAGTTAGGGGTATAGTGATCTGCTTAAAGTTGTTCTTTGAGCTTAGCTGATTCAGCCAGTCTGTCTGAAACAAAGACATCCTCTGGTTCCTTTGGTATAGAAGTTTGGCTTCCTTTGCAACAGCTGTGGTCAGTCATTCCGTTATTGTCCCCAACACAGGGAGCCTCTTCTTAACTCCTCAGAGCATGGCTTCCCTGCATGTGTGTGGTTGCAGGGCAAAGAGGTCCTTGAACTGGTGACAGCCCTGTGACTGCAGCGGGAACTGAGAGCCACTTTGGAGCCTACAGGATACTAGCAACTCTTCTGAAGTTTGCTGTCCTCATGAACATGAGGAGATACAACCTGGACTGCTGCTGGGAACATAGAGCTGCTGCTTTGTGAGTCACACCAGGCAGTGCAGTAATTGTTTCTGTTTCTTCTGGGCATGTCTACACAGTTAGAAGCCCTGGGCATGGAGCAGAAGCTTAACACTTTGACCTCCTGTTCCCAGTGCTTTTAAGATAACCATGAGAGGGAGAGTAAGCCAGGCAGACTGCAGAGGATGCTTGCAGCATGCAAACCTCAACAACTGAGAGGCAGTTCAGGAAAGTGTTCATGGACATTTCTCAGCTGTTGATGAGTGAGACGGAGCTGGGAAAGCTTGTCTTCAGCCTCGCCTGAACCATGGTCTGGTGGCTGGGATAATGAGGGCTGGGCAGGGGTAGCTTTGTGAACTGTCTTGCTCGACTGAACTCTGGGAACACATTTGTTTGTGCAAGTCCGTGCGTAGTGCAGCATGCTCTTGCTGCAGACCAAGCCCAACACAAGGGAAAAATACAGACAGTTCCTTGCTCACAATGATTTAGTTACAGTTGGTATGCTCCGTAGCCCTGTGCAGACTGCTGAAGAGCAGTGGAAACTCGGGGGAGATCTCACCATCTTGGGTAATATCAAGCACTACTACACAGTATACAGGGCTCTGTATTTGCCCACAACATTAAAAGGTTTTCACAATTCTCAGTAAACACACACCAGAAAATCAATAAATGCCTGGAGGTTAAGGTAGGGTTTGGTTTGCAAAGGCTGCTGTGGCCCTCTGCCAGTGTGAGCAGGTAGATGGACAAGTTCACCCAGGAAGCAGTCTCTTGCATCTCCGGGACTGAGAGACAAAAACCCAGACCAAACACATTTTGCAACAATGACCTTATGTACCTTGGTGGTCAGGTACACCACCTTCCTCTGATGGGAAGTTCCTGCTGTAGGAAGGGCACTCAACACAGCTGTGGGAGCAGCTCCATCTCCCAGCCCTCTAAGCACTGAGGTTCATTGGAGCGCGCAGGGCTAAACCCCATGCCTACAGCGGGCAGGCACCCAACACTGCTGTCAGCAACAGGACAGTGCTGGTTGGCACATTTCCCTTAATGATGCAGTGTTTGTCAGCATGGGGTGATGGGCAGGCAAACGCAGAAGCGGGTTTTGAATGCTTTTAGTATCGAACCTTTAATACTAAGTTGAGATTTATACATTCGTCCAGCACATGACGTCCCCATAATGAGTGCGTCCAATGGACTTCCTGGGTCTTTTTCTTTTAACCACCACCTCCTCTCACTCTCTACAGCGCTGTTCACCTCCAGGCAGGTAACTGCCACCATTTTGTGTGAGGTAGCTGCCATTTTGTTCAGTGTTGCAACCCCATTCCTTGGTATCAGGAAGTGGTCAGATACAAAAATATATACATTTATATACTATGCACACAATATGTATATAGTTAGAAATACGTGTGTAAAGGAGTAGAGTAATACGCATTTTTATTTATACATAGATGTGTTGATATATTCTTACAGAGGTATATAAATTAAATATTTATAACTGTAAAATAGGTGTAAAATATAGAGACCAGACTTTATTGAGGTAATGAAATGGATAATTAAATGTCTATAAAATGTAATTAAACAAAACTAAAATGCAGGTTCAGGCCCTTCACTTTGCATGGCTGCACAACAAGCATTGACCTTTTGGGTCTGGGGAGCATCTAAAAGGTGGCACAGAGAAGCTGGGATGTGCCTGAAGACTACAAAACTCTCTGAGATGACCATAAAGAAGGCATAGGCATGCCTGTGGGGACAGGGAGGAAAAGACCAGACGGGGATCCGCAAGAAGACTACATGTGCTTCTTTATCCTTATATTGATGCTGTATGTGCTGTGTGCTGGTTTGCATGCGATCAAGACTGTTCTGTTAGGCAACAGTTACTGCAAGGCTTTGGGGCACAGACTGCAGCCCTGTGCCCTGAGGTATCAGAGCTCCTGCAGAAAGAGCAAGTGGATCAGTATGAGTGATGGGTGTTGCAGAGCTTTTCAGCTCAGACCATGCTTATTTTGGGGCCCAGAGGAGCAGGATGGCAGTGATAAAAGGGCTGGTGACGCTTTTAGTTTTCAATAATAGAGATGATACTCTGCATTTTGCTGGGAGTCTCATGGTGCATATGGCTGTGTGGGATCTGACAGATGCAGAACTGCTGAGCAGAGCAAAAGGGCTGCGTGGCAGACTAGTGTGGTCACACCAAGCCATGTCCCCTTGCCTGAGGATTTGCTACAGGATCACATACACAGCATCTTCCTAGGCAAATGACAGTCTCAGATATGCCAAGGCCTCTTCCTGTCTATCTATTGAAACACATGCTGAATGAGTGCGTGGGGCAGACACTGAGCAGGGCTGGTGAGTGGAGTTGTGGACTGGCATGGGCTGTCACAGCCTGGGGCTGCTCCCACATGTTCTGTGCATCTCTGTGAATCACTGAGGCAGAAGAGGCGTTCTTGGCTCCCCAGGTCATGCTGCATATGTGCGGTGTGCCGGTTTGCATTTAAGCACAGGCAAGGCTGCCCATCCAAGCTCTGACACCGCTGATAGGCTTTTTGCATAGGCGTTGACTGCACAGCAGGTATGCTGTCTGATTCCTAAGCAGGAGCTCCTCAGACAGGAGAGCTGTCCCTCAGAAGGAGAGGGCCTTCCCCCAGCGGCTGTATGTTGAGCCAGCCTAGTGCAGGTGCTGGGTGTGCAGTGGAGGAGGAGAACGAGGGGATGGATGAGCCAGAGAGCACTGCTGGAGGGCAAGAGTGTTGGCCTGTTGCTGATGTTTATCATCCCTTGCCCATATTCCCTGGGCTGTTTGAGAGGAGGGGAAGGGAGAGCTGAGGAGAGCTCTCAAGCAAGCTGTTGCTGCTTAGCAATGACTTCCTTTTTTGTCTTGGCACTTGTTTTTTCTGCTGCGGTTGCCCTGAGAGCAAAGATCCTTTCTGGAGCTGCTCTTTGTTGCCAGCCGAGTGCCTGAATTTCTCTTGTGCTGAACTGTCAGTCCCTGTGCCTGTTGGAGTTTGTGGTTATGAGGGTAACAGTGCTGAGTCTGAGGGCCCATTTTTCAGCCTGAACCACCACCACCGAGCATGGCTGAGGACCATAGAGAGAGGCCCTGAGACCACAGTCTCCCATTTTTCACAAGGGCTTTTTGGGTGTCTGCTTGTGTCCTTGGAGAACTGGAGGAGACCACATCTAGCTGCCTTTGCAGGCTGTTAGTAGTTGAATGGCCCAAAAGCTTGGGCTCGCATCTCCTCTGTGAGGCAAAGCGCACACTGGGTGTGTGTTTTGGGGGCTTGCCAATGCAGGATTCCTGCATCCATTCAAGGAGTGGCCTGTGGCAGCAATGCTGGGCCGTGGCAAGGGGAAGTCGAGGCAAGAGACCATGAAGGATGCCAGGGAGGTGGATGTGGGCTTGCTCAAGGTGGAGCTGTTGTTGGGGCCCATCCCGGTGCCTGCAGGACAATCTGTGCAGCCAGGGGTGCCGCGCTGTTTCTTGGGTCAGCGGGGCAGAGGCAGCTCCTCAGGGTCAGGGTGGTGCCGGGGCCCTGGCGAGCCTTTGCAGGAGGAGCAATGGCAGGAGGGAAGGCTGTGGCTTGCCAGTGTTGTAAAGCAAGATGGTCAGCCTGTAGGATGGGAGTGACAGAGCAGGCTGTTTGTTAGTGGGGCCCAAGCTGATGTGGGAAGGTGCTGGAGAGGCTGTGCTGGCTGCTGTGCTGATCTCTGCTGCAAAAGAAGAGGGAGGTCGCCAAGTCTTTGTTGGCAGCTGAAGCCTTGGCTGGCATGACCCAGCAGTTAGAGGCATGGAGGTGGCTGCAAATCCTTGTGCAGGCTGTGGATTGAGCTTGGGCCTTTCTGACTGTTTCCCCCCTGTCCCCTTCCTGCTCCACCAGGTCATTTGCCATGCTGTTGCTTGCAGCGAGACCGAGCCAATTGCTCAGCTGGTGGCCCGGCAGAGGAGTTCCAAGAGGAAGACGGGACGGCAAGTGAACTGCCAGATGAGGCTGAAGAACACGTCTCCAGTCAAGCTGGCAGGTGAGCCCCAGGCAGCTGTGGAGGGTCTGCCTTTGTGAAAGAGGTGTGCAGCTGCTGGAGCAGAAATCTTCCCCATGAGGCTGTGTCACCGGTGGCCACGAGTTGTGTGGTCCTGGTGAAGAGTTCCTGGGAGCAGGGAGTGTTGTTGTCAAGGGCGCTTGTGCTTGCAAGCCGGGATCGGCAGGAAGCCCTTCTTGAGCAAGGAAGATGCTGCAGCAGTGTGTTCCCAGAGCCTCTGGGTCAGGTTTCCCTTGCTGCTGTTGCATTGCTGTCAGTGGCATCTCCCAGCATCAGGCGCGGACAAGGCCCCACTTGCTTGCGAGTAGGCAGCTTTGTTGGCAGCAACAACGGGCCTCAGAGTTTGTATTCCTCTGTTCTTGTCTGTAAGGAGGGGTTCGCTTCCTTACAGAAGGAAAGGGCTGGGAAAGAGCAGCGTGACCATGGGTCCCACCTGAGAGGTGACATGTTGTGGCATCTCACAGTAAGTGGCTTTTCTGAGAGCGTAAGGGGAGGTGGGTCTGCAGTCTCTTTCCCTGCTGCAGTGCAGCAGTGGAGATTGTGGTTGGTGAGTCCTTGGGTGCGAGCCACAGTGCTGAAGCAAGGAGACCCACAACTGTGGTTGAGAGCATCCTTTCTAACTGTGTTTTGGAGAAGTATGGACTCTGTGGGGAGAGTTACCTGCTGTGCTTGAAGCCTCTGGGTTGGGTGGAGGAGGACACGAACTCACAGCTACATCTGCAAACTCTTTAGGAAAGCCCAAAGGAACTTTGAGACAGCCCAGGTCTTTGAGCGTGCCAGAAGAAGGCAGCAAGAGGCCTGTTCCTCGCTTGCCACGAAGCAGAGGAGTGGCGTGTGGTGTGGTGAAGCCCACTGTGGAGAGCGCCCGTCTCGCCCTGTCACCAGCTGCCGGGAGCGGATCACCTAAAGAAACGCCCATGCAGAGACACGTCACTGTGGTCAACAGGTCAGTGTATGCACACGGGTGTGTGTCAGGTGAAATGAAGTGTGCTGGACTCTGGATGCTGCCGTGCCAGCAGTGTGGTTTGGGATGTGGAAACGAGGCACCTGCCTTGTGGAAGTTGAAGTTTGACTGTGGGTTGGTACACAGGAGGGAGGCGGGTGGCCTTTGCCTTTTGGATGCTGCCGTAGCCACCGTGTGCTCTCGGCTGCTCCCGTGTCTTCTGGGGAGCAACGTGGCCAAAGGTGGCACTCCGAGGGAGAGGGCAGGTTGCTGTTCCCCAGGCCCGGGAGGGGGCTGCTGTGGCCAGTGCGATGGAAAGCAGGAGGAGGTTTGTGTGTAGTGACAGGCGATGCTGCGTGGTGAGGGTCGGGGCTGTCTGCAGGTGGCTGCTCTTTACCTCTCGCCTGACTTCTCGGTGGCAGCGCTGGTGTTTGGGGCCCTTGTCGGGGCACTGGGAGCCAGCAGCTGCCTGTCCATGTCTGGGTGAAAGAGGTGAGAGCGGGAGCTGCCGTTGTGCTGGGTTAGCGGTACGTGCTGCTTTCAGCCCCTTTGAGCCTCTCTAATCCCGGGGGCTTACCCAGCGCTGCCCCATCAGCTCTCTGCTGTGTTGTTTTGGGCCACCCGGGGCCATCAGCTGATGGTGGTGAGAAAGCATTTGCTGCTCCTGCATTGGGGCTGCACTGAGTGTGCTGGAGCCACGATTGTGGCAGTAATCCTGTGCCGGTCACCAGGCTGGGTTGGGAGCCAGCCTCCAGCCTTGCCTTGAATGGGAACCACGGCGGAGCTGTGCGGTGGCACGGAGCAGAGCGATGGGTTAATCCTGCCGCGGTGCCGCTCGTTCTGGAACACTCTCAAAAGCAGACGTGTCCTGTGCCCATGGCCTGCGTGTGCCCCGTGTGCGTCAGGGCTCTGGGTGCCGGGGGGGAGATGAGGATGTGCTCAGAACCACGTCAGCTTTCGCTTTACTGTTGTCTGGTAGCACTGCCTCATACCCTCCTGCTGCTCCCCAAAGGGCCCTTTGCTGTGGCTGAGCTCTGGTGGTGCTCTTTGGGCAGTTCCCGGGAGCGCTGGTGCTGGTGGAGTTGGCCAGTGCCAACTCCAGGGATGGGGAGCAGCCGTGCGGCTGCCAGGGGGATCTCTGGAGCAGGGCTGCTCTCGAGGGCGGGAGACGCTCCTGTGTCCATGAGCACTTGGGCCGTGGCTGCAGCAGACGCTGTTTGGACGTGCCCAGGCAGAAATCTGCAGGAGTTAAGAGGTGGGTGGTGGTGGCGGCAGGAGCCAGAGGCTGTGGAGCTGAGATGGGCGAGAGGGGAGCAGGAGCAGGAGCAGGGAGGAAGCCAGAGGAGCCGGCAGCGGCCCTGTGAGAAGTGAAGGGTTGGGAGGCAGAGGCCAGAGAAGAGAGATGTGCCACGTGTGGCAGATGAGGGGAACAAGGGACCCAGGAGGCGTCTGGAGGCTCGGGATGGGCCTCTCTGTGTGCAGCACAGCACCTAATGACACGAGTGTGGACCGAGCTGCCCCCCTTCTGTTGCTCCTGGGTGAAGCTGCAGGGGAGAAACTTGTCAGCAGCTCTGCTTGGTTGAGGAGGCTGCTGTGCAGAGGGGAGAAGGGCCAAGCTGCCCAGCTGTGCAGGAGAGATTTGTTCCACAGGTCCTTCCACCTCAGATCCCTCTTGAGCCAAGCACTGTGAGACTAAGCACTGAGACGGTGCTGACCCTGCCCCACCAACTTCCCCATGTCTGGGCACCCTGGGGCTTGGCCCTTGGTCTGTTGAGGGCTTTGTTCCCCACTGCTGACCACTAGGCTTGGCCCTCACACTGTGACGCACCATGACCTCCATGTGGTGGGTGCTGCGGGGCCTGGACCCTTCTGCTCTGTGAGACATTGTTCCCCCAGCTCACCCCAGTCTCAGCACCGTGGGCCCTGGCTGCTGGGCCATGCCTTGGGCTGCCCTGTGTCCCTTTGCAGGCAGGTTTCAGAGCCAAATTCTTCATGCTCCACGAGGGACTATGTCTCTTATGCCCTTTTGTTTGTGGCCACAGGGACAGGTGGGTCACCCCCAGGGCACAGCTTGCCAATGCTTCCCCAGTGTGTGTGCCCCCTTCCAGAGAGGAATGGCACCTACACCTTCCTGCCGCTCCTGCAGCAGCAGTCCTTGGCAGGGTAGGACAAAGCAGGAGCCTCTGGGGACACTGCTGCGGGACGAGGCTCAGCTTTCTGTCTCCATCAGGGCACAGCCCTACTGCCTGCTTCCTTCTTGAGTAGGAGCAGAAGAAGCTGGCTGCCCCACGCTTTCCATGCTGCAGCATGGCATTGCACCACTGCTGCTCCCAGCACATGTGGTGGGTGTCTGGGTCCAGCATCATGTCTTGGCGTAGGGAAACACCCTATGGTGGGGATGGAGGCAGGCACCATGGGGAAGGCAGCATGAGGGACCATCGAAGAAAGCTTTGGAAACATTGGGAGAGCAGCTACAGGAACCTGTGCCCCCAGCACCACGCCTTACTGCCTTTCTTGTCCTCCCAGAACTGATGATAGTTTCGGAGGAGGATGACTTTAAAGAAACAGAACAAGGTTTTTTATCCGTGAACCAGTTATAGCATAAGCATTTTTGCATAACTACAGCACACCATTTCTCTTACAGTAATTTTTAACCTGCAGCAATGGCAAGATCGAGCGGCTGGGCAGGGGTTCCTGAAGGCCTTTCCTGATTCAGAGGTGGGTTTTTCTATCCTCAGTCTGAAAGCGAGAGGGCAGCAACCTCCAGTTTAAGAGCGAGTACAATTAACTAGACAGCAAAATCATAAAGCTGTGCTCGGCAGCGAATAGCTTTGTTTGTATATAAAAAACAATTGCCAGAATGAAGGTCCCTGTTTTAGTAGTGTGATTCCTTAATGACACTGATTTGTCTTGTGCCAGCACTTAGCATGAAACTTGGCAGACACCTGGAAAGATATTTATAATTAACAGAAACTAAAGCAGCTCCCTGGAACAGGCAGATATAACTCAGACTTTGGACAGGTTTTAGCAGGTTGCATTTTGAAGTTTATGACCAGAGCTGCTGACACACCATAGCTAAAACCATGAAGAGATTGCAAAGAAATCTACACAATGTTCACATATAACCCAAAAAAAGCCTGAAAAAAAAATAAAAATAAAGGAGTTAAATGTTTCTAGGGGATAGCAAATATGGCAAGCCATTGTACAGAGCATTGCACATAGGAGTGGAAAGGGAGTGGGTGCTGAGGAGTTAGGAGGAGGATGGAAGTCCTCCAGCAGGAATCAAAGGTTTGGAAGCTGAGGGGGAAGAGTGCAGAACAAAAAGCATCTCCCAGTCAACTGAAGCAGGCTTCCTTCTGTAACAGGGTTGATGGAGGCTCTTCAGTTCTGGCATCTCCTATGTGAGGTCTGTTTTCACACTTTTGTTGCAGATGTGCTGAGACTCTGTTAGACAGTCCCCTCAGTGTCCAGGAGTTCTGTTTGGACCAGAGATGTCAGGGTGCAGCTGTGGGGACTGTGGCTTATGAGACAGAGTTGTAGGACACCTGCTGCCACCTCTGCTCCATGTTTCGTACATGCAGATGAGAGGATGCCAAGCCATCCTGTTGTGACAGAGAGCTGTGCGAACAGGACCTTCAATACAAGGTTGTGTAGTGGCGCATGAGACTGGGTTAGTTTATTTCAACTTGGCCAGTTTGAAGCAGGACTATCAAGACCCATGGCTCATGTCCTTGCTGCTGGGGATGTTTTGTGCTCCCAGAGCTGCTATAGTTGCCTGTGTTTTGGGCATTGCAGGAGGGAAGGCCACTTTGAGCCAGGAGGTCCTGACCTCAAAGCAGTGTGCAGATGAATGGATATGTGAGCAGCATCCCTGGGAATGGTGGGCTCACACCAGCTTTGTAGGTGGCCAGCACAGAGCCAGGGCACTGGTCCAGCAGCAGGGCTAGCACTTGATGTGAGAGTGGCTGCTTGTGGTAAGTAATCAATTTGATTTCCTGCACAGGTTGGCTGAGGGAACCCCAGAGGAGGCAGAGCTTGTCCCTATCCCGTGTCCCAGTCTGGCATGAGGCACTGTCTGTGTGCAGTTTCTCTGGGTGTGTTTTCTGGCTCCCGCCCTGACCCCCTCTTACTACAAAGGCAGGCTTGTATTTACAAGCCAGCAGGCTCCTGGTCAGGGTGTTTGTCTGACCAGACTCTGTGCCTGATCCTTGCAGGCTGTTCTACCTCATTAAACTTTGTCTATAACTGTTTTGTTGTTCTTGTTTTCCTTCTCGCTCTGTGATCCCTTAGCAGACTTTTAAGCTGGTTTTCTTCTGCACAGACCAAGAGTATAGTGCCAGTTACAAGAGAGGCCTGGGAAAACTGAGAGGAATGGAGAGACAGAGATTAATTCAGTAGTGAACTTCAAGCTTAGTTAGTTGGTGAGAAGGCACAGGGTTGGCCCATTTATGTTATTCATGTTGATGCTGCTTGCCTGTGTGTGGGTGTCTGCAAAGGCTGCTCTGTGTCTGGGTTGTTGTTTGCAGCAGGCTGGTCCTGGGAATGAGGAAGCACAGCCACTGCCACCATGTGTCCCAGCACTTGGTCATGCAGCCCCGGCGGGAGGAATCCCATGTGCTACTGCCCACGAGTTCTCCACAAGAAGAACGCATCTGTGTCAGGGGGCCAGAGCTGTCCTCTGATGGCCAATCTGATGCCCAGAATGCCCCCAGCTGTCCCTCAGTGTAATTTTCTTCTGACTTAATCATTTGTCTCAAAGTTTTTTGCTTAGCTGTGCTTCAAAGTGTATTTGTCTAACTGGTGACTAAATCCACTTGGAAGTCAAACTGGGATTCCTTGTGGCCAAACCATCTTTCCCTTTGTCAGACACCAGTTTCCCTTGTTGGGAGTGTGGCATGGCCAGATTGCAAGGCACAACCCTAGAGGAGTAGGAGAGGGACTGCTGGAAATCGTCCACGCTGTCTGCAAACCAGATCCTCAGCTCAGAAGAGGGCAAGGGTAGAATTCTCTGGCT
Organism: Strigops habroptila; assembly: GCF_004027225.2. Taxonomy (NCBI): domain Eukaryota; kingdom Metazoa; phylum Chordata; class Aves; order Psittaciformes; family Psittacidae; genus Strigops; species Strigops habroptila. The sequence continues at coordinate 42,261,824 of NC_044302.2, read as the reverse complement.
GATCATCATTAATATAGGCAGAACGTCATGGCGTCTTGGCAGCACCTGTGTTCCTGGATGCGTATTGAACTATGGAGATACTAATCCTCCACTGAAGCCTATGGTGCCTCACCCTGACATGTCAGGTTACTTCAGCTGGTATCTTTTCCACCACAGGCCGCTTCAGGTGTACTTAAACATGGGATGCAACCCTCTGGCTACTCAAACGATCCCTTGTCCCCCAAATCCCTCCCACAGTGAATTTCTGGAGCCCCAGCTAGGAAGCTCCTCCACTCGCGTTTCTCTCCTTCTTTTCCTCTTCCCTTTGACAGTCAGAGCACTCTCATTTAGGCTTGGGTAAAGGCTTTGAGGCCTCCCTAAGATGGATAGGATTGAGGATGTGCCTTTATGCTCACTAAGCAACTTTCAGGAGGCCTCAGATGGCATCTGCCCCACAGCATACATCTAGTGGCTTCCTCCTGTGGGCAGGTTGGGGTGCCATGCACACCACTTCAAGATGTCAGTGCCAGAGGATCTAACAGTGCTCTACTAAGGAGGAGGATCATAGCTTCATCACTGCCTGCTTCCTCCCAGGTACTGGAGAAATAGATCACACTCCCTTTCTCTTTCAGGACTGTGTACAAGGACGAATGTTTTGGTCATGTATCCTGAAAAACAAAGTTTACCTATTGCGCTGCATGCTGTTGTCTTGCAAAGGTGCACCAGAAGCCCACCTGCAGCATTTGGGAGGATTTCACCGCATTCTGCACCCACAGAGATCCGAAGACCTGCAGTGTTTTACCCACTGGACAGCCTGGCTGGCTCCTGTAATTGCTTATTTGAAATAGGTGTTGGACTGCAACGTGTGAAAGTTGAAAAGAAGTGCATTCAATGTGAGGAGCAGTATGGAACACCACTAGGACCTGAAAAAAGAGTAAGTGCCACTTTGCTTTTCCTGGTTAACAAAGAAAGGGCAATTTTTCTTCCATTTTTAAGGCAAGCTGGTACAACTAAAGCTTGATTAAATCATGAACACTTCAAGGTTTGGATCTATAGTGCTGGGGATTTTTTTCCCCTCTGCATGAAGGTCAGTATTTTGTTTGCTTCCTGTTTTCTCCCAGAATAGTAGTTCTGAAGTGTTTTGAAGTGTTTTGCTAGATATGTTTTTAAATGTGGTTATAGCTGCTTTGGAACTTCTTGATTTGCAGCCCAAGAAGGAACAGTAAGGTACCCCAAGATGCTAGGGCAAAAACAAGCCCACCCCTGTTCTGCAATCGATTGTTAACAGGGTGGGGAAAAAACAATTGCTGCAAGGCAGAGGAATGGTTACTGCAGCAGAGACATCCTATATGGAGGTGTCAAGCTGACAGACCCATCAGCCTTAAGAGGCAGGGCCGGGGCTGATGGGTCTTGCCCTCCAGGGAGGCGTGGGATGTACACCTGCAGTGATGGGCTGAGCTTCCATCCAGGCTCAGCTCCCTGGACAGCTATTCCTCTTGCCCCAGCTGACTCCCTGTAAGGTCCACAGGGTCTGGGCCTTCGCTTGTGCAGGCCAGGCCCACCACTGCTCAGTTGAGCCAAGCACAGTGGGGAACATGCATGGTCCTGTTCCCTGAAAACAGCCTGAAAACACCAGGTCATGTGTTTCCAGAGGAGCGCAAATAAGGCAAGCAATTGTACAAAACTACCTTGGAAAATCTGTATCATCATTAGAGTAACTCACGAAACACACTGTGGTGCTATTACAGAAAGATTTTACCAGTTACAGTAAGTAACTGTAAGTACCTACAGAAATAAGGGTTCAAGAAGTGTTTGAATCTTGTAGGGGTTAAACTTAGTGTGTAGAAGTCATCTTAAAAATGAAAACCTATGACATAACACATGCTCCTCCTCAGGGAGCATGACCCAGTCTTGAACATTAGGGCTGCAGAAGACTGATAAAAGTCCAGCTGACAGAATGTTTGTCTCTGCAGAAGTGTATTTCACTGTTTTTTACAGCACGACTACTCCACAAACATCCAGGATAGAAGAGATGTTGTATTTTTCACACACAAACTCTACTTACAGATCTCTGGAACTTGTAAATATTACTTAGAATACAGAATTTCAAGTGCAAAATGTACAATCAAATTAAACACAACACACATATTGCAAAATATATACAGAATTGTGCTAAGAACATAACCCAAGGACAAACAGATGTTTAAATAGAAGAGTTCATCTTTTATAAATTACTTTTTTTAAACCAATTAGTACACTCAGTATGTTATTTGTAGACAAGTTACCACAGCATAGTGATGTGTCTCATTTGCAAGGCAGACATTGAGAAACAAGTTACATCATTAAAAGCCTGTTTCTGAGACCAGTCCACAAGTAAACGTGTGATAATGCATTACTGGTTTGAGGCACACAATATGGGAACAGTTTTCACTTTAATGCTTATACTTAGGCTTTTTTTTTTTTCTGAGAATTATTAGACAGATGCGCAAAGAATAAGCACTAGACAATAACTGAACTGTTCTGTGGTCAGCTTACCTTATCTTGTTGGGCCAAGATGACTTACTACCAATGTATCAGAACATTCACAGGAAATGCTTTAAGACAGAATATCTTGATACTGAAATAGCATTCATAAAACTGCTTAAAGCTGGGCTATTTAAATAACCAGAGGTGAGAAACACAGTTATTTAAGCAATACTTAAACCATAGTTTGAGAAGAGTTAAGATGTGATGGGTGATTCAAAGTATGCAGGATGTTATAGTGAATTATAAACTGTGATGCTTTACATTCAAAGCAGAGATGCTGTCTTCCAGTAATCAGAACTTAGAGCTTCAAGGTAATGATTACTCCTATGTGCACCATTGCTAATTAAACTATTCCAAGGATAACTTGCTTTTGGCATGTTCAGAAAGCTGGAGTTATAAAGCTATTGCTATGCTACAGATCCCCCGAATTTTGCTTTAAAATAGCAGTGAAGGCTTTATAAGCACCTAAAAATTACACAATAGATAGTAATTCTTCAAGCACCTCTTGCTACCCAGTTTGGCAAGGTCAGCAGCACAAAGAAAGGGATGCCACAGCGAGGCAAGCTGGTAACTGACTCACATGGGCACATGTAGATTTGCAGCTTCCTTCTGTCAGAAAACAAAAGGGCTAATGCATGGCACACCCGGTGTGTGGACAGGGAGGGGACTGCAAGTGCCAAACGGCCCTGCAGCCAGGCACACAGGCAGACTCTCTGCTCTTTCATCTGCGGTGATGTGCATGGGGAAGAGGTTCTGCCTTCACAGCCCATGTCTGTAACTAGGAGTTGCTGCCAGAGGAGTGATATGGGACACGCACAATGTAAGCGAACCCACATCTTCTTCAATCAAGTCATCTCCTAAGTAACACACAGGAGCTGTGCACAGTGAATGTTAAGTGGGTGTGTTGCTAGGAGAGCTCAGAAGGATAACCACACCAGTAACTGTGCCCAATTAAAAAATACTTTGCTTTGGGATACATCTTTAATAACTACACATTTATTTCAAGACTTCAGACCAACTTTATCAACAACACTGAATGCTCATAAATATCTTCACAAAAAATAAAGGCAATCTTTCAGAAAACATGTTCAGTACAACACTTGCATCAGTAGAAATTCTGTCCTTTGGGTGGCAGAAAAGTCATAATCCCCATTTAAATCTTTCCAAAGGGACATAACCAGGAATCTAAACCAGAAGGCGATTTTTTCATTAATTGTTATGGAAAGCACAAACAATGCTTCCAAAACACTGAAAGACTGCACTGTTTCAATAAGCATGTATGGGTTTACAATCAATAGTCACTGTCCTGTAAACATTGAAACTGCTGGTCTAACTGCAAGATAAGATTAGTAATTTGCACTCATTTCACTGCACACGTACAATGGCTACACTGTTAATTACATTAACTAGCAAAAGGAATGAAGGCTTTAAGCTGGATCACTCCTACAAGCCAAGTGTCAAATCAGTATCTGTTGACATTATAAATAAAACTTTAACATTGCTTTTATGCATTATAAAATCAGTCTAATAAAACTAAATCTTAGAATAGCAGCCAATTGTAACTGTTCAAAAATATATATGAATTTTCAGTCAGTCAGCTATAAATACGTACTGCAATGGGAGGAAGATACCATCTCTCATTCCCAAGCAGGCTTTCAAGGAGGACACAGTATAAAGCAAGGAATGCTGCAGTAAGACTCCTAAACAGTTGCATTCTACAAACTTGTTTTCATCGTTACCTGAAAGTGCATCTTTGTATCTGTAGAATCATCCCCATATCTACAAAAAAGTACAAACATTGCAATTTTGCCACACTCTAAGCCTGTCTAACCTGGATTTTCTGTTAAGTGCAAAACGTGTATGAAGTGATACATGCCCTGGTACATATAAGATCAAAACCTAAAGATGAGGCAACGCTTGTCACCATGAATCCAAGGTAGTTCAGTAGTTGCTGAGTCTTTACTGGAGAGCTATTAAATGGCTGAAGTAGAAGCTGAAGAAGAAATTAACCAGCAGTCTAAGCCCAACAGCCAGGGCCATGTTCTAGAGCAGGATGTCCGTTCCCCTGCTCTCCACACACCTTCACCACCACAGACTCCTGCCTTTGTTACTAGTTTCAGTGGGGTCCAAAGGGCAGGGAGGCAGCCTAGCGGAAGAGGAAAAGCACAGTTACTGTGAAGGTTGTAAGGAAGAGGTATGAGGCACAGACTGAGAGTATCTAATGCCAGGTCACTCAAGCTCACCCCTCCAGCGCATCCCCAGTTTCAGTGCTGGAGTATGGATCGTTGGCTGTGCCACACAGGGTGTACCTGCACACAGTCAGTACATTACAAAACACCTATGCAGCTAAATCTGTTGAGTGACATTAAGTCCTTTTTATGTGTCACAACAGCTCCTCTTACCTTCTGCTCCCACAAAATGAGGCTTCATTTCATAATGTCACATTTATATGCCAACAGACTGCTGCAGACTAATGTGCATGCGTAAATGCTTAACAATTCCAAACAGCTGATATTTCCAAAGTGAGTATATTGTTTGCTCTTTAAAGAAATGCAATCTGCACAATACTTGTAAGAGGGTAACTGTGAAGATTAATGAACAATTGTCTATACCAGTTAATTTAGTTTTCTCCCTTATTTAAGTCTTGCAGTGAACTATGCTACAGCTTCTTCTAGTTTTTAAAATGCTGAAATAGCCACTGCCATTAGACATGCACAAACTTCATTAAAATCTAAAAGAGCAAGAGGAGCTCAAACTGTGCAGAGACTGTACTATAAACACAGTTGTGCTTTCATTATATTGGCATCATGTCTTCTTGTAAAGCACATGCCCATTAGAAATATGTGCTGGGAAACTCAGAGGGAGCAGAAAGAGAGCAAGCTCTGCCTCCTGTCCAAAATTGGTAAGAGAAAGATCCAGAAGTGAGTGCTATCAGAATGGTGTAACACAGCAAAAGCTGTACAGGTAGGCACTGTGAAAGGAAATACAATAAGGCTTATTTTTAAAGGGTGTGTTTCATGTGCACGTGAAAAAGTTTTTGGCAAAATAACAGTTTCATTTAAAAATCAATGCAATTAAAAGTATCAGTTTTAACTATACAAATCAAGTGTGAAAGCCATGGGGGAAAAGCAGCAAATGTTCTGAAGTAGCACCTGTATCCTAGGGATGAGCCTTCGAATTTGGGTTCTAATTCAAGACAGAGGTAATGTCTTTACCCCTCGAAACAGATTTTAACCAGCTGACCACCTTCTCTTGTCTGCAGGAGCGGGGTATCTGAAATGAAGCATGGTTTTCAGGACCCTTCTCTCCCCCATGCTGGCAAAGAATTGTAGGACACTAGTAAAAGGTCTGGAACGCATATCTCGGCAGGAGAGATGCTAGCTTTGCTGTCTGTGCCTGCCATGGTTTACAGGCAAGGTAAAGGGCAGGGCAGTGCAGAGAGTGTGCTCAGAGTAGTAATGAGCCCGCGTCTCCTCCTTGTCTATAGATGACGGTTCCTGGTCCTGTGTCCCTGATGTTGATTGACACTTAATTTTGACAGAACCAAGCCTCTTCCCAACACTTTTGTTACTGAATTATTTAAAGCACTTGGACAAGTTACCACTAGGTTCTCACAGCACTCAAAGACTCAGTGCTAAGAATCAGTTATCTGCCCACTACCATGTAAATTATATGGCACTGTTTTGCTCAATGTAAAGGATAAGTCAAAATAACTCAAAATGTTTCATATTAACTGCAAAGAGTTATCTACTCTCTTCAAGGAAGTCTTACATACTATGGAAGAAAATACTAGACCTTCTCAGATACTATGTGTGATGAAAACGTAAGAAAAAAATGTATCTTGATATGCAGGCCTTTACACACACAGATAAAACAGGAACATCTTAATAGAGGGGTTAAACATTGAGTTTCTCCTTTTTAAAAGCTGTACAGCAGCTTTTCTATCTAAACTGCCCAGGAATCTGTTTTGTCTTCAAAACATACCAAGCATTATTTTATGATGCACAGAGACCTTAAATGCTAGGTGTATTTTTCTTAAGACATGTTTTCATTCCAGTGTGGCACTTGTCTGCTGAAACAACACATAGGAGTTGGGTTCTGGAAGAAAAGAAAAAGTCAAAAAAAAAGAAAACTCAAAGCCTTCCTGTTCTGCACCAGGATCCCCTCTGACAGTCATGAGGAGAACACATTCTGTCACCTTGCTACCACAACATTACCTAACACAGGCTGGTGCAGTGTTCCAGGGCTGGAAAATCCCCATGGAAGGATATGCCACAGTAAGGGGCCCTCTGATTAAAATACCGTGACCCGAGAGTTTCATGTTATTTCAGATAACAGATACTGAGCAAGAGGAAGAGAGAGACAGATCCTTAATGAGCCAAGAACATGAAACACTGTCAGCTGCAGGATTCTGTACGTCTGGAAAAACAGTAAGACAGGTTGATTTACTTAGGCTGCAGAAGATGGTCAGTACCAGAAAGCTGAAAGCTTACACATGTTTTCTGTAACAAAAAGTCAAGTTTTCCTCTCCATTACTGAGTCAGCCACTGGAAAAAAGACCATGCATTCTTTCTCCTGCTCTGAGGGCACAAAGCAATTTCTCTGGCTTTCTGGACAACTACAAGCAGCAATCAATTTCACATTTCCTCTCTAATTTGTAAGCTTCATCCTGAGAGAGCATACCCTGAAATACAACAATTTACCCTTCTTATTTGTAATGCTGGTACCACGATGTCAGAAGAGCTTCAGCTGATCCTTCATGCCCAGGTTCTGAAGCAGAGACAACCCTGTATTTAATGTTCAGGAGATGGGGATTTTATCTCTACTATCCACACTATCTCCTTCATAGCATGACTCCAGTTTGCATGCTGAATAAAGAGATAACATGTAATCCACATGGTGAACATGAAGAACATCCCTAAAATTAAATGAACAATTTTAACAATTAACAGGCTTCACTGAAAACACGAGTCAGTCCTCTAAATGCATCTCTACTAGAACACTAAGAATAGAAGGAATCACTGAATAGGAGGGAGAAGCTGCAGGCAGGTGCCATTTCTGCATGGCTGTTTGTTCATAGCTTTAGCTGTATCATTCTGTTGCTACAGATGACTGTCTTGCAGCACCCACATTGACACGCTTGTCTGCACTATGACTGGAAAGCAGAAAGCGCAGGTACTGATCAGATGTAGCTGAAGCTGGCACAGTGCTTAGAGTACATACTGATGAGCAAGACCCACCAAGAACTGCCTAAGCACGTGACTGGCTTCAACACAAAACAGCTTTTGTGTATTTCAAAGTTATACTACAGTCCCCTGAAGCAGCTGGAGAAGTTTCCCTAGAGGCATTGGCAAGAGGAACGCTCCTAAAGCTTGAGTGATTAATTCATACCATCCATAGATAGATTAGTTATTACCATGCAGCAGAGGACAAGTAAGCCCACTTGGCTAGCAAAGGGGGTTTTGGCCAACATAGCTTAAAGTATCTCCAAGCAGCAGATGCACACAAGTGGCAAAACCAAGCAGCACAACTGGCTCAGAGGGCCCCTTGTGTATGATGCTGACCTGAAGTGAAAGGTTCAGTCACTAGAGAACCACAGTGAGATGAGACCAGCAGAGATGCAAGTGAAGGCCAACACGACTACGGCCATGGACAGCAGATGTATAATAGTGCATGGCAGATCATCATGTCTGCTCTAATGCCAGTCTCGAGCAGGAAGCTATTCTAGATCCCCACAAAAAAGAAGTACTGGATCCCCACATCTTCAGCAAATGGTAAGCACAGAGAGGTGATGTCACAGGACATGACGGAGGAATGGCCTCTGAGAAGCACACACACACACACCAAGTGAGAAAAGACAGCCACTGTGTCCCTGGGCCCACACTGATAAAATCTACCAAGGCCTTGAGGAGGCTGTCCAGGTAAGTGAGTTTTCATGACGGCTGTTGCATTCCCAGTTACCTGGAACCTGCAGCATGTTATGCACACACTACAGGCTTCAGTACCTCCTCAGGCTCCTCAGTGAAGGTATGCTATACTTCGGTTCAGCTCTAACATATGACTGTGCTCATTTACTGACGTGAATGCTAAATGGTACTTCTTTTACCCTAATCAGTGATTATTCTTTTAGTCTTCTAGCTTGCTGTTAGCTAACAGTCCAACTGTGACAAATTAATCACAAGTAAAGACAAAAAGAAAAGTCTGGTGTCAAAGGTAATGGTTTCAATGATAGAAAACCATCAGTAGAATATAATACCACCTCATGTGTTCTCGTTCCTCTTTCGTATCAGAGTGTAGCTGCTGAAATTCGAATGCCTTTTAAAATAGGGTTTGGCTGAATAATATAGGAGAAACTAAGCTGCAGTTGAAAACTTGCTCTACAAACTGTTTCCCCTTCATTCATTCTGTCCAAATACTGTTGAACTAAACTCTGAAATATTTTGACTCAACTGTTCTAGTACTTCCTGTCCTCCCAGAGCAAAGGGCTCCTTTAATAGAAATCATCTTTCCTGTGTTTTGTATTTTTCTCTTTACGGTAGTACTGTTTCAGCTTTGCTGTTTGGAATGATCCAAGGAGTTTTCAGCAGCTCATGTCTTGGCCCTTTTTTGGCTGGGAGGAACACATATTGATTTCTGGAACAATGCACCAAAATTTATCTATGGAATGGTTTTCTTTAAGAGAAGGCTGGGAGGAGGGGAAGAGTCTTTGTAAAGGTAGATCAAAAATCTCAGCATCTTGGAATTTCTGTTTGGCCTCAGTTTCTATATACATGGAAAAGTAGGAAATAGCTTATGGAAAAGCAACCCAAAGTAAACATTTCAGATGTGACAAGTGGTATATAACAGTTATTTTTAACAATGAGGCACTATCTTTGAAAGACAAAATAGAACTTGATACTATCAAAATGTAATGAAAGGCACGCTCATAAGCAACTCTCTTCACTAGCTGTCTGCACTCTGTTTTACTAAGCCGTCTTGGTATCTAAAGTAGGTCTGCTGCATCTCTTCTGAGCACAGGTCTCCACTTAGCGTCCTCCTTCAGAGACGGACATATCCCCTCGCATCTCTTTCACGCTTCCAGTTTTTTTCTGTTTCTTGGATTTTTTCAACATGTGGACCTAAAATAGAAAGTTTTAAATGAAAGTGAGCAATTACGTATCTGTAGTCAGCTGTAAGCAGACCTAAGGCAACTAGCTAATACACACGTAAAATGTTGGAACTGCAACAGAAAAAGCATTTAAATACACAACTATCAGAACCACCTATCCTTAAAAAGCTATAGGATTAAGTGCCTTTTTTCCCATAAACATATATACACATGTATGTGTATGTATATAGATACGTGTACGTATGTGTGTGTATATATATTCATGTACACACATATACATACCCATTATATACAGATTAACACTATCAGTCACTAACCTGATAGACTGAAATATTTCTCACTGGAAGGACAAAGTTAGGTTTGTTCTCTCTCATTTTCTCTTCCCCCCTTTTTCTCTCAGGAAAAGAACAAAGTTTAACATACTGCAAAACACTTGAGGTATGACTCTCTTTTTCGCCCATTTTGACTCTGCAAAGGCCGTTTTTCTGGTAGCCCTCCCAGTAGGGCTACATATTTTCCAAGATTGCCAGTAGCAACCTATTTCTGTGAGTTGAAAAGGCCTGCACCCTTAAGGCAGCAGGCAAATGTGTACACTGCTGTGCACCAGAGTCAGCTACTGCAAAATGTTTATTTCACAATTTCAGTGTCAATAGAGAAGTTAAATTCTTAAGTAGCTGATGCTCTTGTCCTTCTACATATACATTGAGATATCACTGTATCTCAATCAGGCACTGATTACTCCGAATTCTCTTTTTCTCAGGCCCTCCTCCTCTGTTATTCAGTCGTCGTCTTTGCTGCTCTCTGACAGACCTTCCCTCCTCCAGCACAACCAGCAGACTGCTTCCTACCTCACAGATGGCATACTGCCATGGCCCTCATAACTGTGGTCTGCCTCAGGGCAAGCAACACTGCCTGGAGATCTCAAATCTGGGTAAAAAATTTAAGTCACTAGGCTGAACTGTTTTTCTAAACACAAGCCTCATCTGAGCCAGTGGAGAGGGTCCTCAAATTGTGCTCTGTAGAAACTGCTATGTATCTATCCAACAGTTCCCACACCATGACACCTAGCTTTACAGTTAAGCAGATAATATGATAATATCCACTGGAGAAACAAAGTCGACTTGCTAAAAGAGATCTACAGCCAGTACCTTTGGTCCTGCAGCGGAAATTATAATCTGTCCAGGGGCCTGAATCCAGGGCTCTCCATCAACTTGAACTGGAATTGGCTTTAGGAGTGTTACACGGAAATATGAGCCTTGGGCTATGCGGATGCCTGATCGAAAACCACCTTGGACTTGACCCTGTTAGGAAGTAAAAGCCAAGATATCAGTCACCCCAATAAACAAGAAGCATAAATATTAGCTACACTTCTAGGTGGTTAGAATTTTATTGTCACCTGACATTTTAAGTTATTTTACTGCTTAGGCAAAACCTGTAGAGGATGCCTTTACTGATGCAGCATGAATTATTTTAAGTTGGTGCATGAAGAAGAATGCAGATACCCCTGCGGGCTGTTGCTGGCAAAGTAACTTACACAGTGAAGCCATCTGTACACTCAGCTTGGCCAAGGAGCATGCACTCACAAAGGTCTTGTTTGCTTTTACTTCCCCCATCCATAACATAGTAAACACAGTTTCAAAACACCTAACTATACACACAGACCAGCACATACATGTGAAACTCAGGGGTCTAAAAGCACTTTATCAAACAGGGAGAGAGAGTTTTGCCAAACTCAACTCCGTATCTATATCTATATCTATATATCTAATCTATCTATATGTACTACGTACTCAACTACATATACTCAACTACAACTAACAGTTCAGTGTTGACTGTAAAAAGCAAAGCAAAATGAACTTTCCTGCTACACATTCTCTTGGGGAATGTGTACAGACACTAAACATGGGGTAAAAACCTTAAGAGAAGATCACAAAACCAGAGCATGCGTTTGTTAACATTTATATTCCAAAGCAATGGGCATACACCTTGTTGCTTCTCATTTCACACAGATTTTAATGATCTCTGCCAAAATACTACTTGTAATAGAATGTTTTATATTTGTCTTCCTTAAAAGATCTAAATTACAAAATGGTGAAGTTGGCCAACACCAAAGATCAAGCTGCACAAACAGTTTTAAGCACCTACCTTTCCATCTTGCTGGTTGTATGGGTTAGTTGTCTCTACTTACGTGATCACACACACTTTTTCCAGCAGCAGTTTTCTTAATATAATGAAAGAAATATGAAGACAAAAACAACCCACCACCTCACAAGACTGCACTGCTAATAGCAAGCCATTGTAAAAATATGTAATAATGGAAAAATTAAAATTGCACAAATTGAGTCATAATCATCTGTGCAGAAGGGCATACCATCTGCTTCACGAAGCATCGGGATCAAGAGCAGTATCACATTCTCAGAGACAGGTGTTGGAAAGCCTGTGGCAGATAATTACAAAGCCACCTGTCTAGAGGGAATGACTGTGACCAGGTATGACAAGATGTTTCACAAATACATCATCTGAGTGAAGAATGCCTGTTTTTGTAATATCAAAATAAACTCTTCATCCATGAACTGTTTGGCTTTGACACCATGATATGAGAAAGCTATGCACTCCATAACACATATGCAGATATATGTATTTGCTTTTCACATGTATGTATACATGTATATTTCTGGCCTTGGCCTTGGTTTGAAACCTGCTTAAATCATGAAGCATTTCCCCAGGCACTTTTTTCTTCACACTCTTATTACTTATTGTTATCCAACTACAGATTTGTTTCCATTCTATCCACTGTAGTCTAGCACCTCAACCTGGACCTTCAAGGCAGGCCAGTATACAGGCAATGAGAGTGCACTGCACTCTTAACAGGCATTCCAGCTGCAGCCAAACTCCAGACACCCCAACGCTTTGTTCAGAGACAGCCGACACTGCCCATCAATTCTGATTATGGTCTGTAATCACTTCTGCGTGACACAACAAGTACCTGAATAAACGATGTAACATTAACACCGATGCATACTTCTTAGGACTAAGCTCTTACAATGCACCGTTTGTTACAAAAATAAACCTGCCTGAGAAAATGTATGTTTTCTCAGCTCTTAGTGGGATGCCAACTTACCATGTGAACGACGCCAGTCACACCAACAACTTCCAGCAGCCCATCATCAATGCGTGGCTTCTCAAAGCGGTTATCACTGTCGGACCCCCAGAGGTCAGCTCCGGACCCCCAGCTGCATGAAGAGCACACCACATTGACCTGCTGTCCACCACAAGCACCCTGCCTCTAGTTCCCTGCTGGGGGTGGCTGGTTCCACAGGCTTCAAAAGCTAGACACTCCACAGTGTTTCTGTACTTCAATCCTCTGAAATGCTTCTAACTTAACACCACATTGCTTTTTGTGGAGTACTGACCTTCCTTACTCAAATCACTTATGGTTTTAGTGCATTGACTGCTCCGTACCAATCGCGATTTTCTCCTCTCCACAGTTCTCTCATGCAGCATACACTTGTGTGTATGCACATATGTACACATGTAAAGATACATGTATTTGAATAAAAAGTTGAAACATTTTCAGACTAAAATGGAAAGAGGTACAGGCAGTTTAAGACAAGAGTGTCCTTGGAAAAAGAATGGTATGGCAGCACTAATTACTTGCTGGTTTTGTGCAGAAAAAACCCTGCCTCTAGCAACAGCACATCTAAAGAAGCCAGGTTTCCTGCAGATTTGCCTGCCTTCCTTCTACAGCAGTAACTCGAGCTCCCTGCAGGTGTCAGGGCAGCCCCACAACCCTGCAAAAGGTACCTGAACTGTGGGTTTTCCACAGCTACCTGAGTAGCATCACCGGCTCCACACACACTGATCAGCTAGCTGTAGGGCCCAGACAGTGTCTGACAGTTGAATCCTGCTCAGGCACCTGGTCTCTAGCATGCCAGAAAGCATGTACAAGTGATTGTCTCTGAGCCTTCTGAAAGTCCTGGTGAAATCCAGCGGACTGTTCAGTTTGGGAAAAGACTATTCCCTTTGAGAAAGGGAAAAGGTAGTGGGCAGAAACCACAGGCCTACAACCATGCCTGAAAATTCATGCTTTCAGGGAAAACTGCTCCAAAAGAGTTTTGAAGACCTTTGGTGAGGAAATCATTCCAACTTACTGTTAGGACACAGAAGAAACAGCAAATATACAGGGGTTTGCACTGAGAAAACAAGATAGTACCAACTTTATGTGGAGTCAGACTGTGAGTTTCAATAGGTCAGAAAAATTATGTCAAAATGGTATTTAGAGCTAGCTCCTTAAGCACTGTTGCAAAGGCAGCAAGTCAGGCAATAATCAAAAATACCAGTAATAATAATCTATTAATCTAGACCACTTAACATTTATCTAACCATTTGACATTTGATACTCAAATATCAAGCAGCATTTCTGCACATACAGCCAGACATGCACCCACACAGGATCCTTCCTCTCCTTTTTACCTGGGTATATTAATAAAAATGAGTCCTTCAATACTTGGTAACTCCACCTCATGCTGATCCACTTGAAGCTTTATGTCTTTGTGGAGATTCCTGGTATGACTTATCTTCTGCAGCCCAACTTTCACGTAAACTCCTTTGTTGTGGAACCTAGGAGCAGACAAGCGTCCTGTAACTAAAACGTAAGGCCCAGCATAGCACTCTTCCTTGTACGAGGTATGGTTGAGGACACTTTCGGTTAAAACCCTCTCCACATTCTTGTAGAATTTACTGCAGAAACAAAGCATAAGTCACAAACTGCTCCTTTATACACCTTTTACTTAAGGGATGATTTGTGCTGTCGAGGCATGTGGAGATCTGTGAAATTACTACAGAAAAATCATCCCTTCTTAAAGCGTTGCCTGAGTGCAATGCCTCTTTGAAATGTAAACTTATGGGAAAACTGCATTTTTAATTAAGATCTAGAGATCTTAATGAAGCATTTTAAAATGTCTTCTCAAGCAATGCTAGAATAATTTAGGCACAAAAACCTTGCAAGTCTTTGCTTCACGTACTGCTCATTCATTTGAAATACACTCAGCTGTAGAAACTCAAAACATGTTAACCTGTGACAGAGCTCTACCGGCTCTAATTTTAGAGTAAAAAAAGATGGGGAAGACTTTATGGCATCCCCAGAAATATCAAAATATTTTAAGAATTACATAAACAAATGTTAGTTAAACACACACATTATTTTCTTCTCTAATGGAAACCTCTTGATACACAGCCTTTAGGGCAACCTAAAAATAAAAAGTGTATATTTCCATTGTTTGACCCTACTAGCAAATGGCTGTCACTGGAATCCAACTCTGCAAAATCTCTTGTAACATTATGTCTAAATGCTATAGACATTCATGTGAGGAAGACAGACTTATGTCTGTCTGTAACTCCCATAGCATGTGAGTTACAGTCAACTTTTCAGACAGAGACTGTCCAGTTCTTTTAAATTATTACATTGGGAATGATTAGTCCTACATGCTAACAGTTTTAAACATCACTGAATTAAAGGGACCTGATGTAGAACCATTCAACATATATTTAACATATGCTTCTGTTCCAGACAAGACAGTAAGATGTGCCTATGCTAAGATGGGTTTTGTCTGATTTGGATGCAACTGAAAAATAGTGGAGTATCAGTAGGAAACACCATAAATAGCTCCAAGAAGTATTAATTTTTGTTGCATGGAAAAGGAAGCCTGCAGAAACTGAAAGAATACAACACAGTACTGTAACTGCAGACACAGTCCTGAATTACATGACTTCTAAGAAACACTTAGGGACCACTGGGGTCCACAGGATCCGAGACATTGGATACCACAACAAAGGACAAATCTGTCAGAGCTAAAATCCCATCACTCCATTCTTGCATATGTATTCCCTTCCATTTATGTATCTTACTGGTCTTGAGATCAAGTAAGAACAAACTGATTTCTGTAACATTACCCTGCAAATTTCTACCCAATGGTTTCAAAAGCGATTGTAAGATTTTTTGGTTAACATGGCCAGCTGAGCTGGGAAGGTGATCTTTGCATATCCAGCACTAGAAAGAATCACCTGCCCTCTCTGCACCTCTACATGTGGGACATGATCTGGGGAGAAAGTGCCAGTGCAAGTTGTCAGTCTACTGCTAGCTGTAATCAATAACATACTAGCTTGTCTGCTTGGGTAGAAAGAACAGTCAACTCCTGAAACAAACCCTGCTGTTTGCAGACAGCAGTTTCACCATAGTCAACTGGCAAGGCAGGGAGGAGGAAGTTGTCCTTGGAGCAGTCTCCAACACCTTATTTGTGCTGAAGGAGAACAAGGTTTGTATTAGGTAAGACCCACGTTGCAGTCACTGCTGTAAATGACAATGCTGGGGCTGAGAGAGGATAGCAGGGTGTTACCTTAAGCTCATCCATCCCCATGGAGCCAGTGATCCCTGCATCAGCTGGGCTGCAGCACTTGCACCATTATGTAATCCCAGAACTATTTGGAAGGCTCCCTAGAGTACAAATATGTGACTTCTTTTTCTCATCAATTTCAGTGATGATGGGAAGAAGAAAAAGTACTACTATTGATTGATCTGCATGCCAGAAAGGAGGAAGGTCTCTCTCCACACCTTTTAAAATCACAGTCTCACTTGAGATAGAGATATCTTTTTTTATTCTTGTTACCAGCACACAGGTGCTACTACAGCACTAAGCAAGGGTGGGAAAGGGACAAAGAAGTTCTGACCAGTGTTGCTCTGGTAGCAGCACTGCTCTCCTCCCTGCTAAAGGCTTTGAATAAGAGATATTTCCACTACCTCAGAATTTCACTGAACTCAACACCGCAGTTATTGGCAAATAAGTATATGGAATAATAATGACAGGGCTTCCAAAAACTGCTTTGGTTCTCTCTCTTGGTAAGGGGGATGAGGGGAAAAAAAAAAAAGAAAAAGGAAGAAAGCCAAACAAAGCCCCCAAATTCTGTGTCTGCAAGTTCCTGGCTAACTTAATCCCTCCCTGTGCCAGCTCTGCCTCAAGCAATGTTGTTTGTGGATACCTGTAGCATTTCAAAATGATCAGTCGTAGTGTAAGTTGGAAGTTATGCAATACCAGAGTTGCCCTTCACCCCTGGTTTCCCAGGATTACCTGCTGTTGAATTTCCCTGGTTCTTCTTCTCTAGCATGATGAAAATCCAAGCTCAACTCTGCATCAATGCCAAGACCACAGTAATTGTTCATCTGTACAATCTGGAGAAAAAAAAAATAAAATATCTGTATTATTTCCTCATTGTGTTCACAAATGAAGAAGTTCCAAAGTTTCCAACAAAAGCAAGGTTTGTAGATAACCCTTCCGAGTCACTTGCATCTCGACAGATTCTGGAACACATTTTCCAGAAACACTGTGCTAAAAGCAAAGCTGTATGGACAATTGTTGACGTGTGTAGTCATTATTTCCAAAGTATCTGAAACTTCTAAATCTAATCTCAACTGCAAGTAATAAGCATAATAAGGCAGAAATGAAAACAAATGCAGAAATAAAACCAACCCACCTTCTCAAAGCGATTCTATGCAATAACTGCACAAGTTGCTGAACACTAATGCCACTGTTGTTTTGGCACTGGCCATAGATTTATCATGACATCACTGGGAAGATGCTCTTCCTTACTTTGGAAGGCAACCAGCTTACACCAGGTGAGTGAAGAACTTGACTTCACCTACTCAGCTGCTTTTTAAATAGGTCCCTGTATGCCAATCTCAAGTTTCTATGGATTTCAGCCATTTCTGCAATTAATTCTTTCTTGGCATACCAGCTCATTCCATAGCTGTTCTGTCCTAGTCCTTGACTCGCCCACCCTTCACCTTTAAAAAGCAGATTAGGCAGTCAAGGCAAATCAACCCCTGCCTTGACCACATGAAAAATAGCTGGAACCTGAGCAACTTGAATCCTCCAATTGGCACATAATGCCTAGGATTTTCCAGTGATTGGATTAAAATCTTGGACAACTGCTACCATATTACTATTTCCTACTTTCTTTTTGCCACCCCTTGTCTAATTTCCTTGTTTTGTCTGAAGATAAACAGAACCACAATTCACACAAAGATCTGAAGTCACCATGTACAACCAACATTTTTATTTTCCTAAACAGAAATAAAAAACTCAAACCAAGGTACAGGGACTTTCATTCAAAAAAAAAAAAAAAAAAATAGAACAGGTGCCATATACACAGGCACACAAGAGGAGTAGGATGACATAAGGATTTACTGCCTCTATTTGCTAGCAACTCCTACTCATTTTTTGAACTATTACAAAGAAAGATGAGAGTACTTTGGTGGGGGGGAGGGACTGCTTTTTCATCAACACTCCAGACTCACGAGTGTTCTGGGAAGTGTTTGGTGTTGTTTTAAAAGGTTTTCTTATTTGAGAAATGAATTTCTTTCCAGCTGAAGCAAACAGGTATGCCATTGTCACTTGAATCTTTACATTAATCTTCTATCAGACACTTTTTGCCAAGCAGCTATAAAGTGTGTTCTACAGCCAACCAGTCCTACCAGAATTGAAGCACTAGCTCCAGATGTATGCTGTATTCACTAAGGAACAGCTTAGTTAGCTTGGACCTTTTGTAAGGTCCAAGCTCAAAGACAGGTGAGCAATAAAAGATTAAACTACGTATCTATCTATTCTCTGATTTTCACCAGAACAGCATTCCTAAGAGCCAAATCTGAATGGTGCTTAGCTCACCTTTGGAGGTTCAGGTTCTGCAACACCATTCTCTGCACCTTCAGCTGGCTCGTCTGCATCCAAAAGAATAGTCCAGCGATCCATAAGAACATCATCTGCCTCATCCACAGAAACCAAAACGGAGTAGGGGTCCTCTCCACTGTAGCCAGCTCCCCAGCGCAAGACCCTCCCTAAGTCATTACCTGGGGAACAACGAAGAACTCCAAAATATGACTGCATTTCATGAGTTAGCTAAAAGCATCAAAAAGTGCATCAGCTCTGTTTCACAAATCAGATTGCATTACGATGCTCCAAACAAGTCACGGAAGTAGTCAGGCTGGACTGAAGAGGTAACAAGCAGAAAAAACACCTAAAAGTTGTGTTGCATGTGGGCTTCGTATCACAGAGAGAAAAGCTTTCACAAAACATGAAAAAACTGTATGTCACGGAGTTGAGAAGTCAGGGAGCAGCTGAGTTCACTGGTTTATAGCAGCGGCTGATGCACCTATGGTTGTCAGGAGGAGAATATTTTGCCCGCTCCAGCTCCTCCCCACTCACACACACCCATACCAACATTCCTGCTGCTCGTTTTTCCTTCACAAAGCATGACTGACAACATTTCCTTGAAAAGCTGATACTGCATTTCCTTTCAAACACCAGCCAGAACTGAGTCATGGCATCTCTACTGCAAAACTGAGATGTTTGTCAGATGGATAAATAAACCTTCTGGAGTACTTCTGCCCTCAGAAGAAGAATGATGCTTGCTGAGATTCTCACCTGTCCCTAAAGGTAAGATGGCAACTGAGGGCTCTGAGCACGCCAGCTTGTGCCTGATCTCCTCCAGTGCACCAAGGACCCAGCCAACGGTGCCGTCCCCTCCGCACACCAGCACTCGGAAGGAGGGGACTTTACAGAATGTATGAAACCTCCATTGAGAAACAAAGCAGAGGGGAAAATAAATGTTACAGGGTGGTACAGGAAAAGCAAATCCTCTTAATATGCCACTAAAGATAACAGATTATTACTGTATCCCTCTTTCTCCCTCCACCACCACCATCAGTTTCAGGGTCAACTTCAACAAAGTCAATGGAACAACAGGAACTTTTAGATAAAGCTGTTTAAAAATAGTGAAAACCACATTCTTCTAAGATTCGTCACAGCTAGAGATAAATCGTTACTCACTTCCTTCTTCTCCAAAGACAGATATCTAACTATTCATAATTTCAATGTGAACATCTATAACTCTCTAAATTCTAGCAGAGATGTTGATTAGTAGTGGTGGTTTTTTATGTGGTCATAGGACTTATAGTATATTTTCTTCCCCACAGCCCTATTTTCCCGGTCACTCTTACCTTTTGTGGCTTTTCATCCTATATACCGACATATGCTGCAAAGTAATTTTTATTTCCCATTGCACAAGGAGTGAACAAGAGGAAGCATTTTGCCATAAAGCTACAGAAGGATTCCATGTGCAAAACAAAATGAACAAATTACTGAAGTTGCAGCTTGAACTGTATTAGAAAGACAACAGAATTATACAGTTCTGACAAAAAGCTTAGTTTGCGAAACTTGTTTTCTCTTGCCTTCTGCATAATCTGTGTTTCTCCCACAAAAGCTTTTGTTCTGTAGAGTTGTCATGAGAGCTCTTTGTTAAAGCAGTGCTGAAGGAATGAGGCTACTCTGAGTAGGCCACAACCATCACTTTCAGTTTTATGAAGCTGGTAACAAGTGGTGTTGATTAAACCAAGTAATTGGTTCCTGCCTCCCTACAAGTGCATTATGTTCTGTTCCCTGTATTTAGAAATGTTGCAGCTGTGACCAGGCAGGCCCTGTTACTTCTGCAACTGTGGCCAAGTTTCAAAAGTCAGATAGAAAATTTTATTATAGTTTCCTGTTAGTTCCCATGAAACATCAAAGGAAATAAAAGCAAAAATGAGTCCTCGTGGGGCAGTGTGACATTTCTCTTTCCATCCCCATTCAATTACAAAATATTTTTATTTTTAATAATGATTAAATCTGTGTTGCTGTAAAGTGCGCATCATGTTCCCAGGACTGGGCTCTACTGGAACTGACATAAGCATATCTATCAGGAACTACTGTGCTCTCTTTTTGTTACAGAACCTCAAAGTTTAAATCTGTTTTCACAGTGAGAACCAGTCAGAAATGATCCACTGCTCTGGTCTTCAGGCACACAACAGAAGCAATTTAAATCTCTCTTGACAAGTGAATCTGATCCATCCTTTAGAAAAATAACAAAACAAAACAACTAAAAACCCCTCAAAAATATGACGACCTACCCAGGCAATGGGCCACCATTGGTAAGTTCAAAGACCTGATGTGGGTTTAGCAGCTTTCTAAAACTGTACAGCAAGTCCCGACCTTTTAGACCACCACTTTTTGGATTCACAAATACAAGAATTGGGCAGCAGTTCTGTGGTATTTTGGAAGCCTAAAAGAAGACAAGAAAACAGATTAGCCAAAACCATTACTAGGCAGGAAAACTACTACTACATCTAAGTATCTCCTGATGCTTCCTTGATGCTTAGCAAAAAAATACAGATTTGATAAATACAAGAATTCAATGTCTAGACAAGGGGTAGGTTCGCTGCTGATCTTATTCTTCTGGGAACTGAAGTTTCCTTAAACCACTCCAACTACACAGCTGATCCTAACATTAAAACCAAAGTAGTCCTTCCCACATATTGACAGTAAACTCCATGCCAAAGGATAGCGTGAAGGATAAGGTACCTTACAGAGTCACATACAATTCAAACACTTTCCTTGCAAAGAGGGAACTTCTCTCCAAAAGAATTGAAACATTTGTGTGAAGTTTTGTGGTCATCTTAGAATACACGTGAATTTACAAGGACAAAACACTGCAAAACCAGAGCGTCTGGGGCAGATACTGGCATGCCTCTTTCCATGAAGTAAGAGGCCGAAAGCCTCTTTTAAAAGTAAGTATTTATACTTTTTAAACGTGAGGATTTGGTGTCAATACCTTACAATCCTCACACTTCTACTGAAAGGGCTCTCAAAGTACGGCCGTGTGACAGGGAAGCCTGGTGCCCATCCAGAGACCACTCCAAAGCAAGCACATGGCAGAGGAAGGATATCCTGAGGTGTTACATGGACTGCATGGGAATGGTACCTGCAGCCTCACTGGAGGGCAACACTTCCAGCCCCCAGAAGCACCCCCTTAGGACTGGTTTTCAGCCAGCCAGCCCATAAATTACACTGGAAGTCTTCTACAGAGATCAGAGAATGCCAGCACACCTTTCATCCACCCTGCCACAGAGCTGTGCAGCAGGTACGCACCAGCAAAGTCCATCAGCCATTTCAATGAGCACACTTCAAAACAGAAATGTTTGCCACAGTCCCTAAGTCATGGTAATTTGTGTCTACAAATTGGACAGCATTCAGGGAATGGCAATTTGTCACGCAGCTGACAGGATGGACTCAGGGAACAGAACAACAGTGCTAAATATAAGTCAATTTAGACAAGAATGATTCAGGGGGCAGTGAGGCAGCAGCATGACTGCAGCGTGCAAACACGCGGAGAGATACCAACAGCTACAGAGGGGAGGAGACAGCAGCCGGAGAGCCTGTCGCCCCCTGCCTGCGAGCAACCACAGGAGAGCCTGAACTATCGTGAAGAAAGGTGAAATCAGGGCAAATTAACGAGTAACTTTGTGGGGAAGCAAAATGAAGCCTGATATTGAGATAGCTCAGACCACTGTCCACCTGTGATGTGATCTGGATGACTGAAACCAAATGTTCATTTGGGGCTTTCCAGTATTTGAGAGATTTCCTCAAATTTCGCCTTCCTAAAAGTGCTGGGTGCTAATCCTCTGCAAGCCACATCCTGCCAGGCATGTCAAGATACCTGTGAACACATAAAAATCCTTCTCCTCTGTGTCACTGCCTGCATGAGAAATGCCCTCTGATATGACTTGCAGGCACAAACGGAAAACACAGTGGAAGGAGGAACCCTAAGCAGGTAAGAAGGCTGATGATTGTTTTACTGGAAAGGTTTCGCTGCTGTCAAAATAACTAGCTTGGATAGATATAGGCTGCAAAGTTGCCCTCGCAGCTTTCTACAGAGGAACCAACTTCATACTATACTGTGATGGCTGCTAGGTCAAAACACCTCTCACCTCCATGCTCAGGCTGTATTGGAAAAGGGGAAGCAATTATTCAAAGTGTGCCCAACACACAACAAGGGTAATATATTTATTTCTATTATGCACATGGAAAAGATATTTGTAGCCAGAAAGGGAGGTCTAAGGAAAACAATTCATGCCACTGTCACAAAAAGGAAGGACTTTTGAGTCTTGTGTGGCTCAAGGATGCACACATCCCAATGAGAGAAGTGGATTTCCTCCTCTGCAGCCATCACAGATATTAATAAAAACAGTAAGCAGAGATCTAGTTTTTCCAAAAGTAAAGCCCTTCTTATTACTCCATCTGTTCTTGCACCATCATCTGCCATATCCTATTACGAATGTTCCTTTGAAAATCCCACAAGCAAAGAAAGGCTGAGCAGCTCTGAAAGGAAATACCATGTCCCTTTGGGGTAATGGGGCAACCTGTTCCCTTTCTGCACTCCTTGTTCCAGCTTCTAATCTGCCCTATATTCCCACCTAAACACTTCCCATTTCTTCCTCTTCAAAGCTTTTTTACTACCTAGGCTTCATCTGCAGTCACTTCAAGTTCCCGAACAACACGAGCTATCTGAACCCTCAGGCTTGGTCTAACGCCTGGAAAGTTGTGGGGCTTAATAGAAAAGGAAGTAAGAGGATAATAGAAAGAAACAATACTCAGTTCTGCAGCTCAAAGTAAATGAAAATGTTTTCAAAGAAGAACAAGAGAAAAGAAACCAGTGCAACATTCCAGTCAAACAAATACCTTACTTGAATGTGGACAAGAACATGATGACCTTCTTCAGGAAGTAAGTTTCTAAAAATACTGGTTTTGGACATTTAGAAGTGACATGTTGAACACATGTTTTATATTACTTGCTTTTACAGGCAAGTTCTAATGCACTGGGTTTAAAACCAAGTAACTAAAATAATTCACAAGGAACTTCAGGGAATCGCAATGATTTTGAGATGTGGTAAGCTCCAAGGCATTCAAAAGCACAGCTGTGCTTTGGAAAGTTGACTAGAATCTTACTAGAATCTTACTAGAATATATATTGTTGTAAATATGTATTTACAGCTTCTACAAAACTGCCACCTAAATTTCCTAATTGTCAGTGTCAATATTGTACCAGAAAAAAGTGAAACATTTGCCCTGAAAGCTAGAAAGACTCACAAGCAGCTGTGCAGAACGCCTAGAGCTAACAAAATGTATGTCGGTAGTGTAAACGGAGCAGTCCTAACACTCGAACCCATCCTTGTTCAAGTATCTTCTAATGTAAATCCCTAACTATACCTATTTAGGACTAAACATGTCTATGTAGACTAAACAGAAGTATTCTAGAAAATGCTTAAACCTTACAGTTAACTTCCTTCCCACCAGCACACTTAATTACACTTAAAGGATTAAGAAACACTGCTAAGCTGCTAGATGAAGGCCAGCTTCTAAGAAAGCAGTTATTTTCCAGTGGGGGTTAAAAACCCTGCGACAGTTTGTACAGCAGAGCAGGGCTTTGCTTTCTGCAGACGCTCCATTACAATTACAGATGGCCACAAGGGTAGCGCTCTTATGCTGCTGAATATGTTTTAATCCCTCAATAAAGCCCCAGTGGGGACACAGAATGAGTTTGTTACCAGGCAGAGGCGGATGTGTGACTCACTGCCTGAGGGCTCCCTTCCCCCTTTAGCCCTGGCTTCAGTGCTCTGCCTGAGGAGTGAAATGTGCAGAGGGGTTTTGTGCTGGCTGGTGTTCAGGAAGGAATTTATTGCTCGTTTCTTAGAGACAGCTGAAGGAGGCCGTGTGATTTAGACATGCTGACAGTCACTGTGAATTGCTTAATTTGTCAGGATTAGCACAGCATGGCTTCAGGCTGGGGCAAGATAGTCAGTATCCAAATGAATCCCCTTTCTCTTGAGTGTACTGTGTAATCACATCTGGGCATGAAGCAGAACAAGGTGTTCTGTGCTACAGGCCTGCTGGCGCAACCACCATGGCACATCTTCCAGAGTGGTGGGCTCTCTCCAGGAACAGCAGATACCTCTGTGACAAGCAGAATTCAACATTTGCAAACTAGTTGGCTGTAGCATCTCCCATGTGCAAGGATCCATAACGCCCCAAGCACAAACTTCTGCCACCCTGGCCAGAAGGAGTCATTGCATCTGATGAGGAATGCAACCAGAGCAGTAGCTGGGTTAACACAG
Source organism: Strigops habroptila (assembly GCF_004027225.2). Classification (NCBI taxonomy): domain Eukaryota; kingdom Metazoa; phylum Chordata; class Aves; order Psittaciformes; family Psittacidae; genus Strigops; species Strigops habroptila. The sequence continues at coordinate 42,237,177 of NC_044302.2, read as the reverse complement.
CAGGAGGGGAACTGCAGCAGTGGAAGAAGGGTGGAAAGCAACCTTTCATGGCGTTTTGGCAAAGAGAGTCATTAAACTATCATATTTTTAAGTTGAACACATTTGTGTGAAGAATCAGTAGAATGAATGAAACGGAAACTTCCACCCTCGTATCTACTGCTCTTGAGGAACCAAAACACAGTACCTTAGAGGGCACTCCACTAGTAAGTGGCATTAGTGATAAAACCACAAAAACTTGTCACCCTCCTGATGATACTGGTCTCATACAACTTGCTGCTCGTTTCCTTTTGCAGTACCAGCAAACAAGCAGTCCTGGTAACTTAGCTTTCAGTTCAAAAATCCAGCCCTGCAATGTCTTTCACCTTGACATTTACCAAAGAGAAACACCAAACTACCCAGCAGCTAAACAGCTTTCTAAGAGACTGTATTTTTTTCACACTCCAACAAAGTGAGTAGTTTCATTTACTTGAATATTATGAAAGTGTTTGCTTAAATTCTCAAAGGCCCAAGATCATGAAACAGCAGAACAGATGAACACATCTGATCACGCTAATTGCTTGACTTTCTAATATGCAGTTAGTGCAAACTGATTCTGCATTCAAACTTTTCAGTAATGACAGTAAGAGGATGAATTGCTTCTGGCAGAGCTGACCATGCCAGACTTGAACTGTGCCTGCCCTTAAAAGGTTTATCAGACACAGAGCAAGTGTATCTCACCTCAAGAAAACAAAGGACTAGCAACCTGCTAACCATGGATTTACTTTTGTGCTTTTACTGTGTTCAGAGAAGATTGTGTTTGTTTGGTTTGGGGTGGTGTTTTGTTCTGGTTGGTTGGTTGGTTTTTAAGATAAGCTGCAATTTGGAAAAATCATTCATTAATCAAAACACTGCGGCCTTTGTTTTATTACCCATTTCTCTTTTAAGACTACACATTAGCCCTTCATTCCCAATTCCTTTGTATTTCACCCACAAGAGGAATGTCAAACAAAGCATAAAGGTAATATTGTGTTCAGCTCCTGATAAGTATTTCCTGGTGCTGTATTTAAAAGGTTACATATATAAAGTATAAACAATGGCTGATAGTATCATAGGATACAAGGATAATCTAGGTTGGAAAGTACCTCAGGAGGTCATCTACTCTAATTGCTGTCCAAAGTAGGGTCAACAATCACACATCAGTTTACCCTGGGTAATTAGTGAATGGCGTAAGCTGTGTGGCCAAAGCACATAAAAACAGCACTTGAAATACTATTTAGATTAACTCTTGGCTTATTGCTGTGAGATGACCGGATACAAACAGCACATGATGCAATAGAAACAAAATGCATGTGTGCATGTACAGCCCCTCCCTCTCCTGCTTACATGAATTCATCCCTAGCAGTCCCCCAGTTCAGAAACGAGTTTCTGAAAAATACCTGGCATCAGATAATTAACCGTATTTTCCTGCCATTGAGAAGTTCACTTCCAACATACCTAGCGTCAGAAAACCAGACACACATAGTCAACAGAGAGGAGGATGTTCAACGTCACACACCGTGTACCAAGTCCAGGCTCGTAATGCCTTTGCCTAAAAGCGACCAAAAACAAGCATCCAAAAGCATTGCCATCTTCATGCTGCCTTCTGTTTCTGGTAACAAACTCCAAAATGTAGTTTGAATGAGGTGAAATGTTTGTTTCTACGGATCTCACAAAACATAATGCCTACATATGCATAAGAAGGCGGCTCTCATTTTTTTGGAGAGGGGATAATTTTTAATCTTGCCAGTTTCATGTAGCACTGCCACTAGTATCTGCTCATACTAAAAAATAATTCTGCCTTCAGAAAACTTTGACAATCACAGGACTCTTTAAATGGTAAAAGCAGACATGTAAATATGCAACTCTGACTATTGAACTTCAGATCCTGCCTTCTAAAGTTGTTTCATAGTTCCGACTAATTGTTTTTAAGTTTTCAACCTTCTGTGAGGTTCTAAAGCCAAACCGAGACTCCCAGTTAGTTCACTTGCCGTAATGCAACTCCAGAAAGACAGTAACTGCAAGGTAACAGCTCAGCAGAAAGTAACTATGGCTACACCCTCTTTTGGACAGAACCTACATCATGCTGGGTAAGAATCACTTTGCTTAGTGAACCATTTCCCTCTTTTCACCCTGAATCTTCTTTGTAAATATGAAACCTATTGCAAAACCAACTGATTCATAGGAAAGTGACTTTAAACCATAAAAATTAATAAATCAGAATCAAGCCTGAATTTGTGAATGGACTCTTCCACTAAATCTTTTGAAAGACTGTTTTTCCTCTGGAATCCAGCATTTAAACAAGGTCAAACTCCCTCTGCAATAGAACGGGGGATATGAAGATACTGTAGATGTGAAGATTAGCAGCAGCACTTTACCTCATGGTTAGCGAGGAAACATGTTTAGTCCCCAAAACAAAGTTGTTGTAAGCATTTCAAGACATGCCAGCTGTAACTAGAACCGCACCTAACTTTTTGATCATTGAAAGAAATAAACAGGGAAAAAAAATAAATGTTTTTCTCCCCTTTATAGTTGTATAGTTATGCTGTTGAATAGTTGTATTGAATAGTTATTCTTGACAACTCAACAGTAACAGAAATTACTTAACTTGCAGAAGTGTATCATGCACACAAAGTACAGGCTCTCAAGTATTTTTTTTCATCACTTTACTTACAGAAGCTCACTGTATTGCTCCTTTGAATAAAATGTATTTTCATTTACTTCCAGCAGAAAAAGTCTTAAGGTAGTTGTTTTTCTTTTAAAGACATATTTTAAATACAAACCCATCTCTTACCATAACTTCAGGAATCACCACAACGTTTAGAGGCTTGTCATTGACAGTTGTATCTTTAACTAGCATATATATTCTTTCAGCTTCAGAAAAACATGAAATTTCGAGTACAACAGCACCTGTAAAGAGGCATCAGAACTGGGTTTTTCTTATATATTCTATTATTATTAGGAAATCTGCATATCAATCAATCACAGCAAAAGTTTACTCAGTTTAATCAGGACATTGTTCAGTACAAGTTACTCTGCAACACTTGTGGTTGTTGGGTTATCAGTGAATTGGGCAGTTTTGATTTTTAATCCTTCCTTCATACCCCCAAGCACAACCTGGGTATTTGTCAAAGCAAAGCAGTTTGAGGACAAGAGGAACTGTAGCACAAAACTGTTGCATATTTGAAGACTTCCTTTGGGCTTCAGAAGTATGGCCTATTACTCTCTATCATAACAAACAGACTGTTCTCATCATGTACAAGTGACAAAGCTATTAGGTTTCATTTTGTATCTCATTATTAAAAATCCAGTAGTTCCATTCATTGACAGTATTCCAGCAAGAATTACTACAAGCTAAGACTTGGTTTGAGAATCACTTTAAGATCTTTATGTTGGCTTACGACCTGTATGGGGAAGCCGCGGAAGAAGAGAAGACAAAAGGGAAAAATGAAAGAAAATAAAATACTGACAAGTTAGTTTAAATTAAGATACTTAGGTAGGAGGAAAACCGGACAAGATCAAAGTGCATAACGGACAGCATATGAGATGTGAGCTGGTACCACAACCTGGCTGCAACCAAAAGCGAGAGTCAGGAAGTTATCAGAAGCATAAAAATACTCAGAAAGTGAAAAAAGAAAACCCCACAAAGAACAATAAAAATCACACACGAGCAGAAACATCTAAAAACCACATGCAGGTTATCTGGATTACAGGAAGCTGTGACATGAGAAGAGTATCATAAAACCAACTATTCTCCACTGCCGTATGAAAAGGAGAAGGCACATATGAAAGCTTTATGATTTTCTTTATGACAAGTCAATATTTACTAGCCACGTGGCGATAGCAAATACACAAAAGAAGCATGCATCAGTCTTCAAAACCACGCTATAGAAAGATTCACTTAGCAGTCATGGGAAAATTAAGCCTGCCAAAGGTTGTAAAACGTCTTGAATATGGACACCTAAACGTACAAAAGAAATTCCGCACTTCTAAGTTTTACCAGATGCAGATCTCCACCTGACCACTGCACTAAAGCTGCTCAGAGCCACTGCTGCTCTGGCTTTCAGAAACCTCACCGTTTCTTCAACCTTGCTGAAATAAAGCTAGTACAGCAAAAGCAGAACAACAGCTCAAAAGGTGAATGCAGAGTGGAGTGTGCTGATTTTCTTCAGACCAGCCACTGAACTCCCTCTCAAACTGCGCTAGGAAACGGTGACTGTGAAACAATACCATCAAGTTCAAAAGCAGCACCTAATTTTAGCATATTAGAAGTCAAAATAAAGAGAGATCACTCGATGGGCTTTTAACTGTTTGGTGGTAGACTATTCAGTTGAAGAGCAACTTTTTTTATGATGAAATGTCACCACTTTCTGGTACATGAGGCATAAAGCCAACCTTTCTGTTTTTAATAAGGTAACACTAATCCACTGGTCTTTGTAAATACGAGTTACATTTTACCTGAGGGGCTGAGACTAACAAACTCCAAACTTAGAGACTCTAGTAATTAGGCCGCAGTTTTGAAAATAGACATTGTTTGCAAAACCAAAAATCTTAATGCTTACCTTGTGCTTGATAAACATGACTCACAGATACTACATTTGCTGCAAAGGGTAAAAATACAAACACATAAAACCTTGGTACATTTAGAGTAAATATTTAAAATATTTTTAAAAGTTACATAAATATAACATAAATAAATATTAAAAGTTATACAAATATAGGGAGAACCTCCAGCTAACACTTTCCCTCTCCTAAGTTTACTTTGCAAGCTGGAAAAGCTAAACTGATTTTCATAAAATGTGGCTATGAATTCTTTCTGGCATTTGAAGTTTAATTCCTCTCGAAGTTACATAAAAGATTGGGAAAAATGCTTCGCTTCCTGAAACAAAAAGCATGACGCATTCCTGACACTGTTTACAGTCTATGTTGGTTGAAAGAGTATTAAGGAAAATCAGTTACACTTCTTTCAAAAAGAAAAATAAATTCTCTTCACTGAGTGCTTGTCTGTATGTGTGCACACACTGCTCATTCTTCTCTGTGACCAGGCACAGAGCTCATGAACAACATAGAGAACAGCCCACACAAAAAATGTCAGAGGTTAACAAAGGCGAGCAATGTTCGTGCACAGGGAATTAAACTGCACTGCCATGATTTGAATGGTGTAAGGTATGCATGGTTCAATTCTAAGAAGTGATGCTTTCCACTAGAGAAAAAATGGTGTGCTCACGTATAACTCGAGTAATGTATTAATAATTCTGTGAATAATGAGCTGTTACATCTCTCATGCAAGCATGAGCATTTTAAAATGAATTAAGAAAGCCCCCTGTGAGAGCATATAAAAAAGACTGATTTTCAAAATACTGTTAAAACATTAAGAAAAGAAATAAAAAGCAGCAATGGATGCTACTATATTTTATTTTATACATATGAATATATCTCAAAACGCATACTTACTTTTGATAGCTAATTCAGCTTTGAGAATATTGGTGTATTCTTCACGAGAAAGTTGAGGTGGAAGGCCACCAACAAGTAAATTTACTCGCACGATGGATTTATTGTTTTCCGCAATGTAAAACCTTGTTTGATTCATCTGACGTATTGAAGTCTACCAAAATAAAGAAAAATAAATGATGTGACATTTGGCCAAAAGATACTGTGAAACAAAATCCCAAACAGTTCTGAACTCAGCAATCAAGTCCTCTAAGCCTGGAGGATATTATGAACAGAAACAAGCTTCAATCTAAGCTGATTACTTGCTTTTTCTGTAATAACAGGGACTACCTCCTTGATAGAAAAAACCATCATGTTACTTTTTCAGATTTACCTTTCTTATGTCCTTGAGTCTGTTAAGAATCAGTTCCTGATTGTCCAACACCATGCGCTGAACTGGAGACAGCAAGAACATTAATCATGTTTGAAAGCACTCTAAGTTATTATGAGGCTCAACAAACAAAAACCATTTAAAAAAATTAGAACACCAGAAACCAAGCAGGTAGGACATTCACAAGGCTACACTAACCTTATAAAACAACTCCTTGATAACGCTGACAAAGAAAGCCAAGTATGAGGCCAGTATCTGAACTACAAAGATATTTACTTGAGTGTGGCCAGGGCATCATCAGACTACTTCAGTGGCTTTATTTATCCCTCCATGAAGCCTTACACATAATGAAGCACAAAGGGATGTGAACTTGGAGAACACCAGCTCAGCTCCTGCAGGATCATAAACCTCTTGACCAACTCTAGGACTGAGTGCAGTGTATTTCATAGTGCACGCACATATTCCTTGGACTATCTTGGGACTTGAATTCGCTCTTGTTTCGCGGCAGTGTCAAAGGGAAAGAGAAGAGAAAGAAGGGAGCCAACTGAATTTTACAATTAAACTTTACTAAGTACTGCACTTAAGAAAATTATGTCAGTTAAAGGCAGCTCCCCCGAACAGGACTCTTTGCCAAAGGGTCAATACCTGCCAGAAACCACTAATAAACTTTTAGGTGATGATGAAGAAATAAAAAGGAACCATATTCCCAGATGATACACAAGACTGGAAAGAAAAAACATCACTTCTGATGAAGTATTTCAACATGATGTTGAAGTTTCATTTGTGAAGGCGTTTATTGTAAAAAAATAACTGAGACTGTGTTAAAAGGGGAAAAAAGCAGCTAGAAGAAGATCAGTTACAGACATGCTTTTGGCCAATGCTCCTTCACTTACCTTGCTTACTGCCCATAAGAACTTCCACCAATTTGAAATTCTTGAGGCACTCCGTCTGCCAAAAGATGCAACATGTAAATGTAGTTTCTGAATGAAATATAATTTTGTCAGATGTTTACGTTAATGTTATGGTTACACTGCACACACACAGAGCATGAAAAATTAACTAGTTTTAAATCAACCATGATGTTCTCCTAACCCACTCCTCCTGATCCAGGAACAATCGTCATTTTACACACTCATCCCCACACACGGCGTCAGACTCCTGTGCCTTTAACTACGTTGGCATCCTCAAAGCTCAATGGATTCATCCCAGGGTACTGAAAGAGCTGGACAATGTCCTCACAGGACCACTCTCCATCATTTTTCAGCCATCTTGGAAGTGTAGAGTCCAGTAGACTGAAAGCTGGTAAGTGCTCTCCAATTTTCAAGAAAGGTAAGAAGGAAGACCCTCGTAATTACAGGCCCATCAGTCTCACTTCAGAGTCTGGTAACATTAGAGAGATGGTATTCTGGGAGTTAGTGAAAGACACTTGAGAGACAGCGCTGTCACTGCCCATAGCAAGGGTTCACAAGGGGAAATTTCTGCTTAACCAACTTAACTGAATTTTATGACAAGGTGACTCATCTAGCTGACCAAGGGAACCCAGTGGGATAGGGTGGGTTTGGATTTTAGCAAAGCTTTTGGTACCGCCTTTCAAAGTATTCTTCTGGATTACCTGTCCAGCGCACACCTAGACAAGTCCATGATACATGGGTGAGCAGTGAGCTGCTGGGTCAGGCGCTAAGGCTTATAATAAATACGATTACATCAGCCTGCCAGCCAGTCACCAGTGGGGTTCCCCGGGGCTCAATTTTAGGGCCACTGCTCTTTAATGTTTTTATAAATGATCTGGATGCAGGAATCAAATGCACATTAAGGAAGTTTGCCAATGATACTGAACTAGGAAGAGCTGTGGACTCCCTCAAGTGTAGGGAGGCCTTTCACAAAGACGTGGATAGGCCAAAGAGCTGGGCTATCATCAATCACATGAAATTTAACAACAGCAAGAGCCAGATTCTCTACCTGGGCCAGGGCGATCTTGTTTATAAATACAAACTAGGGGAGCAGAGGCTGAAGAGCAGCCCTACGGAAAGAGATCTGGGGATGTGGGTTGATGGCAAATTGAGTATGAGTTAACATGGCAGCCAGAGAAGAGGCCAGAGGAGGGCACCAACCATGCCCTCAGCTGCATCAAGCACATCACAGCCAGCTAGTCGACGGAGGTGACTGTCCCGCTCTACACTGCACTGGTGTGGCTCCACCTCGAGGCCTCTGTGCACTTTTGGGCTCCTCAGTTTAAGAAGGACATCAAACAAGAGTGTGTCCAGAGGAGGGTGACCAAGGGGATGAAAGGTCTCAAGGGTAAGACTGAGAAGGACCAGCTGAGGTCACTTTCTTTGTTCATTTTGGAGAAGAGAAGGCTGAGGGGTGCCCCATCACAGTCAACAGCTTCCTCAAGGCAGGCAGCGGAGGGGAGGTGCTGATCTTCTCTCTCTGGTCACCCTTGACAGGACACAGGGAAATGGAGTGAAGCTGCATCAGGGGAAGTTCAGATGGGACATTAGGAAGAGGATCTTGACTGAGAGGTGGTTGGTCACTGGAACAGGCTCTCTAGGGAAGTGGCACCAAGCCTATTACAGTTCAACGAGTGCCTGGATGACGCTCTTGGTCAATATGGCTTAGTTTTAGGTAGTCCTGTGAGAAGCATGAGTTGGACTCAGTGAGCCTTATGGGTCCCTTCCAACTTGAGATATTATAGGAGTCTAAGACTTCCTTTGCAGAGCAGTGCTAAGAAGTAGGAGACAAGCATGATCATCTTAATACTGATCTCCAGTTTCCCAACAAGGTAAGATTAGCAGTGTAGTTACATACAAGTGTATTTTAAATATCTCAAGACATAAAAAGCCGTAAGAAAATACACTGCATGCCAAGAAACATTGTGTTCATGCTAGTAAATCCGCTTGACCCAGAAAGACTGACAGTAACTTCCAGTACAGAGCAACCAGATGTACCATTGAGATTGCAGAAAGTTTTGAGCATCATACCAATTACAAGAGATCATCTACCAAACATTACAACATTCCCATTAACTGTGAATTGACCGATTATAATTTCTCTAGAGAGAAAAAACGTACACATCCCACTTCAGGATCACTCAGCTGGTATACGGATATGCTTATAATCTTTCATTTACCTGCTTTCCAAGTAATGGAAGCACTTCTTTGATGACAGCCTGTGTAGTGCTATCCTTATTTACTCGTAGAGAGACATATGCCATTCCCACCCTAAAGAGAAAAGAAATACTTACTTTAGGACAATCATTTGACGTATCCTGTGTGTGCTTTTTTTACCTAAGTGGCAAATTGTCTATTGGGATAGGCAGAAATTTGTATTGAAGAGAAGTTGTTCACTGAGGCTCGTGGCAGATGCAGTATTCATCCCACAGATAAGCAAAGACTTTCATCTCAAGGAAATGATTATTACAGTTGTGGCAATTAGTTTGTTTCTATACACAAAATTACCTGCAAGTCTTTCATAAAAACTTGGCAACGTAGCTGCATTAGTAAAACGAACAAATGTTTAAATTTTACACCACTGCTCTTAAGAAATGAATTGGTCACCAGCCAGTCTTGTTTCCACTGCTAAATATGCTTAAAATGTATATTGTCTCAGCGGTAAATGGAACAGGGGTTTTTCCCTTGATTTCTTCCTCCTATTCTCACATCAGAAGTTTACACTGACTTCTTCCTACTTAATGTTTCTTCAAAAAAAAAAAAAAAAAAAAAAAATTCGAGCTTTCAAGTGGCATGTGTGTGTCATCATTTGTTTACAGATGGAGTTCATGTAAAGCTGCATCTTCTTGGCTGAGCGCACGATAACAGAACTGCACAAGCTGTATGTTCCATGCATGTAAAGAAACCCACAAACACGTTTCCACGCATGGAAATGAATAGTATGTATATTACTCATTCAGAAAAATAAACAGAAGAATCTTGAAATACAGAAGAATAAAGTACATTCTCTGTTACACTTGTGCGACTTCAATAACTGAAACACACTGGGCTAGACTACAGAGGACGAGTGTAGCCAAGCAGGATAACCTTGTGATAAAAGAGGAGAACACTCACTTCAGCCAGGCAGGATAGATTCTGATCACCTCCTCGTCCTTTGGTTTAGCTCTGATGATCCAAACTTCAGGAACGGATTCACGGAATACCGAGCTCAAGTTGCTGTCCTCTGCAGCATCGTTCCTGTTGATAACATCATCAGACAGCAGCGCCTGCTGTGTAAAGGTCTGAAGCTCATACTCCTGCTGGTCATCATTTATGTAGTATGCCCTCAAAGCAGCCTCCTACAACACAGCAAGGCAAATTAACATTTTCTTGAGAAGACACCATTAATACCTGTGTAACCACAGACATTTATAAATGTCTTACTTATGGAATGCACCTTTAATGCATGTTTTAAGCACAGTACAATGGATAAATAGCTATAGCAGAAAACAAAACAAGAACGAAGTTTTAAAACCAAATTTTAGTGGCAGATATGAAAAGAAAATTTGAGATATCAGTGGATTTGAGCACAGCCCATGGTATTTTTGTCAAGTGCTAGTCAAGTGCTACACCACAGATTGAATGTAAAAATTCAGCACCAATAAAGCTACACTCACTGTATGCAAAATTAGTTCAACAAGGAGAATGGTAAATTACACTTGGTTACACCTAACAATCTTTGTGCACTAAGGGGATGCTGAAAATTAGAGGGCTTCTCAGCCACATGTCTGCCTGAACCCACACACCTGTAGAGAAGAAAGGTAAGGGCTGTCCTTGGAAGATGCAAGCAGTCACAGGAATTTTACATCCATTACTGGCCCATGCCTGCAGCATTTCTGCTAACAGAGATGCTACAGTGAATACAGCCCAGTAAGTCAGCTGTGAGAAATAGTATTAATCCGCCCTGGTATTATAAGCAGCAATCTGGTAAAATAGGCTTGAAAAGCAAATAGCACTCCTAAATAAAAGTGTTTTCAGCACTGTTTACCATTTTACTTTAAGATCTTTGACATGCAGAACACTACAAACATTTTCTAAAACTCCTGTTGATTTTGAACACAGTATCAGGATAAAAATCTCAATGACCCATATGCTTAAATTGTCAAATTCTGATGTAATGAATTCTTCACACTCCTGGGCCAAGTCTTTTATGACTCTGAGTTCTCACCATGCTCAATTCTACTGTGCACCACCCCCTACGCTCTCTAGGCTTCCTTTCTGCACAGCACAGGGTCTCTGCCTAGCCCAGTAAATTAAGATCTGTACAGAACATTTGACTTAGTACTGAGTCATGTTTCCACCCCCAGACAGAGCACTGGAAAAGCTAGGGAGCGGCCACAATGTGATTGACAATTCACTACTTTCATAACCAAGGAGTGGAGGTAACCATAGTATGCTTCAGTCTTCAAAACGGATTAACTGAAGTGCAATAGCAGTGGCTGTCCAGGATAAACGTCAGACAAGTGAATACTACAGAAGAAGAGCAAGACTTAAGCAGCTGATTATCCAGTACTGCTCACATCAGTAAAATAAGACTTCAGAGTCACAAAGGGAAGGAGAATGACTGCTTAACGTGTGATACGCTGTGGTCCCAATTATGTTATAGATACACAGGCCACCGCTTCTTCACATGGTCTAAATAAAAGTGCTACCTGCAGAAGTCAAATTAGATTGTATCATTATAGCCCATTTACAGATTTTGTTGTTGTTGAGTTACATCTGTAAAACTTTTAGCTTTTGACTATTGTAATATACAACCATATGACCCTTTATCACACTGGTATATTGACCTTCACCGGCTATCTTACCACAACTTCTTCATTTTTTGCAATCCTTGGAACTGAAATCAGCCGAAATTGGTTGCGTTTCACGGCATCATTCCCATCAAATATCTTTAATGTCTGTTTACCTGAATGAAAACAATTATTGCATTTCAATAACATACCCCTCAAATCATAAAGCTACCTGAATAGGAAGCATATAATGGAACTATAAAACCCCCTGCATTTAATCTACTGAACTGTTTCTTCATTACAAGCTTTGAGGCTGAATATTTTCATTTTTGCTTTGTTACTTTTCATTTAGAACAGAGGAGGAAAGCAGGAAAAGTGTTTCAAATAATCACAGCTTTATCCTGTCCTTTGATGTAACTGTTCATATATAACTATACTGCTTATGTTATCACTTCTTCATCCTCACCATTCATGTTTGCTTTTATTATTGACCAGTTCAACAACATGAAAACCAAGACAGAGTGCTGTCACCTTCAGAACAGCTCCCAAAGCACTGCAAGTTCTAAGAGCATCCTTCCGAAGAAAGTCCTTAAAATAGCTGGTGAACTGTACAGAAACAGGAGAAAATACAGGAACAAGAGAAAAACTACAAGAAAGAAAGTAGAGCAAATGAAGAACCAAACTCTTTGCTGTGTTTCATTTCACTAAAGCCTTATCAAATCCATGTTCAAACCACGGAGCTCAAGTTGTTGCACGGACATCTCTCAAAGAGTGAAAAGTTAAGCATTTCAGGTTCACCTTTCACAAAGATGAGTTAAGACTCAAGTCTGAAACAATCCACTGTATGACAAGTTTCTCTCATAAAAGCAACTATGTTAAGAGCAATAGCAAAGTGTAACAAAATTCTCACAGAACAGGCAACTTTAGAGAGGTTTTAGGAACAAATGAATGTTATCAGTCCAATATGTGTGTCCTTTCAGCCTATGGCAAGGAATTAGTCAATCCAGACCAAAAAGGAGATTCCAACAAGACAGACCTTGTGTCCTCTTCTGATCACATGTTTATGAAGAGGCCTGATGAGCTCTTCAATTTTGCAGGTTCTTTCATGCATTTCCCAGAGAGCCCATGCTTTACAACAGACATGACTGTTATTCACGGTCAGAATTTGCCCTTTGTATTTGCAGGGTTGGACTGAACTGTTTACAAGTCACAATGAACTGTTTACTGCAATACAATGTTGCAGACTGATCTCACAACAAATCTGTACAGCTGCATTCATCATGAAGTAATAAAATCACTACAAGGTATCACTTGAGGACTTGAAATGTTAGAAGTATTAACTGAAAGCTATGTACACCAGATGTAATGTCCACGCAACAGGTTAGTCATGCAGTTTGTTAACACACATTGTAAACGAGAGATATGTCATGTGCTGGAATCTACTTCCATCTTTTTCTTAGAGCTCGGAAATACTTTGAAGTATAGCAGAAAGTACTGAAAGACTTTTGCTCTCAAATAATGGCATCTAGGGTTGAAGAACCACATCAACAAATGACCATTTGTCACAGAAGGATTAAAAAGGAGAGCTGGAGCTGGAGAAGTGAAAAACCAAACCACTCCTAAGTGATGGCTGTAAAAAGCAAGCTAGAATCCCAGGCAGAAAAGTGCATCATTTGGTATCTCAATGCTGCGGTGACAGATGACAAGGAAAGACTGCAGCGAGTAACTGATTTGTAACGACACTTCAGTGATGTTCTGCAAGCTGCCTAGAGCCTGAAACTCAGGTATGCTGTGTCTAATCCACCTATTCCTGTCTCAGTGTATATTCTGTCACTTCAAACAAAGGCAGACTGGTGCAGAACTAAAGGTTCATTCAACACTATGTCTGAAAGCAGTCTTTTAACGTGAGACTCTAACCCTCAAAATAAAATCCTGCTACCTTTGTTCTCGTTACCTTTATTTCTCATTATTTTTAGATGTGACAGCTACACATTAGACTTTGTTTTTCAATTTAGACTTGTCCACATATTAAGCCCCTCCAAGTGTGAGAGCAGTGGGGATGCTCAGAGCTCTGCCTTACAGCAAAGATGGCCAACAGCATCCTAGGCTGCATTAGTAACAGCACCGCCAGCAGGCTGACAGAGATGATTATTTCTCTCTACTGAAGCTTTCTGACACCTCATCAGGAGAACTCTACCCAGTCCTATGCTCTTCAGTACAAGACAGACACAGATGTACTGGAGGGAATGAAAGGAGGGCCCAATAAGATGATGATGGGTCTGGAGCATCTCTCAGATGAGGGGAGGCTGAGAGAGCTGGAAGTGTTCATGCTGGAGAATGAAAGATCAGGGAGGGGGGTGTCTTATCCATATGTGTAAGTAATTAATGAAGGGTGTAAAGGTGAACAGACAAGAGGCAATGGGCACAAATCAAAACACAATAAATTACGTTTAAACCTAAGAAAAAACTTTTCTACTGTGAAACTGGAACAGGTTGTCCAGGGAGGGTACTCAACTCTCATCCTCAGAGATACTCAAAACCCAATTGGACATGACCCTGAACAAACCGCTCTGATTGACCCTGCTTGAGCATGGGGTTGGCCTAGATAATCTCCATACTGCCTCTAATATCAGGCTGTGAAGGAAAGTTTGTACAAGGGATGCTTGTACAAAGAAAGGAAGATAAAGACAGAGTAAGTAAGATCATGGATTCACAGCATAGCTGGGTTGGATGGAACTTTTGAAGATCATATAGTTCAAACATCCTAACATGGACCTCTTTCACTAGATCAGGTTGCTCAAAGCCCTGTCCAACCTGAGCTTGAACACTTCCAATGATGTGGCATCCACAACTTCTCTGGGCAATTTGTGCCAGTGCCTCTCCACTCTCATCGTAAAAAATTTCTTATTACTTATGTCCAGTCCAAATATGCCATCCTTCAGTGTAAAACAGTTGCCCCTTCTTCTGTCACTACATGCCCTGGTAAAAAATCTTTCTATAGCATTCTTATATACTCCCTTGAAGTATTAAATAGCCGCAATAAAGTCTCCCTGGAGCCTTCTATTCTCCAGGCTGGACAAACCCAACTCTCTCAGCCTTTCTTGAAGGAATGGGCATTTTATTCCTCAGAGCTGGATGCAGTTCTCCAGGTCAGGTCTCACAATCCCACTCTTTAATCCTGTCAGGGTCCCTCCGGATGGCAACCCTTCCCTCTAGCAAACCAACTGCTCCACTCGGCTTGGTGTCACCCACAAACCTACTGGGGGTTCACTCAATCCCACTGTCTGTCACTGATGAAGATAGTACTAGTCTCAGTACAGACCCCTGAGGGACATCACTTGTTACTGGTTTCCACTTGGACATTGATATGAAAGCATAATTGGTTTAAGCAGGAAGGAAAAGAACTAAAATCCTAGATGAAAGTCACATTGAAAAAGTTACTTCCTTTCTAAACAGTATCTACAACATGACAGATCCTCAGGCTTCTGGTATTGAAGGTTTATTTCTGACTCCTGTCAAGAAGGATGAACTTTGGAAGCACAGCTCTAATTTTTTCTTTCCTATATGACTATTCCTCAAGTACACTTTTGAGAGCCGTTAGCTGAAACTATTTACAGCATCTGTTTAAGAAAAATAATTACACAATTTCCACATGCAATGTATACTCTTTATAGGACTGGAGAGTGAATTATTCTACTGGAGAAGTGAGCTTGGGATACAAGATATGATACATTGTGACTTTTCAAGTATTTTTTTAAATATGAAAAATAGTATTACCAAGTTGATTTACCTTTCCAATTTTCCAATTACCAACTCAGTGGTAGTGTCTGTTGTCAGGTTTTTTTTAGTCATTAGGAACACTTAAATATCATCAACTCTCACTTCTGAAGGACACTTGAAACTCTACCACCATTGCCTTGAGACTGTAACGCACATCAGAAACTGTTCCATTCCTTTAAACTCTGCTGGATTAAGTACAATTTTTTTAGAAGCAGGTTTCTGTCAGAGTGATCTCCCTGGTGACTTTAGCATAGACAAATTTTAACCAAAAGACATACTGTGTCTTGAGTGACCTTCTTTAGGGCTAACATGACTTGAGAAAGCACAGCAAATGCTGGTTACTGACAGCACAGCTGATATTGAGTATGAACTTTCATAACATTATCAAAATCTCTACTGTTTTCTCTAGCAATCCAGAGGGTAGACAACCATCTGAGAATAAAAACATTCATCCAAGTTTTGGTACTTGTTTTCATTTGAACTGCCTTTGTAGTCTGCTCTTATTAGATATTAGCAGGCCTGAGAGAATCCCTAGCAATTTAACTGGAAAATTTTTTACGAGCAATTTGCTTCTTAAGACCAGCCAAATGTTGCAAAAAGTTGGCTTGGTTCTTAAAATAAACTGGTTTGCAAGGAGGAGTTTAGATCCACAGACCAGTAGCAACATCCTCAGCTCAAATATATTCCTCAGCTAAATACACAGTATGCCCAGTCCTGCTTTCCTTAATGTAATCTGGTTGTCTTTCATACAAACCAAGCTCAATTTATGAGTCAAAAATCACGTTTAACTTTGTCACTGTCCTCCTCACAGGGGTTACTTACACTGCAACCTGATGAAAGATGATGGCTTTCTTGCACATGAGCTTCTGGAGACACATTAACAAAAGAACAACCAACTACTTACTTGAATTTAAGTCTACATACCACTACTTAGTATAAAAAAATTTGCTAATATGCACCAGATGCAGATAAAAATTTTGGTATTTAAAGGAGTTACTGCCTGTTTCATAATACTGACAATTCATTGCTGAATGTATTTTACCTTTTCCTGTTGAATTAGACTACACAGTATCAGTTTTTCTCCTGGAATACCCTTTTTTTCTTATCATGGGATACTGACTTGAAAAAAAACCTGTTCTTCATGCTCATGCTACTCAAGGGGAAAACAACTACAAAAAGGTCAACTCCAGGCATAATTTACAGAACTATGGAATTTGATTTTGGAGGCTAAGATACCAAATTTTCCTGGGAAAAGTATCAGCAGCATTTGATGAGTCCAAAGTTCATGCCCTTTGACTTCCAAATCCCCACAGACAAGACATAACTTCTGAAAAGACTTACGTGCGGCTTGTGGCAGAGAGGAAAATGTTGCTGTCCTGAATGTTTTTTCCACTGAAGAAAGCTAGAGGCCTACACCAAACATATTGGTGGAATTTACTCTCAAGAGACTAAGTTCTAGCCACACTGCTTACCAAGGACCATTCTTACCAAGAAAACTTGTGCTATCCCTTTCTGCTTTCTGTTCTCCTTCTCTAGTTAGTGTTACTTAAAATTACCACTGGCAAATTTTGGTTTATTTCAGTATTACTATTCATAACCTACAAGGCAGCAATTAAACAGGTAAAAATTTATTTTTTCTTTTACTGGTCTTGATGAGAATCTTTCAAAATCCCAGATTGTTCTCTCTCCAGATGTTCCTCACCCAACAGAGCCATTTGCAGGTGTTTCACTTCTCTGAACTTGTTTTCCAAACATCTGCCATATGTATCGCCACTTGATCTGGTTTCACCTGCTTCCCCCTCTAGCTTTAGGGCTCCAAATTAATTTAAGTGATGTTTCAGATGCTTAGTTATCTGTATCCCATTTTAGCTGAGTACAATGACCCATTTTATGAAGGCTGAATATTTTGTAAGCATCTCTAGAGGATAAAACCCTCAAATTCACACAAGCTGTCCTTGCTTCTTCCTGAAAACAGTTTGTTCCCGCTTGCAGAATTGCAAGATCTCCTCCATAACGTCAGCAGGTTTTGGACAAAACGTAAGTAAGCACTAAGCCGACGCCTCAGGTTGATCTAATGCAAGGACATTTCATATTTCTTTCTCAGCAGGTGCACAGCGACCTGGCAAAAGAGGGGCTGTGGAAAATATGTTTACTGGCAGCACCACAGCCCTCACTGCTCTCCTCAGACAGGCTCCTTTAAAACCTCTTTCCAAGAGGGTTTTCTTTTGATGGCTGCATTTTGTCCTGAGGAGGACAGGCACATGCTGGAGTGGACAGTTCACGTGCAGCCAGTGAGTGCTGAGAGACACCCAGGGCAGGGAGATTCCCAGGACAGGCCCATGCTCTTCGTGTGTCCTTGTCTGATAAATGGATTGCACACACACAGAGAACCAGAAAGGCTGTTGAGCCCTCAATACCCCTCTTGAAATATGTCTGTACACATCTCCACTGGGCTGCTATGGAGAAACTGTACTCAGGCATCAAGACTAGCAGGATGTTAAAGCAAAGAGAATGCACAATCGCAGAAATAACTCACAAAGCACGGATCTCCATGTCATTCTTAAGCATCCATGGTTAAATTTTTAATCTGGTAAGCATTGTCATAAGGACACCTAAGGCAGAGAATAAATTAAGACTAGCTAATAATATTTGTGAGTATCTCTCCATAGCCTTATGGCAAAAATGCTACAGAACAACAGACAGATTTTTGCAATCTTTCTTCTTCAACAGATTTTCCATAAAATCTCTTTATATTTTGCAGGAAGTAGTTAAGAAGAGGTGATTACCTTCCCTGAAATAGGCATCTAGAGCAGCCAATGTTTTGACTACTGGTATGAGACATCAAGGATGAGGGGGGAAGGGATTCAGGGAACAAGAAAAGGACAGGCAGGCTGAAAGGGAATCAAGCCAAAGGGGTAGCAACACTGGGCAGTAAATATTGTGCTTGAGGAAGGAAGGGAACTGGAAGACACAAGTTGGGGAAGAGCACAAAACACAACTTGGTGACAAGTGAGAACAACAGTGGGCAACATCAAGCGTCAGAAAAGGCAGATGTAGGGGGTTGAGGGAAGTAGAGGAAAAGAAGATAAACACAGTGGGGAAAGTGAAGCAAAAGGAAAGTAATGTGATTTTTCAGAGCACTAATTTTTCTTCTCCCAGTAGTTACAGGCATTTCAACTAAAAAAGGAAATACACAAACTCTTCCAGCACTTAAGCCACTAGTTCATTCAATACAGTCGAGCATAATCCTCTTTTCTAAAATATCTTCAAATGCAGATGAAGCAAACTGTCTCAGGAGAAATTCAGCATGACAACAGGTACAGCAATTCAACTTATAAATAAGTATCTTGAAGTACCACTGAACAGAAGCTTTTTTGAGGAAAGAAGTTGAAGACAACCTCCCTCAACTACGATCTATGACAGATTAGCTTTAAAATAAGTAAAAGCTGCCTAAGCCTCACTATACAGCAGTCAAGTACCCTCAGCTTCTACTGATTCCTGACAAGCAATTAGGGCAGAATCATGTTCCCAGGCAAGCAATTAGGCCTTTTCATGTACCAAGATCCCTGCAGATCAACACACAAGTAAGAGCTCTTAACTCATTCTTTTATTTCAGGAATTACTGGGATAGCTCCTTTGGGATTCCTTTGTTCATACATACAACAAACCTTTTTTTTTTTTTCCTTCCTGCCTGCATTAAGTCTTCATATTGCCACGAAATAATAGAAATGATTTTCAAAAGTTTGCCTTTGACTTCTCAAGATTGACAGATTACATCTGTGGTTGCATCTTAGCCGAGACCAATGAATTCTGTCTCCAAGAAAACAAGAATAATCTGTGCTGGTTGAAACCTAGTTGAACATCACATCTCAGAATGGACAGAAAATGCACACCCCTGAGGGACACCACTAAAAAGCACTTTTAATTCCTTTCTTTGGAATTAAAGAAAGGAATTCCTGCCTTGCCTTGCCTTGTCTTGCCTTCCCCTGCCTTGCCTTGCTTTGCCTTGCCTTCCCCTGCATTGCCTTGCCTTGACTTCCCGTGCCATGCCTTGCCTTCCCCTGCCTTGCCTTGCATTGCCTTCCTCCACCCCCAGCTATCGGAGATCTGTCAATACAGAACAGTTTTATCAGTTACATATTCCTAGTATGCCCAAGAATTATTTCAGTATGAAAATGGACATGGGGCTCAACTCTTTCCCCAGGCAACACAACAAACTACACTAATGAGATCATCCACACGATATTTATCCTACTATCTCTGTAACATTCAGTTCCCCTCTAATTGTTCACAGTGTAGACAAGTCCTTAAAAGCTGGCTCGTGTCCTCAGGCACAAAGATTTGCAGTCATTTTCCAAACTTGCTCTGTACATCTGTTAAATCTATTATCTCAGAAAGTATAGGGCTGTTTTTATGGTCATTTTATGCCTTTGGCTTCAGTATCTTGGTAGGCTAAGTTTCATGGTTGACTTAACATACTTCAGATTCTAGAATTAAGATTTAAACCTTCTAACTTTACACTTCACTGAACAAGCCTACTACAATAAAGAAGAAACAAAAAGGAATGCAGACTCTTAATTCTAATTTTCGCCTAGTTATTATCTACAGACTTTGCATCCTTTCCTATTGGCTTTTTTCCCTACAGAAAAGCATGTCTTTACAAGTCAGTATTATTCATTTTTTTTCTGACTTGCTTCCACTGTTTTTAAAAATATGCATCTGTAAAATGTGGAGAGCTTAAATTAAGGAAAGCTACAATATTCTGGAATATAATTCAGTTCAGATACTCCTGAGGGTATGTTAACATCCCAAAAGATGTGGCACATGAACTGAGTCAACACACAGAAGATAATGAGCAGCTCACTCTTGACTCCTATTACATAAATGATATTAACTAGAGAAAGGTGGAAGGAGTCCAGCATGCTAAAACATTGCCTCTGACATGTTTAATTTGATAGGTTATGACATGCAGAGAAGCACAGAAGCACAACGGCTGGCAGGAGAACCCAAATAATTTTGTCAGAGAAATTATCAGAGAAGCCATGACCTGACCTCAGGCAAGGGCATCAGCCCCATGAGCTGGGGGTGGCACCACTATGCGAGTCCACAGGAGAAGCTCTGTGGGTCACCTCACCAACGGAGGTGGTCACTCAGGTTGTGGGACTGTATGAGATGCATGGGAAGAGCATTCTAGGATTACACAAGACTTGTTAGAGGATGTTTAGGGGAGGAACCAGAGGCAGGGGAAGGCAGGGTGGTTTGAGAGGATCAAATATAGGAAAATGGAGGGATAAGAGGAGATAAAGGAAGCTGGTCACATGCAAACCGAAGAAGGACTGCAGGTCACTGTGACCCGCGTGTACATAGTGCCAGAAACCAGACTGACAGCTGTTGCATGTTTTCCTAGTTCCTAATATGGATATAGGGAGTTGAATGCCCTTAAACTGTGGTTGGCTTCATCTTCTGAAAAGTAACAGTTTGGCTAATATCAACCCGAGAAAACTCCACACGCATAAGAATTTAACTGCTTAAGAAGCAACCATCCCAGTATCACCTGGTGTCTTCAGCAAGATTGGGATCCAGCTATCTTACAGGAAAAAGGCTTTGAAAAGACAAGCTTGTCTGCTCTTTAAATTGGTTGATTATTTATGGATTATTAACACTATGCTTGCTTTCTTTGACTACCAAGCTAAGAGAAATGATCTATTTGTCAGGGTTATGAACAAATTGTCACTTATGCCAATCTGCCAGTAGAAAATAGTGATATTTGTAAGACCCTGAATAAATGTGTTGGACCAAAACTTTGTACTTCAAACTGATACCCAGCATTAGAAAAACAGCCATTTAATATTTTTTCACAAGGCAAAGCAAGTTAAGATTATATGAATAAAGACTAGAATAGGTGACTATCTAGCACTTACTGAAATTCTGCTTACTTGAATCTGTTGAAATTTGGACATCTTTTGTTGAGCCCTGTGTTGACCCATCAACATCATCATCTTCATCTGTGAAAACAGAAAAATTCTGAGAAAGGATTCTTGTTAATTTGAATTCGGGAGGCAGGAGGGAAGTGTTTGTCATTTAAGGATGGTTACTATCAAAGAAGCTAAGACAAAAGAATCCAGTCAGAAAAGCATACTTTCTTCTTCTGCCTATTTTCTGGTAAGAATACATACCACAAAAACAGCATTAAAAAACCAAACCTGCACTGGCATTTAACTACAGTGAAGGCACACCTGAAGTCCTTCTACTATTCGTTTTAATATTGCAGCTACTGCTTTACATCCCTTTCTCAAGCTGTGATGTTTGCCTATGACCAAAGCATATATGATTTCCATTAAGTTTTAAAACACAAATCAGTCTAAGAATTACAGTAACAGCCTTCCAGTCAGAAGTATGGGTTTTAAATAAATATGTATAATTTCAGTAACTGAAATACAGATTTGCTGACTTCCAAAGAGAAAGAAATTACTGCACTCCAGAAGAGGACTTTGACAGCAGTTCATCACTCTCACTAAAAGCTAGGAGCTAACATGTCAGATAATAACACATAAAATACCTAGAAAAGATTAAAATAAAAGCTACTAACATTTACATTTGCTTCTGTGAAGATAACATCCTGACTGCATTCTCATTCCTGACAGTCAGGTCCACACAGGAAATACTGGTACAAACCCAAACAGGGTAAATTTTTCTTCTCCAAGGGTAGCAGTACCTTGTAGCATAAGCCAACCCAATGCGATGATCAAATACTCCCACCCATTAGAACTCTCTGACACTCCTGACTGGGATGCAAAGAAAGCTCTCAGAAGATGGAAGCCAGGCAACTGCTTTATAAAAACTATGCCTTGCAATCGAGGAAGAAAGCAGGAAATTAAAGCAGAAAACAAGAGAAAAAATAAAATAAAATCAGTAAAGACAGATCTTCACAGCAAAAGAGGTACTAGAGAAGTCAGAATCCTAATGCAGCAAAACCTTCCAAGAAGCAGAATCACAGCATGTCAAGAACAGTACTTAGCAGGAATCCTAAACTGGAGACCAGGCAACTTACTGAATGTTTGGGTAATGCTTCAACTGACCACAAGAAAGACCAACAATAATGTTTCTGAGTTGGGGTTTTTAAAATACAAAAGACAGGTTGCAATACTTTCCTTGTTACAGTTGACAAACAGATTAAGCTTCAAGCCGGAGAGAAATTTAGCTAATGCGGTCTTTAAAGACACTGAAATAAATGGAAGCTGAATCCCTGCTGGAATTTCTCTTCAGACAAAATAAAATTAAAAAAAGAGTAAGTAAATATCTTTAATCAAAGATTTCCTGATTGCTCTTAAACTTTTCCAAGTTCAGATGGGAAGCAGCTGACATCTTTCACTACTCTTTCTCCTGCAGTCGGGATAGTAGGGAAATCTCCACTAGTTTTGAAAAGCCACTCTCATCACAGAGATGTTCACCGAATGTTGGTGGTGAAGCTTAGCATTTACTTAGTGGCAAAAGCTAACCTGGACAAATGCTCTCCAATCATCTCCACTGAAGCGTATCAATGATGATATGTTCATTCTCTGTATAGCTCAAGTCATCTGCCGCTTCCCAATCATCAGCCTAGGAAAAGCTGTGCCTGCAGCAGTTAACTCACCCAGGCGACCACCAAGACTTCTTTTAACAATCTGACGAGCAATGTCCTTCACCAGCTGTGGCAACAGGAGGTGTGCCTGCTGCAGTGTGAGAACTGCTGAAGGACCATGCTTGCACGACACAGAACAACCAAGTTCATCCAGATTGTTTATTTCTGGTATTTCTTATGTTGGAAGCATTACAAACTCCCAGACTTTCAAGTACATGCTGTACTTCACCTTCCCCCACCAAAAAGCAATTCATTAAAAAGAAAAACAACTCGCTGTAAAAAAACGACCAACGAAGGCCATGTAATGTCTCCTCTCCCCCTTCACACTTTCACAGGTCACTTCAGCGTATCTAGATTATATAGACTCAGCATCAAGCAGTTTACGCAGTAGCAGAACTCCTGCTGTAGCTTCTGCACACAAGAATGCATGGCTCCTGCTAGTGACTGGCTGCCTTCACCCCAAGCAAACCTACATGTTCCAAGTAGAAAGCTCAAGAACAACCTGTCAGGTTGAGAAAAGCGCAGCTGCAAATATTTAACTTCCATGACCTATATCTTGCCTACCTTTTATTTGCTTTCCTATTGCATTCAAGCACCAAAAGAAAGGCTTTACAAGAATGTAATAATCAAAATATGGATTAGAAAATACTTCAGTGGCTTAAAAAAAATTCGCATTCCTAAAGAGCTGCTAAACAAACATACACTCTAGATGGCAGCAGAACATCTAGAGAAAGCCTGCTAAAGACACAACTACTTTCAGCATAGAAATCTTAAATGGGCAGATGCTTAATCAAAGAGGCAAATAAAAACATCTGTACACATGATACGCCAAATAAAAACCAACATGCATATCAAGCAATGATAACACTAATAACACAAACGCTTGGATATTAGGTTTTCACTTACACCATGCTTACTGCTTAAAGAACAGTTTTCAAATTGCGCTGCACCAGTAAGCAGAAGTTTCAGCATTTTGCACGCAGTCTGTATTTAAAAATCTCTGTCCTGTCCTAGAAATATCAAGAAGTTATAGTATTGCCACCAAAGCCAGTGAAAATTAGCAACCACGTGTGTCAGTGAATTACAACACTAGGTTAAACATGCCTGTCAGTTAGCTGCAACTTTGAAAGATTTACCTGGTTCTGTTTGCAAATTTTCTGTAACTCGAAAACAATGCAGTTTGCTGAAGTTGCGAGAAAATAACTGCACGCAGCTTGGAGGCAGAATCATATTCCTTAATCTTCCAAAAGTACATTCTGGTGCGACAATTACGTAGCAAGCAGCATGAGCCTGTTAAGAATTTAGTGAGACACAAAGAAAGCAAATTAGGTTTATAACTAAACGTGCACTGGAATTGCAAAGCTCAGGCTAGGACACATACAGACCTTTTGTAAATCACTTTCACAAAATGTGTGACCCATTTTTCACCCTCCATTTTCATTTGTTCCATTCAGTTTTTGTATAACCAACAATGGGAAGTCTTAACACACAAGGGAACACCAAATACCGCAAACCTGCTCTGTTAAAAATAGAGCTGGTTTTGTACAGCTATGTGGAGAAGTTTAAAGTTTTGGTCTCAAACCCTGGATCTTCCATTCTATATAGATATTTACTGGGGGTGGAGGAGGAGGTGGGACAGGTAGGAAGGTTATACTGAAAAGCTTGAAAATAGCAATATCCTCTCACACGGCTGTATTCACTTGCAGATTCAGAGATAACACTGCAGTTTTATTCCAAAACATGAATGGCTAGTTTCTGCTTTTCTACTTTTGCGACATCTTCTGCCATTAGTGACTACACATACCATGTTACATTTGCTAGACTGTTCTTAAAGACGGCCACTCCCACCTCAGAAATCATGAATCACATCAAAAAAAATACAAAACCCATAATATTTTTAAAAATAAATTGTTCAAATCATACCTGAAATACTGAATAACCTCAGAGTTTCATTTTAGATTATTATTACATACAGTACCCCATCTTGCATAAAGTGACAAATTAATGATTTACTACATACACTTTTCAGTTCCCACCCCAACCGGTGCTACTTCCCACTTTCATCATATTTCAATAAGTGATAGCATTAAGTGGATGGACCAGTTGTTACCTACACTGCAGAGTGTGTATCAGCATGTGAAAAGCTGTGACTTTCATGAGGATTATTGAAGGGTACCATCATGTTGCACAGGAATTAAATATGCATCATGAGAAAGGAGAAGCACAGAAAACAATACTGATACCTTAAAAAAAACATAGCCATACAGGTTAAGAACTATTCTACACTAAAAGATAAATAAGCATATCAGAGTGATAAGCCTCTGACCTTGCAGAATTTGTGTGATTTGAAAGAAATTCTAATTTCACACAGGAAAAGTAACTGCAGGCTTCCAAGCAGAAATCTGTAATAATTAATCTCCCATAAATTTTAATTCCATTGGATTTATATTAAGTTTAACTGTAATTTTGAGAATTGCTCATTTTAATGATAAATGGGGGGGATTTTAAAAAAATCATATTTTTCCATCTAACTCACAAATATAAGTGTATAAATAAGCTTTATTTAGAAAGCGTATATAAAGTATATCTATAAAGTGTACAAATAAAGTAAATTTATGTAAAGTGTTTAAATAAGCATGTGCAAACATATATATACAGTTCCTACAAATATATGCAACAGCACAACATACCAGGATGCCGCACCATTCACATCTCATGCCAGAGAGCACCTCAGAGGAGCCACAGGTTTTCTTGCAGACTTCACAACGGGCACTTGAAGAAAGGTTTCCCTCCCTCCAGTGGTGGTGATAGGTATCCTGGGGGAACACATCACAACTCAGTGTTATACAAAACACACAGAATCATACTCAGAGAATAGTTTGGGTCGGAAGAGACCTTCGAAGCTCATCTAATCCAGGCCCCCTGCAGTGAGAGGGGACACCTTCAACTAGATCAGGTTGCCCAGAACCACATCCAGCCTGGCCTTGAACGTCTCCAGGGATGGCGCATCCACCACCTCCCAGGCAACCTGTGACAGTGTTTTACCACCCTTACTGTGGAAGATTTCTTCCCCACATCCAGCCTGAATCTCCCTCCTTTTAGCTTAAAACCATCACCCCTCATCCTATCACAACAGGCCCTGCTAAAAAGATATATACAGAAGCATCTTCAACTTAACTTTAAAATCAGCCATTCAAACAGCTCTGAGGAAATAGCAACATAGACTATGGCATTAAGTATTTTCTCAGTCTAAATTGTACCTGAACAATCTTAAATTTCACCCAAAAGCAGTTTATCCAACCATCAAAAAGTTTATCACATAGAGCTTTTCTTCACAGTCCACCAAAACCAATATTCATTTAAAAAAAAAAAAAAAAAAAAAATCCTGAAAGGTCAGTATTATGCATATATTTTACAGTGAGAAGCTGGGCAGTCTTGCCTCCGACAGACTGCAGGAAGCCTGAGGAACATGATAATGTTTGCCAGGGATGCAATGCAGCGAACAGCTCAACATATAGAAAATAAAGTTTCACAACAGCTTCTGCAAGGCAAATTTTTAGATAAGATGCTGATTTTTTTTTTTTTTAATTATTTTTAATTAGGACATTTTCTATATCACACAGACTTTTCAGCACATCTTCAATAAGCATCGTGAATGTGTCAGAACTTAAGTTTATCTCACTATCTGTGATAAATTCTGCATCCTCAGTTTCCTTTGCCTGCCAATAAGCACAAATGCGCTTTCACAATGGGCAGCATCTGAAAGGAAATGCCGAGGCTCCTCCCCCTCCTCTAGCCCATGTTTTCACACCAAGAACGTGTGACCACTTTCTGCTGCGGAGGCATCACACTTACGTGGTCCTGGTGCCCATCCTGGTGACACTGCCGGCAGTCACTGCAAGCAAACAGGATACAGTCTGTGTGCACATGCAGCTCACAAACTAGAAGCGTGAAAACAAGAAAACTTCTTTAGGCTGGAAACCTCTGGTTTTTGCAGCTCCTCCTTCCCTCCCTCTCTCCCTCCAAGACTCTCTTCCACTACCTTTTTGCACCGTACTTGCTTTCTTTCATGCTCTTTTCCATTCAGCAAAGACAGGCAATAAAGGACGTTTATCAGCACAGTCCTGGGTGTTGCTCCATTTCCTTTGTGTTAAAGTGAAGCAGCAAGTATAACGAAAGGCTGAACTAATTTTGCTCGTAAGCACTTGCCATATTTCCTCCAATACAGCATGTTAGATTTGTAACAACTGTTTGGCTTACTACAGCTTTGTCTCACAGTTTCACAGGAACCGCTGCCTACTCAAATATAGCTGTGCCTGAAGTCTACTTCGATTTCATGAAATCCAAAACAACCTGAATGTTAGAAGCACTAGCAGAAAGCTCTTCTACATCCAAATACCATCAAGTCTTGAGTGTAAAGTAATAGTCTTCCTGAAGCAATACTCCATTCCTCTTACAAACCCTTTTCCAAACCCTACTGCAGAGCAAGCAGGCACTTCATGAGTGGGTTCAAAAGAGCAGACACTTTGCTGCTACCTCGCCCATTCTTTATGTCCCTGGCGCTGTCAGAAGCACAAGGAAACGAGAGACAAGTTCGAGTCCCCAGGCCCAGCAAAGCACGGGACATGCCTGCCAAAACAGCAGCGAGGCGGTAGCGCACCCCTCCTGCTCACAGTGAGGACTCCTGCCTCACTCACGGTCCCCAAAAAAACCACCCTAAAACAAACAAACAAAACCCAACAAACACCAAACCAACACCAACTAAAATATGTCAATACCTAGCTTCACCACTGCAAGAGTTAGGAAAATTTTCTATGGACCACACAGACAGGAATAGATGAAAAAGATCCTCCCCCAGCTGCTTGTGTATACAAGTACTCTGGGAAGGCATCCGATTTTTTGTTGAGTACATTAAAATAAGACACAACATAAAATTCTTCAAATATTATTTTCTGTTCTGCTCTAACAGGTTATTGCTTCAAGCACATCACAAAAATTTGAAGACTGTAAACTGAAAATTGGGAGGTGGCAACTACACACATTATCTGAAAGCATGTTTAAAACAGTCTTACATTACATAGAGAAAAATACTTTATTTTGAAATCACTCTTTGGGCTCTAGAAAAGGCCATCAGCACTAACACTGTCTTATTCTAACCCTGCAGAAGACCATGATCACACCAAAGCAAAGCCTGTTTTAACAGGGCTTACTAAGTCAGCTACAAGCTTTCACATACAGCTCCCCATACTGCGTGTCCTCACTGAGCTGAAGAACTTCTGTATGAGATGTGACACAGTCCCTCCTCTGCTCACATTTCTCCATATTCACAGACATAACAGGAGTATTTTACAGGGTTGCCAATTCAGCTACGAGACAAGCTAGATGCTTTGAGTTATATCCTCACTAATGGTAAAAGTTTCTATAGACCGAATTATGGGTTCAAGCAGTCAACAAAAGCATTGGGGTTTTTATCATTACTTCTGCTAACACAGGCACACGCTGCCCTTTGCTGTATTTTGTAAGAGCACAGAAAGTTTTTTTTCGGAAAAAATCTCTCTCTAAAACAATCAGTAACTGTCAGCAGCATTTGGAGTCCAAATATTGTAATTTCTGCTGATGAAGCGTAGGTACTTGTCTCACCAGGGGTTAACGTACATGCATGCTTATTTCTGAGAACAGATGCCCCACCATGCACCCACAGCATTTAGAACTTGCCTGAAAATTTTCAATTTCCTTTCAGGAAAATTTGTTCTATTGTAAGATGTGAGGAGTACAAACCAAGTTATTTAAATTATTTTAAAAGTACATCTAATGATGTCAAGCATTTGCTTAGAAAAGGTATTTTCATCTTAACCCTCTTTTCTATTTAATTATGGCATAGATTTAAGGAAAAATTCTTTAAATTTCAGTATCAGAAGACAACATCATAACCAACAGTAGACTTGTACTATTAAGATAAGTCATTAGAAGTAAGAAAAAAATAAAGTTCAACATCTCTACCTGGATTTTAAAGCTCTACAGCTTAAAACAAATTCTGAGATTATTTTTTAAGAGTCAAGGAAGAATCTTGTGCACTGTACGAACCTTAACTGTCTTTTTTTAGCTCCATATTGGAAAAGTATCAGAGGAACAAGTTGTAGACTTACTGGTATTCAGAAAACAGGATACCTAACAAGTCACACTACACAAAACAAGAAAACTGTTTAATCCATATGAGGAGTGTAATTCAGAACCTTCACTGAACCAGAAAAGATATAAAATGTCTGGGCATTTGTAGTAACTAAATATAAAAGCAATTTCACATGTTTCTTGTTTAAGAACACTTAAATGGAAGTGCCTGAAAAGATAAATATTCCCTTGCAATGGATACAACACTAATACAGAAGAATTAAGAGAGTAAGAACATGAAAGAGAAATTTCGAAAGCTTCAACTAAAATAGATCACTTAAGCTATTTTCAAGAGTTTAAGAGAACACAGCTATCAAAAATTTTCTTCTGAAATCCTTTTTCTCATGCCACACAAGTTCTGAGGCTTATTATGACAGATCATCAGAAAAGACTGTCTGGTATCTATAGCTCTTTGACCATGCCACCGTATCATCCAACTCACATGTAACTATATTAAGTGACAGATTCCCACTGGTCAGAAGAACATAGTTTAGATTCATTGTGCAACTCACCAGACAAAGCAGAAACAAAACCACTGCACCATTAAAAGTCTAAATGCCCTAATCAAAGAGAAGTGTTTCCGCTACTCATACACATAGGCAATCATATTAAATAAGACATTATATTTAGCACAATAGCAATTTCAAAAGCATCTCAAATCCCTACAGAATTGGTTCTTCTTTCAGTAAACTATCCTTTTTTTTGAACAGTTTACAAGTAATATTTCTTTAAAATACTAAATTCTATTCAACCTCACAATATAAACTGATAATAAATACTAGATATTCAAGACAGGGGAAACAAGGGAAAATTAAGGAGTTGCCCCACGTCAAAATCAGTCAAGTACTGATGCCAACATATATTTCAAATAAAAATTATGGTGTTTAGGTGATTTCTTTAATTATTGTTTTTTCACAGAATCCATGTCAGAACTCAGAGCAGTGCTATTTTGACAGATAATATTTTCAAATAGTTTTCAGTTGAAGGCACCTCATGCCTATTACAATCAACAGATATCTGAGACCAGTAACACTAAAAAGTTATATCCCATTCTTTTGAAGAAAGGGGGAGGTTTTAGAAACATGAATACCTGATGATCCCCTGTACCAAAAGCTTCCACTGGAAACAGAAATAAATTACCTCAGCAGGAGAAGTCTTTCTTTTGCCATAATACCCTCTCATTCATTGCACATCTGGGGCATGGATTCATTGCACACCATCAACACCAAGAAGTAAATTGGAGGAAAGATAAAGAGCAAGGTTTGACAAAGACTGTGGTTTACTGAATGTTACTGATTTATTATTCCTTGATTTGACATACACATTTCCATGATCAATGAATAGATGATAAACAACCCAAAAATCTCTCAAACACCGTGAGTTCATATGTGCATGTGTATACACACATACTTTCAAGGTATGCAATGTAAGCAAAGTGTACACTACCCTCTAACACATAGATGCCTAAACGAGAAAGGTTTTCTACGTTACCTTCGCATCGAAGGGCAGGTGACTCTAGTGACTTTCTGCACACAGTGCAAAACTTTCTTTTGTAATGTCCTGGAGACCCAAAACAGTGTGCAACTGGAACCTGCCAATGAAGAATGCATAAGATATCATCAGCCACAGCGTTCACAGTGCCAGTTACAATTCACAGAAACTGCTTTATCTTGCAAGACAGAACAGTATATAT
Source organism: Strigops habroptila (assembly GCF_004027225.2). Classification (NCBI taxonomy): domain Eukaryota; kingdom Metazoa; phylum Chordata; class Aves; order Psittaciformes; family Psittacidae; genus Strigops; species Strigops habroptila. The sequence goes on along the minus strand of NC_044302.2, from coordinate 42,206,357 downwards.
ACAATGTAAACTAACTAAACCTGAAAATGAATATACAGGCATATCATCCTTTAAAAACAAACTAACTAACCAACACCTCCCCCCCAAAATGTATTTTAAATGCTTAATACTTTATTTTAAATAATAATTTTTAAAAGTCTGTTTAAAATTCTTGGGGTTTAATATGTAATGTATATATTTTTAAGTGCTGGTCAGCTTCTTGATGATTCACAGTGCCATGAATCCAGAGGTTTCCTTTGGGTTCAGTGCTCTGAGACTTACTTGGAATCACAGTTCCTCTCCTAAGTATTCTTAATTGAATCAAGGATGATTAAAGGGTTGCATGTGTACACAAAATACCCTAAAGACACACTCAAGACAATCTGTAAAAGTTCAGTGCTGCCACAGTCAGACTGTATCTTTCACCTCAGCCAACTTGCTGATCAGGACAAAAGCAATGGTCTCCCCCATGCCGCGTCCTAAACAATCCTGTACTTCAAGAATGCACAATGAAGTAAGTGAGATTAAGTCTGCCAGATGTAACACAAGGACAAAGGAACATTGCTGAAAGTTTAATCAAGAAAAATCACTAACACCCAACTGCAAAGCATGTGGTTCCTGTAGTCCTCCTTAGGATTAATCTTTGGGAGGTAAAAAAGAATGAAGAGAGGTACAAAATATGCCTGTGTTATCAGACATGGAGAAGATCACTCAGAGCAGTTGACCAATCATGCAGAGTCACCAGCTCATTTCCCCAGCAGACTTGTGTTGTCTGGAAGAACCGTTGGTACCCAACTGATCAGGAAACTGCCTGTCTAGATCCCAGGATCCTCACCATGTTCGGCTGCCAACCAACCTACCAAAACATCCTTGCCTCCAAAATCTTTGAACTTTTACTTTATGTACGAGTTTGGTATTTACCCCAAAACTTTGGGGTCCATCTCCTACTCCTAGCAACCCAATCAGAAATTTCCATCTCTGCAGCCCTCCAACTCTGACTGACTGACACAAAGTTCATGGCTGGCTTGCATTATTTAATTTTATTCTTTTTAACCAGAGTACTCTAGTCATATAATACAAGTTTATAAAAAGAATATGTATCTCTTGGGGGGTGAGGGGGGGGTGTACTGGAGAGCCTGGGGAACTTAACTGAATTGTCTCAGATTAAGTTCAAGGCTCATGATCCCTAACCACTTTTCTTGCACTTTCATGCTACTTCTTCAGATGAAAGGAAAAAACAGACCTCGCTGTACAGTAACATACAGGTTAGCTGGCTCAGCTATTCTGGAGGTGAAGTGCCACAGCTGTTTTCTCACTCTAGCAACTCCAAAAATAAGAGAGAAGTGCAATTCCCAGCTTGGTGGGGGAAGGCCACTTGCCTAAAATTCATCCCACACGATGAGTTCAAGTGCAGAAAGAGATAATGAGAATGGCTATGTGCACACAGCCCCAGCCAGACACAGCAATTGTGAGGAGTACTAAAAAGCCCTAGTGATACTTTTTTCAGGAAAGCTTTTCTGCACATCCCAGCCTGCATTCAGTTTTCAAGCATCATCTTCAAGTCATCTGCCTGCCCTACTCCCACCACAGCGCAGCCAGCCATCCCCTCTTGAGATCAGACACAGAGAAGACCTTCTTTAGCTCTAGAGAGGGGAATAACCTGCTCTGGACACTGAGCATGAGTACCCGACCCACTCAACAACCTGTGTTTGAAACATAGAGAACTCTTCTTTCCCTGGCCATGAGTTTGGCTATTTTATCTTACACCTGGCATGAAAATGCAGGCTTTCTGTTATTGTCACAGAAAGACTCTGCTGAAGAAAAAGGACACTGTAGATGAAAGGATCAAAGTAGAGTTTTGTGAAAACCTGTGTTTATTTTGGGAAGGACTGAGAAAGGACTGGAAGGAGTCAGACTTACTCATGGTCTGACTGTACTTATCTAGAAGACACAAGGGAAGGAGACCAAGTCTAAATTCTGCAGTCATTCAGACCCTGGTGGCAATCCTCTGAAGTCTCAAGTCACTGCCAAAAAGAAGAGAATAACGGGATGATTGAAATGTTGAGTGGGAAGAAAAAAAAGGGGGTAAACCAGAGAAAAGATCTGATCCTTCAACATCTTCCTTTCAGAAGCAAGCCAAAGAAACTTTGTTTATTATGATTGGTCTAATTGCCTTAGAAGGCACAAGAGCCTGGTGGAAGAGCACTGCAGAGCCTGGTGGAAAACTGAATGGGAATAAGATGGAAGAGGAAAAATGGTAAGGAGCAAATATAACATAACAAACTCATCAATCATATCACGTTTACCCCAGCAGCTACCTACATTTCTTTTGCTGCTGAACAACAAAAGAAGGGTTCTTAGTACCCAGTAGATTGAAAAAAAAAAAAAAAAAAAAAAAAAGAAAACTCAGACCAGGAAAGCCAGAGAAGCAGCATGTGAGAATATGAAATGTTACATATTATTCTCTAGTTCAGATCCATTTGTATAAGTACAGCAAAGACACGTAAGGTGGCCTACAGAGAGAAAATTAATAATTGATGAGAGTTTAAAACTGCCTTTCCAGTACAGCTACTTAAATTACTTTATGCTAACCACTAAAATTGATTTCTGAAGAAAAAGACAGAAAATTTCTGCTAGTAATACCATTAAATAACATCTAAGTGCCCCTAGAGTATTGATCAGAAGCACATCGACAGAAAGTATAGTGGTAACACTCCAGCATAAGCTCCAGAATGACTCTGCGCTCATGGACAAGATACTCCTAGTTCCTATCTTATTTCCTGCCACCATTAGAAAACTCAGGGCGTTACAGAATGTAACAGATTTCCGTAAAAGTTCATATCAGCCTGTAATGAAATTTGATCCTACAGAAACCTAAAACTTAGAATCCAACCCCTTCAGTGCAATCTGCAAGTGCGTACCAGTTCTAAATCATATAGAAAATCCAGCAATGAACTGCTCTTAACATCCACACTTGGGAAAAGAAACAACATAATTGTTTTCTTTTGGTAGTGCCTTTTAAAATTGTCCCTCACCCTGAAATGCCACAGGGTATCAAACACGTGGCCAACAGCAGATCATAAATTTAAGTGCTCGTCCACTAAGGTGGAATCACGATGTGCAAAGCAGCTAAGCTACCACCTAAACCTTCTGGTTTGTGGATGGAGTCAGGTCAGGCCCAGTCTTACTGGTCAGCAATAGCCTGTATACCTCAACAGGGAAAAACAAGCTCTGGAAGGTCTATTCTTCATGCAGCTGCTGCTGCTTTTTTACCAACTCAGGCAGAAGAAAGATTTAGCTTGAATCTGGAGCCAAAGACTTCCAGGTTCAAAAGGAAAGAGAGGAATACATATATATTCAAATGACAGAGTGACAGCTTGGAAGGTGTCCCTGCCCATGGCACAGGGCTGGAACTAGATGATTTTTTAAGGTCCCTTCCAACCCAAACCATTATATGAGTCTATGAGCTGCTGTCTTGGGCAATCTTAAAAAAAGAATAATGTACTAAAAACTTTTCCTAGGCCTGTGTCTACATATTTTGCCCATGTATCTCCTTCTCAATCGCATCAGAGAGACTCGAGCTTGGCAGGACTTTGTAAAACACATTGGACAGTCTGAGGAAGCAGGGCTGCAGGACCTACAGCACTGTGGGGCTAATCACCTTGCAAGTAGGAAAGGGCACATAGAAATAAGGATACAAACTCTCACAGCAGACTCTAAAGGTTGAGCAAAAGGAATTTAACTTAAGGTCACTAGTGTTCTGTTCAAAAACACTGAGGCATTTTAAGCATACGCACAACCCGCTTGCAAGCAACCATTCTCATGAAATACCCACAAGAGCAACCACACGGGCTCTCAACATAAGGCCAAAACAAATGCTGATACAAATTTAAATGGTGTTTCTGAAATAAGAACATCTTCTATGGATTCTGATGTTTCCAGTGCAAAAGTACTTCCTTACCTAATGTTCCTAAAGTCCACTCTGACACAAAAACCTTTGCTCTAGAGATGTAGATACGGTGATGACATCTGAATACACCCCATGATTATTCTGTCCAGGTTAATCAAGGGTCTAGACCACACCCTCTTCTCTGAGAGAAGCTAACAACTCTGTGATTCAAGTTTTCCCAGTATTGACATATTTTCAATTGCTTATTACTCAGTAATCACAAAGAGCCCTTTTATTTGCTTGAAACCTCTCTGCTTTAGTAGCAACACATTTCTGCAACTTAAATACACTGCATGCACCTGAGTAGAAACTCTATTTCTACTTTTTCCTTTAAGGGACAAGGTCTGTCAATTACTCGTCAGTTGTGTCCAAACTGACATTCTTCCTCTGAGCACTTGATATATCACTTGCTGTTAAAAAGCAGCTTTAAGCACACATTCCATATGGAAATTCTGAAATTAGATAAGAATAGAAAGTTAAATGGTGTCTCAATATACTACCGGACAGAAGGGATGAGAAAATCAAACATTTAGTTATCAAAATTTTAATTGGGGCTAATGCAAGGAAATAATGCACACATCCATATGCGACCTCCCTATATCCAGGAATGTTTTTCTCCATCCTACAGATCTCTCTGATATACTATCAGGCTTATCTCCAAGCTCCCAAAAACCCTTTGTGACGGGAACTATACAGTGCATTCAATACCATTTCAAATCAGGAATATCTGATGCTTGTGCTAGTAAGCGAGACTTGTGTAAGAGCTTTCCACTGCACTTACAAATTGCTTGGACTAGAATTTTTGTACTGGAAAAAGAAAGCAATACGTAAAAGACAGTCACTCCTTGCTTTTATTGCTACAGAGGAAATCAATGTCCATCTTTTACCAAGATAAAGATTAAAAATTTAAAGCAACAAACACTGTGACATCCCATACCACTTCTGAACCTGAAGAGTCACTGATACAGCTCGTCTGGGAGTTTGCAGGCTACTAGGCAGTTTGCATCAAGTTTTAATAAAGCATAATAAACTCTCCTGAGTTTATGAACTAGGGATTACTAGCCCTTCCCTTTAACCCTGGGGTTAAAGGGATTATCACTTTGAGGAGGAAAAGGACGAAACCTTGGTGCAGTGCCAAGATTATGAGCAAGCATTGTTACACCTCATTTGGCTTCTCAATTATGCCATGCGACTGGTACACTCCAAGCAACTGCCTTGCTGAAACAACACTGGTAGGGGTCAAGAGATGGACCTCTCGCTGAAGGTGGTCAGGGCTACTCAGCAAGCACCATACAATAGCTGGGGTTGGAAGAGACCTTTACAAGTTGTCTAGTCCAAGCCCCCAGCAATGAGCAGGGACATCTTCCAGTAGATCATGTTGCCCAGAGCCCTGTACAACCTGACTCTGAATGTTTCCAAGCATGGGGCATCTACCACCTCTCTGGGCAGCTTGTGCCAGTGTTCCACCACCCTCATAGTAAACAATTTCTTTCTTGTATCTGACCTGAATCTCCCCTCTTTTAGTTTAAAACCACTATCCCTTGTCCTATCACAACAAACCCTGCTAAAAAGTTCAGCTTGGGATCCATCTGTTGTTAGGCCACCTTGTGAAAAACTCTCACAGCAGCAAAGCCCATTTATCATGAACAAATAAAATGGAGAGAGAACGAACTTTCCCAAACCTGTTTTTATAATATGTAATATAAAAAGGAAAAATATTAAGAATGTATTTTGTGAAACAGATTTAACTCCACCACAACCACCAAAAAGACGTAACAAGAGCAGCAAGATGAAACATCCCTTGATTGATGTACACCAAATACACAGTAACTTGAAGATAAGATGTAACCATAATATGCCAACCAGCTTTTCATTACATTGCATTTCAGCCCGTCTTCTGTGACAGTCTGCTGGGAGAAGCAGTAAAAGTTCAGCAAGCATTCACTGCAGCATTTTTTAGGCTGTGTTGACATAAAACCTCCAACACCTGCAACTACCACCAAGGAATGATTTTCCAAAATTGGATTCTGATTTTTTTCTCCCTAACCTCTCCAGAACTCCCACCCAGTCCAACAACATCAAATTCTCCTTCCCTGCTTGCCAAGTTCTTTCCCTATTGTGAAAACATCTATGAGCCATTTGCAAGAACATTCCTTAAAAGCTAACTCTCTGAGGCAGTCACACAAAAATCCAACAGACATTTGTGACAGCTGAATGAGACTGGATTTATTATTCCAAGGCAAGTGAAGCAATAACCAAACCTTGATGCTCTTTGTCTTGCACTTTGTTGGACCTTCCCATTGCTTCTTGGGCAGGGAAAGAAAGTAAACAAAAGAGAGGTTGTGTCGCAGTACAGAAGTCCTTCAGCTGCAGAAAAATGATATGCTGCTACTGCGCATACAAAGCATGAAGTGTCCGATACAGAGCAGATTATCAGAGGGGATCAGAGGGACTTACCCCAACCCAAAGTATCCTTTTTTCCTCTCATCCATTTTCAGTTCATGAGGAACCGACCCAACTAACCACCAGCACATAGCTGAACCCAGCAGGCAGAAGGAGAAACTTAGGTCAGTAGGCAAGGGCAACACCTGCTTGCCCGAGCAGGCACCACGACCTTCTCATTCACTATCACAACCCACAAACACAGGCTACCCACATTCTGAACTACAAAGCCAAGTTTTGGTTTTAGCATAGAAAGCTCCAGGCAAAGCTGATGACCTAAAAGAGCAGTTTTTCATTCTAGACAACTGGGCTTTAACAACGAAAGCACAGAAGAAAGTGTCATGAGTAGCCCATCAACCTTTCTTGAAGTGGAAATGTTTAGAAACCATTATAGCAATGCACCAACACAAAAAGGAGGAAAAACAAGCACAGCAAATGCCTAACTTCATTAAAGCCACTTGTAATATACTCTCATTTCCATTTAGTTTTCAAAGAACAGGTATATAGAAAATACACACACACTTGTAATACAGCTTCAATTCCAACCTAACAAGGGAAAATAAAACTTCACACTTCACAGGGAATCAAAGAGGTTTTGTTTTCACTGTTATTTTGGTTTGTGCTGGGTTTTTCAGGAGTGGAGTGTTTTGCCCTTCTCACCACCTCCTTTTTGGTTTTTGGGGTTTTTTTTTGTGGTTTTTATTTTGTTTTTTGTAGACAAGTACCTATGGGAATGTAGGGAAGAGAGTGTTTGAATTCAGACAAGTTGCTGAGACCTTAGCAGTGAAACAAATCATATGCCCTGCAAACCATAAAAGCACCACTTGTTCAGAAGACTGATCCACGAAGTCTTGTTTTGAAACATCGTGACCTGGATCCAGTCTGGAATACTAAACACAAGTGATAATGATCAACAATAGTGCAAAAACATTCTTAGGGCAGCCTTGAGAGAACTTGTCAAGAACGATCTCAGGCTGGATGCAGTCATGGCACGCTTGTGACTCTCTGGGCCTCTTCTTGACCCCGGGAAGGAAACCCTACTCTCAGGAATAAAAGTTTCCATGAAATATCTGCTGAAAAATTATTCTCTGACAGTTTGACTTAGTGTCAAATAACACATGCTCTAATGAGCTTTAACAATTGCCATCTTCCCTAGATGAAATCCAGGGCATTAAAACCAAAAAAATCTCATTTCTGTAATACACTAAATACTGACATCCTAGAAGGAACTATCAGGGAAAAAGTCCCACCAGTGTTTCCTCCTATGTCAGACCTTTTAATAAATAAATAATAAATAATCTGAAAGGAGAACAGGGAGATTAAAAAAAAATAAACTTTCTATACATTCTATGAACTATTATAATTTGCTTTTTGCTCTGTTATGTTTTTTAAGCAAATGCCAAGTTCAATATTTACTTCGAGAGAGCCTGCACGCAAAAGGACATCTCCCATATGGCAGACTTCACTTGCACAGTAGACAAGGATTAATGCAACTTGGATGACCATGTAAAGGACAAGACAGTCCAAAAAGAACAATACAACCCTGTATTTTCAAAACATAATGATTACAGGCTTGACACAGATAACGCAGAAGACGCTTTGCAGCTGAATACAGCAACACTGAGCTCCAAACAGCTTTGAGGGCTGATAACACCATTCAGATAAAAGAAATTCTACTGTGCAGGAGTCATAGTTACATTTTATGTGTAAACAATAAACAGTTAGATAAAATTCACATGTTCAGGCAGGTAGAGAATGAGGACTGGCAAAGGAACTACACTGTCATCCACTACTGATGGAAGTGGAAACACTAAAGTTTAAATGCTAGATATTTTTTACCACGCAAAAGCAAATACACAAATACTATTTTGAACTATGAATTAAAGTTAAAGCAAATTCACAAAAGAAGCAGTCACAAAAGCTTACAACTGTGACATTGTGAGTTAAATGAATGTTTCCCATTTGGATTTTTACCATCCCACCAAAGGCCCTTGCAAAGACATCTATATCATCCGACTTACCACTCCTTTTCCCATGCTGTAGTGACTGATGGCTCGTTCTTAGTAATAGCATTTCTCACTATCTACATGTCCTGTGCCACGGGTTCTAAGACTTAGAGCAATATTTATTACCATTTCACTGGCAACTGTTATATCAGATACCTTTTTGCCACCTAAGTTATACCTCTCAAGATGAAAAGTATGTGGGGAAGATGAAGTGTGCAGCAAAGCCTAATAGCATTATTTTCTAGACAAAGGAAATTTAGTAAAAATGAGTAGCTAATTTCTATCCAGTTTTCTGTAATTTGAGTTACACTTTCCTGTCTCACTCCCAACATAGGTTTCCACAACATAAAGGAACTTATAAAGCTTTTTAGGATACAAAGAAAGGAATCAGCTCCCCTTCACAGGTTCCCAGGTCTACAGAATGTGTTCCCATAAATGTGCCTTTAATCAGCAATGTCTGCAATGCACATGATTCTGCCATGTCTCATTTGGCTTTTGCATATGGCTACTTAAGGTATTTGTAGTGTTTTACTACTTCTCTAATAAGTTTCTCATCGCCTTCCCTTTTTTTGCTTTTCTCTTATCCTTTCCCAAGTGGATAATACACTTTCTTTTTCCTCAATTTAGCTTCTTAATACCTTAGTTGCATCCTATTATCTTCTTTAAATCCAATTTATTTTTCACATCCTTTAAAAGCAATCTCTTAAGCTTCATGTCTTATGAGAGGAAAAAGTCACAGGGCATCTGAAATCAAGTACTTTATTAATTACCCAAATAAATAAATTTGAAATATTACCATCGGTTGAAGCCCTCTGACTTTTTTGCTGTGAAATCCTATGCAGTGACTTTATTCTCTGGACACAACAAACAAGCAAATTATTAAGATGCAGCAATCAATAGAAGTCAAACATAGCCCCTTCACTAGGGGGGCAGAGAAGCTTTAGTATTTTCCCAGTAAGATGAAATCACTGTAAAAAATTTGGTGACTGTACGTACAGAGTTCTTCTTTAGTATGACACACAGTATGGTTTTCTGAGAGCACTGATATCAATCAGTCACCCCACTCCGTTATTGTGAGGCTTCCAGGTAATGACACACAAGTCTTACATACAAGAACATTAAGTAACAGTTAAAGAATGTCAATAACTGTCTCTTCAAAGACAGACTACCCACAGCTCCCCATAGCAGGGACTTTTCAAAGGAAATGTAACTTTGCCTTTGAGCAGCTATAAAAGCCTCAGTAGTGACTAACACAATTGATTTAAGCATTATGTTATTAACAAGCCACCATGGTACTACATCATGTTCATTAGTAATAAATTTGTTCTACTATCCCAAGAAAAAGACAAGGCAGTGTGTGCTTACTCACCCTCACAAGGCTGGGAGCAATACATGAGCATGGTATCTTGATATTCTTGAGGCACTTTTCATGAGACATGAAGTTGCAAACTGCAGAAATAAAATAAGAACCTTGAGCAAGTCTTCACAAGCAAGGGACTTTGTGAAAAAACAAAAAATAATATGGAATCGAATACAGCTACGAACACATCTTTTAAATCATATTTTATCTCCCCTACGTTTGAGAATGTACACGACTGTCACACTTCTTGCTGTGCATAAACTCCAGCTCATTTTGGCTGCGGAAAAGGAAGGAGAGTTTATCCTAATGCACCACAGGACCACAGCAAGTTATGCCCTCCCAGAATCCCTCTCCATCAGCACCAGACTGAGCTCTTAAATTTCAAAAGAGATTTTAAACACTCTGAAGTAAAAAAACCAGCTCTTTGATGTAGCCAGAGCAGATAGAGATGTTTGAAAGTGAATTATTCTACAAGCTGGTGCATGTGACAGGAATAAGTGGGAGAAAACAACAGTATTGTTACACACTGAGCATAATGGATGAAGGAGATGAAATTAAAGGTCACTGGTTGCATGCAGCTTTGAAAGCCAAGAACAACTAATTATCTCTTTCACTGTGGAAGCAACAGGTTTAGAATTCCACCCAAGCTCCACAAAGCATACTTTCAAGCAAGACAGTGTTTGAAAAAAATAATTTCTCATGGGGGTGATATTTTCCACAGCTTCTTACCATAGATTTACATGATGTTAAGCTGTGCAAAGAAAACAAGGGATTCTTTATTTCATTCCCACCACCTCGCATTAATTAGGAACTTGTAACACATGCTGCTATATCTTTAGAGTCCTCCTTCTTTCAGAATGACTCTCTTACTGTTTCAAGCGTGAAGCCTTACACAGATGCTTAAGACCTCTGCCAGTGCCTGGGCAGAAGATCACTTGCCAGCAGTAACTGTTGCTGTACACAGGAGGTTTTCCCACATCTTTGCTTTTCAGAAGCACACCTACCACCTCCTAAGTTTCACCAGCAACTGAAAAAACATGCATTTCAAGCGTCCCAGCTGCAGCCCACTGCCATTACTGAATGCATGTGCTAGTGACATCAAAACCAGGCAATTTTCTCCGTCTTCCCTTCTCCAGCTCAGTGACTTCTGGTTTCACATCCCTGCTTCTCCCATGGCAACTCAAGCACTAAAATCCAAGTCCACTTCTCTATGTGGCTTACTGCCAGACCATGCAAGGTAACCTTTCCTTTTGGTGGCACAAAAAGAAGGATGACCCCTTTCACACTGGCACTCATCTTAATGTGAGCAGTAAGCAGACGTGTGTTTTTCATTAGCCTGCAAGTCAGAAAAAGAAGCAGCACTGCAAGTCACTACTGCATACGAAGATGTTATTCATCACCCATGGTGTAACACAGTTATTACTGCACTGATTAAAGAAAATAGGAATGGAGCAAATCCAAACCTTTTACTGGCTGCTACTAAGTGTGATGCACATCTTTAAGGTTGATAGGGTTCCTCACTAAATGGGTAAAAACAGTTAACAAAAGGATGATAATGCAGATTCTGAGAGCTGCAAAGGCAGATGTCCAACATGTTTGGAGGTGGTCGCTATGTAGGAAGAAGCACAGAGCCCGTCAGCATAGAGGAGACCAAAGAGAACAAGTGATTGCCTGGGCAGAGGAAAGATGCATCTTCTACTCTAAAAAATAGGTACAAGCCCACACAGTGAACTGGTGAATTCTTACCACACTTATGTACGTTATCACAACATGGATGTAGATGGACATGGCCTACTCTCTCCTCAGGTCGCCACAACATTTCTGACAACTGACACTTTTAGGAGAGTCAGCTGGTTGCTGTAAGAGCAGGTCTGCAAAGGCTGCAGGAGAATACCTACCTGCCCATTACCAGCTAGTTTGCAATCTACCACATATGCCCTGCCACTGCCAGAAGGCATCTGCCCAAGCCATTTGTTTAGGCAGCCTCTTCACTGCCTCAGAGGTGCTACCTGAAGCTCAGCTGAACCTGGCTAGGTGAGGGGGACTGCAGGCAGAAACATGGTGACAAAGGCTCCCATGGCTCCAACCCACAACTGGTGACAATATGAAGCTTCAAATATAAACAGGCAACTGTGAAGAACTTCATAAAGGAGAGCTAGTCAAGGAGAAAGCATCAGTGACTAATGAAATCCAGTGAAATGGCACTGCTTTCCCTTGTTTTTCTGGTTCACAAGCGGGCAGACCGAAAGGAAAGAACAGAGCAATGTGCTGCATATTGCTCCCAGAAATTCTATGATCTGCAGAAGCAGCAGGCAATTTAAGTCCACACGACAAGCATCTCCAAGTGGCTACTCGCTTTTATTTCAAGTGCACACACAGTAACTCAATACACAAGTTAACCAAGCCCTCCACAAACACCTCTGGGAATTCAGAGAAATGGCCATCAGGCACCACAGGACTGCTCCACATCTGGCATGAGGCATGGCTTTACAGCAGTTTCTGCCCATAAGCCTTCAGTTCCCAGGACACATTTTGCTTGACTTGGTGATTTAAACAGCTGAAAGGACACCCAGTCCTGAACAAAATCCTACGTGTTGAAAATTAGTTTTGTTTCCTCTTTGAGGAAATACTTACCATAATTCAGTTTTGCTGGTTTTCAAACATAAATTCATTTGTAATTTTGTATTTTAACATGTTAGTCTACTTTTTTTAACTTTAAGAACTGTATTTCTAAAGTAGAGCTACCAAGTTGGTCTCCAAGGAGGATCATGGAATGTCAACACAAAGACCAAAATAGATTTGATCCTCTCCTGGAAGTGTGATCAGTTTAACACACAACTCACTGTGGACCTATACACATGTGTGGTTTTTTGACAGTTCTACAGTGGGCACCTGTTTTCCTAGACGCACCATTACAACTCTAACTTCACCTTTCGCCTGATCTGTAAAAGCTGACTCAAGGCTCATCAACCTGTAAAAGTATCTGTCCCCCGCTTCATACACATCACTTTACATTCATCAACATTAGGCAGTAAGATGGTAGATTAAAATTAATTCACTTAAAAAGATTTGTCTGCAATCCTCAGCAGCTGATGTCCAACATGAACTCTCAGCTCCCTACTGGCCCTTTGCGTGGGCTGTTAACAGGACAGTTGAGTAGCATACACCCTACTAAGGTCTCTGCCTCAACTCCACCTGCAACCTCGATTGAGTTCATTGCTTCCCTCTGTTGCTTTTGTCTGCAACTCAAACCTAGGCCTGCAGTCAGTGTGGTTTTATTTTAGCATTTCACACATCGTGAATGCCAACTTTCAGTTCTGGAGGGAAACTCCCATGTACAGCACCCTCAGTTATGTCTGTCTTCTGCTAAGATGCTCAGAAAACAAGACAAAAAATAAAGGCTGTGGTTATGGTTAGCGACTGACTCTGGCACTGGACCACCCTTTGGGTGGCCAGGGGAATGCTGCCTACGTTTTCTTGAGCACATGGAAACTGTACAGGACAAAAAACCTCCAACCTTCTACACGACAGGTGTCTGCAAATATTGTAAGTGTATAGATGTTGCCTACCCAAATGTGCCAACCTTGAAAGGTTATCTTTATAAAAAGATGGAACACAGTAGATGCAGAAATACGGAGTCCTCATGAGGTATCTGAAGTGCAACTTTATTCCTCCTACCCTGAACTGGAATGTGCCTTTGCACTCTGCACATATTTTTAGGTTAAAAATTTGAAGTATTCATTTCAGCAATTAAACAGATTTATAAATAGCTTCCTGGACCACATGCAGGTGGTACAATTACATTCTCCCCATCTCCAGCTTTACAGCAACTTCCATTCTTCATCATAAACCTGCACACCCCAAGATTCTCTCTCCTCCTTGTTCACATTACAAGCTTCAACTCATTACTGCATTTTATGTGTCAAATAAAACTCATTTGTATTCAAATTTTTCTTTTTCCATCTGAACAAATCCCAGCTGCTTCTTCTGCAACATTTTCTGCCTGTTGAAGCTGGGCAGATCTCTGAAAAACCAGGTCCATGTCCCTTAATGCTTCCCACCACACGTTTCCAGAATTAACAGTGGAAAGACTTCAAAAGGCCACAAGTTTAATTGCCCCTAGAGAGGAGCAATTGTTTGAAGAGAAGGGGGACATGAAAAATCCAGCTCCTTACTGGTGGCAAAAGGATAAGATCACAGATGTGTACCTTGTGATAACTTTGGTCAGAGCCCGCATTGCTAGTGGATAAATCCAAGAACCACCAGTCTCCTGGCTGCAAACTCCAGGGTGGTGAGCACCCGGAGTATGACCCTGATGCTGTTTCTCCAGGGTACTGTTGGGGTTACGTGGGCTCCTTGGAAAGGTGACAGCACAGGCACTTTTTTCATTACCACATGCCTGGTGCAACAGACAACCAACCCCGGCAAGAAATCAGAGCCATCAAGTTTAGCAGCAGTCTCAGGGCCAGCACAAAGTGCACTTTCAAAGCCTTGTGCTTCATAGCAAACGTGACTATGTTTCAAATGCAGCAGGTACTACAGAAAGAATAACAGCTCATCCGTTTACTCCAGAGGGGTAATTAATTTTATCAGGGTGAATTTTTCAATTCCTTTGCAATACTTTCAGTAATTTTCATTTTCATTAACTCCAGTAGAGAGCATTAGAGTGCAGTACATCTGAGTACGTAGTCTGAAGAGTTAAGGTCAGGCTCTCATGTTGTGAAACAGCAGGACTTCTTTCAGCTTGCTAAAGCACAACAGTTTACAGAAGCCAAGATTCTTTTACTTTAAATCAATACACTAGATCATAAATTACACCATGTAACATACATCTTGTTTTTATCAAACTGAAAGAATAAATTAGGGGTAAATTATACCCTCAAAAACATTCCCAGGCTTCCTGTAAAGTTTAGTCATGAGAAGAGATTTACATTAGTACTTCTAGAAACATAAATATTTCTCTTAAACGGACACAATTACTACATATCTAATATAATCCATATACAAATATAATCCATATGACACCAACTTACACAAGGCATCAACAACAGAGAACAAGAGGGAGTATTTAAACTTTCCTATGCTACATCATGCCAGCATGGCAACCTGTTCTGTAGTTAGAGGCATTTCCTCTCCCCAAAGTCAGAGCTATTCTTCAGAATACAAAAGTTCCTCAGCATTACGAAACGTTTGCTACATCAGACACCAAGCCCGAGAATGTTACAACTTCAGCAATTAACAGAAAAGCCTTGGCATTTATCAAAACAAATGACTGTGAAAATTCAGAGGTCTCGCATCATTTGCTCCTGAGAAGACACCTGCTGGGAAGGAAGAGATGAGGACATTACTAAGCTCAAACCATGTGGGAAGCATTGGGATTTCCACCGTTTTCTTCTCAGATCTGTAAACCAAAACTCATTCCAAGCAGAAAGACAAGAGTAGTAACAACCCTGCTCAACTGATGTCAATCATTCACATTATAGTTTAGACAGTGTGCTATTTCTGTGCCACATACACTGTCAAAATAATCTCTACAAGAATATTTACTACTTTGGGCACAAATCTCAGCATGTCCCAGAGATAACTGTAATGAAAGCACATAGGTAACACCTTACCTTTTTTTACAGAAAGCTGGGCAGCAACTGACCTCAAGAGCTCAGGTAGTCTGTCCTGAAAGGAGGACAAAAGGTGGGGACGAAAGGTGGGGGGGGGGGGGGGAGAGGAGAAAGGGGAGGGGAATGGGGGATAAAGAGGAAGGAAGTGGGGAGAGGGAAGATCATGCTCATTAAGTGAAAAAAATCTTTTTTAATGTTTTTTGGATTGGTGGTGGGTTTTTTTTAAGAGCACTGGCAATCACTGCTAGACTAAGTGAAAACAAGGTGTCCTCTTATTATCCCTCTTACTAATGAAAGGATGCAAACATTTGTTCAGTCCAGCCGCTTTACCCAGAGTTACCCTGAAACACAGCAGGACCCTTTGCCTTCTGGGGATCGCCAAACCAAACTGCTTTAGTCCAGGTCCTGGAAAGACTTCCAAAATTCCCGTTCTGATTGCCAGCACTCGTAGAGATGTCTTAGCTTCCACCTTGGTTCTGCCAGAGCTCACAGTCATGAAACAGCAGCAGTGTTTTATAAAGAGGCTGGTTATGAGTGCTTGGAGAAGGAAGATGGGTACCTAAAAGCTGAACATGGAAGAATCAGCTTTCTCAAATTAGTTTAATGAAAGTACACCTAGGCACACCATGGCAAGGATGCTCAGTGCAGAAGGCATAGCTATTGCAGCGTGCCCCAAAGACAGAAGGAGGAAGGACAACTGCCTATGGATGGACAGAGCAAAACAAACACCACATCTAGCAAAGCCAGGGAGTAAACCAAAGCTTCAAAGCTGTTATGCAAGACAACAATAACAGTCTCTACTTTCCAAACAATGAATCAGTGGGACTTAAAGGGCATATCAGCACCAAGAGAATTCAGGCCAAGTCAGTCTAACACTATCAAAACAAAGTTTTATTTTGGTCAAAACTAAGTAGATTATTTCCTCCTCTCTTCTGCTCCTCCATAGCATGTGACTGACATGACACAAGCCAACATATGAGGCTTGATCTTAGAGTGCCTCTGCCCTTTAGGGGCTTTTTCACTCACTTCTGAAGTCCTGCAAGCAGGCTATTTAGTTCAGCAGGACTGCCTTTGCCTTCACTGGAGAGATCCATTGATAATTAGAAGACAATAGCTTTGAGGAAATACCCACAGGCTAAGTAGTCATACATTGGAGAAAAATACTTTTAATCTCAATGTTTTAAAATTATTATATAAAACACACTGTTATCAAACTGCTTATGCAGGCAGGACCATTCAAACTGGTAGAGATGCTATTTTCATGAGTAACTTAAAAGCAATGCTCTCCTTTCACTTGAAGTTTGTGGGACTTAACTTTAACATTTGCTACACAGCTTTGAGCCCCTTTTCCATTGTAGCAGCTTGCCAACACAAGACACACTTAGCTTTTTTGTTTAGAACCGTGACCACAGGCCAGCCTGAATACTGTGACTATTCACTGAAAGGAATGCTGGACACAGTACATGGACCTTGCCAGCTTATTTCCCAATTCAGCAGAAACATGCAAAGACCTGTGTGCAATACTGGTGTGCTCTCTCAGACAAAAACACAACCTAGTTTAAGTTTAGAAGTCTGTGGTGCAATGCTTGCTAAATGTCACCAGGAAAGCTGTCACTAGAAGCTTTGATCTTTCCAAAACATTTCAAACAAGAGCAAGACAGGAATGGAAAAATTTCTGACAGCTTTAATAAGTGAGGCATCAAAACCACGCTCCTCTCTCACTGCCGTGAGAAACCTTGGGCCTTTAGTGGACTTCAGTGACACTTTGTGGATCTTCCTCCTCCAAAAATCCAGAAGAAATAAGAAACCTGTTAAGGTTTTCCAAATATTTACTGGGTGTCCTTATAGATTATTTGTACTTACTAGGCCCTTTCTCCTTCCAGAACTCTCCGGGCTTGCCAGCTAACCAGCCATACCTGCCTCTGCTTTAAATGGAGATACCAGCATACACCCTGTCTGATAAAAATGCAGTTTTTCCCTGCATAATGTGGATGATATTGTACTTTGTATTTCTAGACTTGTCTACTTGAGAGCAAGCTCTATTTATAGGTATAGATACCCAAAATAATGTTTCTGTAACATCTGAGCTCTGTAATTTCAAGGCAACACATCTGAATTCCTATTAATTTGTATTTCAGATATGCTGTTAGGAAATACAAAAGCAACAAGTGAAGAGAAAACAAGACAAGCTACTGAAAAACAACAGAGTCAAATGAATTCAATTATATACTTGAATCGTCAATCATCACCCATTTGGTTACAACAGGTCTGCTAAAATGTCGTTAGTCTTACAAAGTCCCTGGGCTAAACTAAGAACCTCTCACTCCCTCATCAGCAAGGCTGTAAATATTCTGATGTCTTACGACAAACTCTATCTTGTTTATCCCATTTTCCATGGTACAGTAAGCCCAGAACTGACAAACGAACTAACAGAACTCCACCTGTCAGAAAAACACCCTCCCCATCCTCCCATCACCTGTGAAATGAAGGTGGGCACAGAATTTCAAAGGCATGTGATTTTAGCATGAAGACATGAAGAGCTTTTTCTTCCTCAGACAGATGGAAGATAGCTAGTGCCAAACTTTCATTCAAATCCAGAAGGCACCAGCACCTTCTCTTTTCCTGAGGTTTAGGCCAAAGACAGGACTGTGCCCTGTGACAAGGCACTGGTTCACTGATGGAAATCTAGAAATCTCGAAGAGGGCTACAACATCAGGAGAGAGCTCAGCAACTCATCTCCTGACAGTTTCCCCAGAAAGATCCTCCAGAGCAAGAGGCATTGCACTCACAATGTGGAGTTGCACAAGGAGCCTGGAGGAACACAGTTTTTGCACTCTGTCGATTCAATTTGTCTTTCCACTGCTAAACACACTACTGGTGTGTGTTAGCACACTACAGTGAAGTCTCACCCATGATGCAAAGGCCACAGACCATTGGGATGGCTGTGACTCTCCTTCCAGCAAAGAGGAATCTTAGGGGACTAGCAGGGGTACTCAGTGATCCTGAAGGCAGGAATCCTGAAAAGAAATCATCTCTGAACCACAGAAATCTATCTAAGCCCAAACAATTAAGCACTCTAGTAGCTCTTTTGTACAGGCTAGAGGATGAAGGTTGCCCATGCAAACTAGATGCCAGACCATGGTACACAATCATGGTTTTCTTGCCAGATCTTCCAGACTGCAGCCTTTCCACCACTAGAAAGGGTCAAGCCAGTTTGAAGTCTGACAGAAAACCTCTTATCACCCTCACTGTACCTGCAGTGAAAGCCTACAGCTCCTAACATCTTTGAAGGGAGAAAAAGAGAGGGCACCAACCATACCCAACTCAATTTCAGCAAGATGCCATAGTGGTAAAAAGAAAATCAAGTACCAGATACCACTACAGACAACCCTCTTGAAGACCACTTCAACATCAGCCTTTTCCCCTGACTCTGTCTTAAGCTGGAACCTCTTCTGTCTTCTGCTGCAGATTACCCATGCAGTCAACTGAACAATAACAAACAGTGGCTAGAGCAGAGAGATGCCAGCTCTGCTGCATCTGAAAGGGCAGAGAAACATGTAATGGTTGAAAACAGGAGACTGACAAGGAAGACTGTCCTGGGTTCAGCTACAGCAGGGATTTTTCTCCTTCTTAGTAGCTGGTGCAGTGCTGTGTTTTTTAACTTTCAGCCTGGGAACAACGCTGATAACACCGATGTTTTCAGTTGTTGCTAAGTAATGTTTATTCCAACGAAGGACTTTCTCAGTCTCATGCTTTGCCAGGGAGGAGGGGAAGCCAGGAGGAAACAGAGACAGGACACCTGACCCAAACTGGCCAAAGGGGTATTCCATACCACAGCACGTCATGCCCAGTATATAAACCGGGGGGAGCTACCCGGAAGGCCCAGATCACTGCTCGGGTCGGGCTGGGTATCGGTCGGCGGGTGGTGAGCAATTGTATCCTCTCCCCTTGTTATTTCACTAATCATTATTATCATTGGTGGTAGCAGTAGTGGTTTTGTATTATACCTTAGTTGCGGGACTGCTCTTATCTCAACCCGTGGGAGTTACATTCTTCCGATTCTCCTCCCCATCCCTCCGGGAGCGGGGGGAGGAAGAAGGCGGGGAGTGAGCGAGCGGCTGTGTGGTTCCGAGTTACCGGCTGGGCTCAAACCACAACAGTTCTTTTTGGCACCCAACATGGGGCACGAAGGGTTGAGATAACGACAGATCTGACCAGAGTGTGTCTAATCATATTTGTGATAAGCATTCATTGTTACTACTCGTCACAATGGTGATTATTTGGCTCTCAGACTTGTTGCGCTTGATCTCAGAGTTTCAGCATGTTGTACCTTACTTACAGCCACTATTTGCTGTTTTAGTGTTTATCAGCTGGGGGGCCTGGGCTAAGGTTCTTGTTTCACTGTACTTCATGGTAATGACTTGTAATACAATAGACTCATTGATCATGAAACTGGTCTGGTTTGTGCTTCCAGCGTGGCCATCATCTCTATATATTGGGAGGTATATAATGAAATATTTTAGCAATTGCATATCTTTTTTTTTCTCCTCGGGGGGTCAACTTACGAAGAAGGCATTCTCTTTCACCCCCTGTTCCCCCACCAGCCTGTTTGCAGCAGCAGTTGAGAGTTATGAAGGTTTTGGATGGCCTTTGAATACCCTTGAAACCTGCCTGCTGATTGTGCTGGGGATCAGCATGTTGGCAAACATACGGAGTGTGTTTTACCCACAGCCATCCCGCCTTGAGAACATCCTAATTCGTTTAATCTCGAAAGTTAAGCAGTATTGGGTTCAAATCTGGTCTAGGGTTAGACGACGATACAGGAGGACCACCAAGAGATTTTCCCTGAGGCTGGACAGTCATTAGTGGCAGGGAGTGTGGGATAGTATGGGCAAGTATCTAGCCCAGTGGGCCCCTCCAGTGCTTTGGAACTTCACCACTGAACAAGTGCAACATCCGGAAAAACTAGTAAAACACTTAAACGAGGTGTGCTGTTGTCCTGGCTGTACCAGAGAGGGACATATCATGGCAACGTGCTGGGGCTTGGCCTACGCCTACAGAGCCCTGCTCAACACTATCCAGCACCTTCAAAGGGAAAAAAATGTCTCTGGATCTGATGGCAAAGCAACAGACAACGCAGCTATGCCAACTACAAGCACAGCAGCTACTCAGACCCTGACCACAACAGACAACACAGCTACTCCAAGTACAGCAGCTGCATCAACCCCAGTGACAAGCACAGTAGCTACTCAAACCCGGCAGCAACAGACAATATAGCTACTCCAAGCACCGCAGCTACACCAACCCCAGTGACATGCACAGTAGCTATTCAAACCCCGACAGCAACAGACAATGCAGCTGTTGGTGTTACTCAACTCCCAAGCACAACAGCTGCACCAACCCCAGCAACAGACATTGCAACCACTCCAATCCTAGTGGCAGACACTGCAGCCACTCCAACCACAGTGACAAACACTGCAGCTAAACCAATTGGCCAGTTTGTGACAATGTCTGTTGCCCCTGTAAGCAAAAGCAGACGAGAGGCACAAAGAGCAACCCGCGAATCGAAGAAAGATGAAGACCCAATGCCATTACTACATGCAACAGCATCTGAACAAAAGTTACTACTACGTGGATCAGAGGAAGAGGAAGAAGAAGAAGAGGTCACTTCTCGACCCCGGACCTCAACCGAGCTGCGGAATATGCGAAAAGATTTCACCCGTCTTCCAGGGGAGCACATTGTCACCTGGTTGCTCCGATGCTGGGACAATGGGGCCAACGGTCACGAACTAGAAGGTAGGGAAGCCAAGCAGCTGGGATCACTTGCTAGGGAAGGAGGAATTGACAAAGCGATTGCAAGAAAGAAGCGAGACCTCAGCCTTTGGAGGCAGCTCCTGGCAGCTGTGAAGGAAAGGTTTCCCTACAAAGACGATATTACGAGTCGCTCAGCCAACTGGACCACAATAGAGAAAGGCATCCAGTCCCTGAGGGAATCAGCCATTCTAGAGATGATCTATCGTAGGCCGGATGCCAGGAACACATCCGTAGATCCAGATGAAGTCGAATGTACATGACCCATGTGGCGGAAACTTATATGGAGTGCACCATCATCATATGCCCACTCATTGGCATCAATGACCTGGAATGACGGAATATCACCAACAGTGGATTACCTGATTCGTCAACTCCGAGAGTTCGAAGACAATTTCACCCCTTCCATCATTTCAGCTGTAGAAAAACTGTCCCAGGAGTTCAAACAATTGAGAGACGATTTATCCGATCTATCCAGCTCCCCACGCGTACCAACCCATGTCTCAGCTATTAACAGAAGGCGCCCTACTGCTCGAGAAAGAAAATATAGGAGCTACACGCCACGGGCCACCCTATGGTTTTACCTGCGGGATCACGGAGAAGACATGAGAAAGTGGGATGGAAAACCTACTTCAGCTCTGGAGCAACGGGTGCGTGAACTGAAGAGGAGAACAATGGTCAAGGATGATCCTCCCAGGAAAGCTGCTGCTCCAGTCTCTGGCGAGCAGTTTCCCAGATGGAGTGAAAGAGCTGATTTTACTCCAGCTCCTGTGATAAGGAATACTAATCCCTTTCTACAAGACAGAAGTGGAGAATTTTATGATCACTATTAGAGGGGCCCTGCCTCCAGCCAGGTGGAGGAGAGGGATAATTGGGTTTACTGGACTGTGTGGATCAGATGGCCTGGCACATCAGTCCCACAGAAGTATAAGGCTCTAGTAGATACCACTGCACAGTGTACTCTGATGCCATCAAGGTATCAAGGGGTGGAACCCATTTATATTTCTGGAGTGACAGGAGGATCCCGAGAGTTGACTGTACTGGAGGCTGAAATCAGCCTGACTGGGAGGAAGTGGCAAAAGCACCCCATTGTGACTGGTCCAGGGGCTCCATGCATCCTTGGCATAGACTATCTCAGGAGAGGGTACTTCAAAGACCCAAAAGGGTATAGATGGGCTTTTGGTATCGCTGCCTTGGAGACAGAGGAAATTAAGCAGCTGTCCACCTTGCCCGGTCTCTCAGAGGATCCTTCTGTTGTGGGGTTGCTGAAGGTTGAAGAACAACAAGTGCCAATTGCGACCACAACAGTGCACCGGCGGCAATATCGCACCAACCGAGACTCCTTGATTCCCATCCATAAGCTGATCCGCAGACTGGAGAGCCAAGGAGTGATCAGCAGGACCCGTTCACCCTTTAATAGCCCCGTATGGCCACTGCAAAAGTCTAATGGAGAGTGGAGATTAACAGTAGACTATCGTGGCCTGAACGAAGTCACACCACCATTGAGTGCTGCCCTACCGAACATGCTAGAACTTCAATATGAACTGGAGTCAAAGGCAGCCAAGTGGTATGCCACAATTGACATTGCCAATGCATTTTTCTCAATCCCTTTGGCAGCAGAATGCAGGCCACAGTTTGCTTTCACTTGGAGGGGCGTCCAGTACACTTGGAACCGACTGCCCCAGGGGTGGAAACACAGCCCTACCATCTGCCATGGATTGATCCAGACTGCACTGGAACAGGGGCAAGCTCCAGAACACCTGCAATACATTGATGCCATCATCGTGTGGAGTGATACAGCAGAAGAAGTTTTTGAGAAAGGGAGGAAGATAATCCAAATCCTGCTGAAGGCCGGTTTTGCCATAAAACGGAATAAGGTCAAGGGACCTGCACAGGAGATTCAATTTTTGGGAATAAAATGGCAAGATGGACGTTGCCAGATCCCCACAGACGTGATCAACAAGATAACAGCAATGTCTCCACCAACTAACAAGAAAGAAACACAAGCTTTCTTAGGTGTTATGGGGTTCTGGAGAATGCACATCCGAAATTACAGTCTGATTGTAAGCCCTCTCTACCACGTGACCTGGAAGAAGAATGATTTCAAATGGGGCCCTGAGCAACAACAAGCCTTTGAACAAATTAAACGAGAAATAGTTCATGCAGTAGCCCTTGGACCAGTCCGGGCCGGGCCAGATGTGAAAAATGTGCTCTATACCGCAGCCGGGGAAAATGGTCCTACCTGGAGCCTCTGGCAGAAAGCTCCAGGGGAGACTCGAGGTCGACCCCTTGGCTTTTGGAGTCAGGGATATAAAGGATCCGAGGCCAGCTACACTCCCACTGAAAAAGAGATATTGGCAGCCTATGAAGGGGTTCAAGCTGCCTCAGAAGTGACTGGAACTGAAGCGCAGCTCCTCCTGGCACCCCGGTTGCCTGTGCTGGGCTAGATGTTCAAAGGCAGGGTCTCCTCTACACATCATACAACTGATGCTACATGGAGTAAGTGGGCCGCACTAATTACACAACGAGCTCGAATAGGAAATCCCAGTCGTCCAGGAATTCTAGAAGTCATCATGGACTGGCCAGAGGGCAAAGATTTTGGGATGTCACCAGAAGAGGAGGTGACACGTGCTGAAGAGGCCCCACCATATAATGAACTGTCAGAGAGTGAAAAGCAATATGCCTTGTTTACTGATGGGTCCTGCCGTATTGTGGGAAAGCATCGGAGATGGAAGGCAGCTGTGTGGAGTCCCCTGCGACAAGTTGCAGAAACTGCTGAAGGAGAGGGTGAATCGAGTCAGTTTGCAGAGCTGAAAGCCATCCAGCTGGCCTTGGACATTACTGAATGAGAAAAATGGCCAGTACTTTATTCTGACTCATGGATGGTGGCAAATGCCCTGTGGGGGTGGTTGCAGCAATGGAAGCAGAGCAACTGGCAACGCAGAAGTAAACCCATCTGGGCTGCTGCATTGTGGCAAGATATCGCTGCTCGGGTGCAGAACCTGGTGGTGAAGGTACGCCACGTAGATGCTCATGTACCCAAGAGTCGGGCCACTGAGGAACACCAGAATAACCAGCAAGTGGATAAAGCTGCTAAGATTGAAGTGGCTCAGATGGACTTAGATTGGCAACATAAGGGTGAATTATTTTTAGCCCGGTGGGCCCATGACACCTCAGGCCATCAAGGCAGAGATGCAACATATAGATGGGCTCGTGATCGAGGAGTGGACTTAACAATGGACACTACTGCCCAGGTTATTCACGAATGTGAAACATGTGCTGCAATTAAGCAAGCCAAACGGTTAAAGCCTCTCTGGTATGGAGGACGATGGCTGAAGTACAAGTATGGGGAGGCCTGGCAGATTGACTATATCACACTCCCACCAACCCGCCAGGGCAAGCGCTATGTGCTTACCATGGTGGAAGCAACCACCGGCTGGCTGGAAACATACGCTGTGTCCCACGCCACTGCCCGAAACACTATTTTGGGCCTTAAGAAACAAGTTTTGTGGTGACACGGCACCCCAGAGAGAACTGAGTCAGACAATGGGACTCATTTCCAGAACAACCTTATAGACACTTGGGCCAAAGAGCATGGCATTGAGTGGGTATATCACATCCCCTACCATGCACCAGCCTCTGGGAAAATCGAACGGTACAATGGGCTGTTAAAAACTACACTGAGAGCAATGGGTGGTGGGACTTTCAAACACTGGGATACACATTTACCAAAAGCCACCTGGTTGGTCAACACTAGGGGATCTGCCAACAGGGCTGGCCCAGCCCAATCAGAACTTTTACGTACTGTAGAGGGGGATAAAGTTCCTGTGGTGCACATAAAGAATTTGTTGGGGAAGACAGTCTGGGTTATTCCTGCTTCAGGTAAAGGCAAACCCACTCGTGGGGTTGCTTTTACGCAGGGACCTGGATATACTTGGTGGGTAATGCGGGAAGATGGGGAAGTCCGATGTGTACCTCAAGGGGATTTGATTTTGGGGGAAAACAGCCAATGAACTCAATTGTACGCTGTTGCCTGCTCTATAACACTTTTATAGCCCACCAGCTAGATATCTTCAGGTCATCAGCAATTGACCCTGACTTCCCTCCGATCATCACCTCAACAAAGAATGAATTTTGCGGAAACCAGACGAGCTCAGCAGTGACCAGACGAGTTCGGTGGTATTATCAGCAGGCAACAACCCAACACTACACACCGTCCCTCCTGCCCTGAAAGACTATTACAAGAGATGGAGCCTGACATCATGGACTGGATGAGTTCAGCAATTTTACAGGGATTGGTCCATGGACTAGGGAATGATATCTTTCTCTGTGTGTGGGTGTGGGTGTATATATATGTGTATATATGGGACAGGGGCGATGGTGTGTTGAGAGATGTGGGATCTGAGCATGACGTGAATGGTATGGAATAAGGGGTGGATACTGTCCTGGGTTCAGCTATAGCAGTGATTTTTCTCCTTCTTAGTAGCTGGTGCAGTGCTGTGTTTTTTAACTTTCAGCCTGGGAACAACGCTGATAACACCGATGTTTTCAGTTGTTGCTAAGTAATGTTTATTCCAACGAAGGACTTTCTCAGTCTCATGCTTTGCCAGGGAGGAGGGGAAGCCGGGAAGAAACAGAGACAGGACACCTGACCCAAACTAGCCAAAGGGGTATTCCATACCACAACACGTCATGCCCAGTATATAAACCGGGGGGAGTTACCCGGAAGGTCCAGATCACTGCTCGGGTCGGGCTGGGTATCGGTCGGCGGGTGGTGAGCAATTGTATCCTCTCCCCTTGTTATTTCACTAATCATTATTATCATTGGCGGTAGCAGTAGTGGTTTTGTATTATACCTTAGTTGCGGGATTGCTCTTATCTCAACCCGTGGGAGTTACATTCTTCCGATTCTCCTCCCCATCCCTCCGGGAGCGGGGGGAGGAAGAAGGCGGGGAGTGAGCGAGCGGCTGTGTAGTTCCGAGTTACCGGCTGGGCTCAAACCACGACAAAGACCCAGATGGACCACAGAACCACCTACTGCAGCAGGACATGTACACCAGTGTCATGAATGCTAAAGACATGGTACTTAAGTCCCTGCAGCTGTTGTCTGCAGCAGCTTCTCCAATCCACTGCTTTCAGGGCGATGCTTTACAAAGGGTAACTTTGTCAATTGTTTATCAGCACTCTCCAGCTGATTCACAGCGACTGGTCAAAACAAAGAGCTATAGCTTACAGTATTCAGAACAGAATAACACAACAAAAACCACAAGGCAGTCTGATACAGCCCTCAATTTCAAGGAAAAATCCACCAAAACAATTTAATATTTACTGCAAGCATGCTTGAAACTAAAACTTTATCATGCTTATGCAACCCACACAAACACTGCAGGCTTCCAGCCCTCATATATGTGGCCTTCTGCATCACTATCACTAGTTTCCCAGGGTAATGCATATAACTTCACAAGCACAATGTCAATGTCATACTTCAGTAACTAGTTTCTGAAAACCCAGGTGGACAACACAGATGTCTCCTGCAAAAATCAGTCCTGTTAACACTTCTGCAATTTAACTATATTCAAGCCAAAATGCCTCCCCACTTATAAAAGGGAAATAACCACAGCATATCTTCAGTTTTGAAAAAGAATCTGAGTTACACTTAAATAAACAGGACGGGCCATAGCAGAATTTAATGAATGGTAGGACTTCATAAGCCACAATGGCATTTTGGCAGAAAAATTTGATGCTGACACAGTTCCCTGGAATCCTTCACAATACTCAAAGATTTGGAGACATTCTCAACACTACAGCATTCAGAGCAGCTCTGATATAGTCCTGCCCCAGGGGCACACAACGTACACCACGTGCATGCATGCTTTAGGGGGGTAAAACCACAAGAATTCCCTCCAAAACACGCTAAGTCCTTGAATGGACCAAGAAAGGAGGAACAGGCAGTATTTTACATAAAACCAACCTCCTCCACTCAGTTATGTAACCAGTAAGCAGGAGGGTTGGAATCCCTTGGAGGTACACTTCTTTCCACTTTGTCTCTTAAAAGCTGAACACAGAATATAAAAGTGTAATAAAAATCTTGAGGAGACTAGAATAAAAACCACTGCTAAGCTTAGCTACAATAGCACCCACATACCTCCACAGCACAGTTTTAATTTCAAAAGAAACACTGAGTACAATTAAAACGTAGGGCAAGTTATTAGTATGTGTAATCTCAAGGTAAGTATTCTTGCTCTTTTAACTTGGGTAATCTCAGCATTATCGAGGGCATTTCCACATTTTCTATGGCCACAAAATAAAACAAGTGAAGGGGAAAAAAACCACCAAAACAAACAAAAAACCAAAATACCCCAGTTGCCATGGCAACTTCTATCTCTCATTCCTATAGAGCTTCATTTCCAAGCTGCATCACAGACAGAACTGTACAAAACTATAGAATTTGAGTGAAAAACAGAGCTGGAAAGAGAGGGATGGGGGGAAGGGAAGGAGGCAACAAGCAAAGTAACAGGGTCCTGTGCCAGCTGGATAAGTGCACTCAGTATTTTCTTCAATGTGGTTGCTATGAGGGTATTGACATGGTCAGGAAACCAAACGCAAATGATTCATACAGTGATGAATCAGAGGAAAGTAAAACACTCGCAAGGCACTATTTCCAGAAAGGCTAGCAAACTGAAGGTGCTAATATCTTGTGATACACTTTTTCTTAAATCACCATTCTTAATTTTATTATGAATTTCAAACATTATAGGATTCCTGTTTAGAAAGGGTGAGTATTTCAATTCCACCGCGTAAGCTTGAGACATTGATGAGACTCAGGACTATACTTACCTTGAACTTCAGGAACAGGGTCTTTCACATGAGTTATACCATATATAATTCACAGAAGCTGAAAGTTTACATCTACCTGGAAAACAGAAGCTTGCAGTGTCATCACATACACCACTTATGTGTACATGAGAACTTCAGAGGTGCAGCAGCTCTGCCCACAACACAGTAAAATTCAGTCTACCCATGAGAAAACAAATCGGTCCTAAAGAGGGACTGAATGTTCACAAGGTTTTTTTTTTTATTTGTCTTGATGTTGTTTCGTGTGTTTTGTTTTAATCAATCAGACTGGCAGGGCAAGTTCTCGTAGCTCGTGCTCTTAACTTATTATGTAACATAATCAGTTATTAATTTATACGAACAAATTACCCATCATATTTGAAAGATCATGGCAGCCAGGGGAAGTTCCCAACAACTGGAAAAAGGGAAATATAACCCCCACTTTCAAGAAGGGGAAAATGGAAGAGTCGGGGAACTACAGACCAGTCAGTCTCACCTCTGTGCCTGGAAAAATCCTGGAACAGCTTCTCCTGGAAAACATGCTAAGGCACATGAAAAACAACGAGGTGGTTGGTGACAGCCAAGATGGCTTCACTGAGGGGAAATCCTGCCTGACCAATTTGGTGGCCTTCTATGATGGAGCCACGGAACTGATGGCAGGCTGGGTGGAGAAGAGATTCAG